>NC_139654.1:3877500-3992500 GCF_951799395.1 Argentina silus | reverse complement strand
ATAAATTCATAAAAAGAACCAAACTTCATGAAAAATCAATTTTTTTGTGACTCAAGACTGCCATGACATACATGTTCTTTATAAGTGTATGTAAACTCTTGCATGTGTGTGGGTGTGTGTGTCTAACTGTCATTAATAATAATAATATTATCAAGATTGTGTCACAAAAAATGTGGATCTACTGTTCTTCCCTGTTCCTTGTATATGATTGACATTATATATTAGTAATAGAATGGTGATCAGGAGAAAACTAATAGACAGAGAAGTACAGTAAATAATATCTGTAACTTAGCAAACAAACACAACAGGGTCCATATCCAATCACAAAGCCCCCTCCCTAAATGTCCAACCAATCACTGGGTTTTTCCCTCCTCAGGTCCAAGTCCCGCCCTAATCCACTTAGTCCCAATAGAAAACGGATCCGTCTTTTACAAATTACATTCATGGCATTTAGCATACGCCTTTATCCAAAGCGACTTACAAAAATACATTTGTTTAAGTAAGTGAATCATCTTTCCAACAGTCATCATTAGACAAAGTAATCAATGCTCACACCAGGGGCCATTGGCAGTTGTAATGCCAGTAGGCTATTTTTATTAATTTTTTAAAATTGATTTCATTAGCAGGAGAGAACTTGTACAGCGAGTTAGCAGGGGTGAAAGAGGTCTTGGGGTTGGGGTTGCCCGCTTGGATGTGACCAGTTTTTGAACATCCTCAGGCGAGAGGGGGAGAAATCTGATAAACCAGAGACTGGGTGTTGCACAGTGGGTTTGGGAGGAGAGGTAGCATTGTTGGTGAGAGGTAGAGGGAAGGAGCTGCTAATGTCATCAACCTTCTTTTCAAAATAGGTGACAAAGTCATCGGCAGACAGAGAGGAGGGAGGAGCGGGAGGAGGAGGGTTGAGGAGTGAGGAAAATGTGGAGAACAGTTTTCTTGGGTCAGAGACAGAGGTGTGAATTTTGGGATGGTAGTATAAGGCTTTACCAGCTGATGCAGATGAGGTGTAGTTGAGGAGGAGAGAGAGATAAGGGTCTAGATCATCAAGCTTGCAGGGTTTCAGACAGCCAGGGAGCGCGTGGAGAGGATGGTGCCGGCCTTGATATCTGTGGACAGAGAGAGTCGACGGATGAGGAAAGAGAGGACAGGAGGGTGGAGGAAGCTGCGTCAGTGGATAGAAGAGAGAAAGATTCAACAGAGGGTAGGGCGGTTAAGACAGAGGAAGAAAGAGTGGTGAGTGAGAGGGTGCGCAGGCCGCGACGAGAAGACACAGTGTGGGTATTCTCAGCCAATGTTCTTGTAGACAAGAACCACGTTTCACCGCGGAGGTCAATGTTCTTGTAAACAAGGTCGATCCACCGGTTCTCTGCAACACGTTAGATTTCATTTTGTGGGCTTTTAGACTAAATGGTCGTCGCAGACCCAGGTCACTCCAACCTTTGTACTCCCCCAGGAGGTGCAAATCCTATTGTCTCCCCTCCTCTTGGTAAAGCCTCTTTTTATGACTTTCCATTTCCCCATCAGTCGGACATTTAAAGTCGCATAAAATTCAACATCTATTCTATCAAATACTAAACCATCAATGAAAACATCCAAACAACAACAGACCCTAAACTCTAACCCCCTAACCCTAATGGAAATACTAAACCATCAATGAAAACATCCAACCAACAACAGACCCAAACCCCAAACCCCTAACCCTAACCAACAACAGACCCTAACCCCCAATCCTAACCCGAACCCCAACCCGCAACCTTAATCCTACTTATTTAACCCTTTCGGGACCTCAAACGCGCAGCTGCGTTTTCAGGGGTTTCCAAAATGTTTTGATCAATATCTCAGTGATAATCCGGCGTAGAAACATGGTTTAAATATCCCCTGAGCCCTCCTGTGACATGCCCTCTCACTTACAGACGGAGCTATTAACCTAGGAACAGCTTGGTACAGGCCCTCCCTGCGTAATTGGTGAATTTGGAAGCAGCCTAGCTTGAGTCGCTCAGACACTGCCTTTTACCGTCGTTGATTGGTCAATTCGCACGTCCATCTTCTTCGCTACACGTGACGTCGGCATTGTCGGTATTGACAAACATTTCAGTGACAGTGACAGAGACAGAAAGCAGAGAAGATGTGTTTACAAGGATCCATTAGAAGTCCTTTTTTATATTCTGTCTAGTATTTTATTCATATTGTATGCCATTTCTGTGTAGCTCAGGACTTCATGAATGAATTTCAAGCACCAAAACAATTCATCCACATGGGTAAAGGTATGTTTTCACATGGGATTTGAAACATTTCTGAAAAACGGATTCGAAATGTTCAGGTTTAGGCCTACTTACCTCTTCACACAGTGCTGTTGGGGTAAACATCTATCACAATCAAGAAAGCTGAGTTTGTACTGAAAATATTGATATGAAACACTTGGGTATTATTTTGTATGGAAGTGACTTCAAATTGAGAAAGAATAAATGTATGTAAAAATGGAGAAAATACCCCTGGTCCCCAAAGGGTTAACCTGCAAAGTGAGGCCTTCTCTTTCCCCCCCCATCAGAACAATGTGGGACCTGTCCATGTTTACAACCCTTGACTGATACATGTCTCTCTCTCTCTTTGTCTCTCTCTCTCTCCCTCCCTCTCTCCCTCTCTCCCCCCCTCCCTCCCTCCCTCCCTCTCTCCCTCCCTCCCTCCCTACCTCTTCTCTCCATCCAATCTCTCTCTCTCTCTCCCTCTTTCTCTGTCTTTTTTTCTCTCTCCCTCCCTACCCCCCTCTCTCCCTCTCCCTCCCTCCCTTTCTCCCTCCCTCCCTCTCTCCCTCCCTACCACACTCTCTCCCTCCTTCCCTCTTTCTCTCTCTTTCCCTCCCTTTCCTCCCTCCCTCCCTCCTCTTGCTCTCCGTGCCTCTCTCTCCCTCCCTACCTCTCTCTGCTACTCTACCTACCTCTCTCCCTCCATCCTCTCCCTCCCTCCCTCCCCCACCTCTCTCCCTTTCTCTCTCCCTCCCTCTATCCCTCCATCCTTCCCTCCTCTCCCTCTCTCCCTCCCTCTTTGCCTCCCTCCCTCCTCTTTCTCCCTCCTTCCCTCCCTCTATCCCTCCCTCTATCCTCTCCCTCCCTCTTTCTCTCTCCCTCCTTCCTCTCTCTCCCTCTCACCATCCATCCCTCCCTCTATCAATCCCTCTATCTCTCCCTCCCTCCCACCTCTCCCTCCCTCCCTTCTTCCTCCCTCTATCCTTCCCACTATCCCTCCCTCTATCCCTCTTTTCCTCCCTCCCTACTCTCTCTCCCTCTCTCCCTCAATCCTCTCCCTCCCTCCCTCACCCCCTCTCTCCCTCCTGTCCCTCCCTCTCTGCTTCTCCCTCCCTCCTTCCTCCCTCTATCCCTCCCTCTCTCCCTCAATCCTCTCCCTCCCTCCCTCCCTGCCCCTCTCTCCCTCCCTATCTCTCTCCCTCTCTCCCTCCTCTCCCTCCATCTTTGCCTCCCTCTCTCCTCTCTCTCCCTCCCTCTATACCTCCTTCTCTGCCTCCCTCCCTCCTCTCTCTCATTCTCTCCCTCCCTCCCTCCTTCCCCCCCTCCTTCCCTCCCTCCCTCTATCCTTCCCTCTATCCTCTCCCTCCCTCTTTCTCCCTCCCTCTCTCCCTCCCTCCCTCCTTCCTCTCCCTCCCTCTCTTTCTCCCTCACTCCCACCTCTCTCTCCCTCTCTCCTTCCTCCCTCTATCAATCCCTCTATCTCTCCCTCTCTCCCTCCCTCCTTCCTCCCTCTATCCTTGCCTCTCTCCCTCCCTATTTCTTTTTCTCTCTCCCTCCTCTCCCTCCCTCTCTGCCTCCCTCCCTCCTCTCTCTCCCTCTCTCCCTCCCTCCTTCATCCCTCTATCCTTCCTCTCCATTCCTCCCTCCCACCCTCTATCACTCCCTCCCTTCCTCTCTCCCTCCCTCTTTCTCCCTCTTTCCCTCTCTCTCTCCCTCCCTCCCTCTCTCCCTCCCTCACTCTTTCTCTCTCTCTCTTTCTTTCACTCCCCTCTCTTTTCTCCCTCCCTCCCTCCTCTTGCTCTCCCTCCGTGCCTCTCTCTCCCTCCCTACCTCTCTCTACTACTCTCCCTCCCTCTCTTCCTACCTCCTTTTTCCCTCTCTCCCTCCCTCTCTCCCTCTATCCTTCCTTTCCCCCCCTCACTCCCTCCCTTCCTCTATACCTCCCGACCTGCATCCCTCCCTCCCTCTTTCCTTCCCTCTCTCCCTCCCTCTATCCTCTTTTTCCCTCTATCTTCTCCCTCTCTCTTTCTCCCTCCCTCTATCCCTCCTCTCCCTCTCTTCCTCCCTCCCTCTATCCCTCCTCCCTCTCTTCCTTCATCCCTCCTCTCTCTCTCCCTCAATCCTCTCCCTCTCTCCCCCCCCTCTCCCTACCTATCTCCCTATCTCCCTCTATCCCTCTCTCTATCTCTCCTTCTTTCCCTCCCTCTATCCTCTCCCTCCCTCTATGCTCTCCCTCCCTCCCTCCTCCCTCTTTCTCTCTCCCTCCCACCCTCCTCTCTCTCCCTCTCACCCTCCATCCCTCCCTCCCTCTATCAATCCCTCTCTCCATCCCTCCCTCTCTCCCTCTATCCTCTCCCTCCCACTTTCTCCGTCCCTCTCTCCCTTCCACCCTCCCTCCCTCCCTCTTCTCTCTCCCTCCCTCCCTCTCTCTCCTACTCTCCCTCCCTCGATTCCTCCTCTCCCTCTCTCGCTCCCTCCCTCCCTCCTCTATCTCCCTCTCTCCCTCCCTCCTTCATCCCTCTCACCCTCTATCCTCTCCTTAACTCTTTCTCCCTCTTGCCTCCCTCCTTCCTCCCTCTATCCCTCCCTCCCTCCCTCCTTCCCCCCTCTATCCCCCCCTCCCTCTCTCCCTCCCTCCCTCTCTCCCTCTTTCTCCCTCTCTCCCCCCCTCCCTCTATCCCTCCCTCTCTGCCTCCCTCATTTCTTCCTCTCTCCCTCCCTCCATCCTCCCTCTATCCCTCCCTCTTTCTCCCTCCCTCCTCTCCCTCCCTCCCTCTCTCTCTCTCCCTCCCTCCTCTCTCTATCCCTCCCTCCCTCCCTCCCTCCTTTTCTCTCTCCCTCTTTCCCTCCCTCCCTCTCCCTTTCTCCCTCCCTCTACCCCTACCTCCCCTCTCTCTCTCTCTCTCTCTCTCCCTCCCTCTCCTCCCTTCCTCTTTCTTCCTCTCTCTCTCCCTCCCTCCCTCCCTCCCGTCTGTAGTGAATGGAGTGGATGTTTTCCTGCCACCAGAGCCCAAGACCAGAGCCCAGGACCAGTTCTTCCAATGTGAGTGTGTTTCTCCTGAAGTAGCTGACAGTTTCTCTCTCTCTTTATCTCTCCCTCCCTCCCTCTCTCTGTTCTTCCCTCCTCTCCCTCCCTCCCTCCCTCCCTCCATTGATCCTCTCCACAAACCCTGAGACACAACTAGAGATCTCTAGGAGAGGGAGAGACTCATCAAAGACAGCCTACATATCTGACTCTCCCTCTCTCTCCCCCCTCTCTCTCTCTCTTTCTCTCTCCTCTCTCTCTCTCCCTCTCTCTCTCTCTCTCTCCCTCCATCCCTCTCTCTTTTTATCTTCCTCCGTCCCCCTCTCTCTTCCTCCTTTCTCTCTCTCTCTCTCCCTCTCTCTTTCTTTCTCCTCTCTCTCTCTCCCTCCATCCCTCTCTCTCTCCCTCCATCCCTCTCTCTCTTTCTCTTCCTCCGTCCCCTCCATCCCTCTCTCTCTCTCTCTCTCTCTCCTCTCTCTCTCTCCTTCCCTCCCTCTCTCTCTTTCTCTTCCTCCATCTCTCTCTATCTTCCTCCTCTCTCTCTTTCTCTTCCTCCGTCTCTCTCTCTCTATCTTCCTCCTCTCTCTCTCTCTCTCTCCTCACTCTCTCTCTCTCTCTCCTCTCTCTCTCTCTCCCTCCCTCCCTCTCTCTCTTTCTCTTCCTCCGTCTCTCTCTATCTTCCTCCTCTCTCTCTCCCTCTCTCTTTCTCTCTCCTCTCTCTCTCTCCCTCCCTCCATCCCTCTCTCTTTCTCTTCCTCCATCCCCCTCTCTGTTCCTTCTCTCTATCTCCCCTCTCTCTCTCCCTCTCTCTCTCTCTCTTCCTCTGTCCCACTCTCTCCCCCCTCTCCTCTCTCCCCTCTCTCTCTCTCTCCTCTCTCTCTCTCTTCCTCCGTCCCTCTCTCTCTTCCTCTGTCCCACTCTCTCCCCCCTCTCCTCTCTCCCCTCTCTCTCTCTCTCTCTCTCTCTCTTTCTCTTCCTCCGTCCCCCTCTCTCTTCCTCCTCTCTCTCTTATTCTCCCTCTCTCTCTTCCTCTCTCTCTTCTCTCTCTCTCCCTCCATCCCTTTCTCTCTTTCTCTTCCTCTGTCCCCCTCTCTCTTCCTCCTCTTTCTCTCTCTCTCTCCTCTTTTTCTCTCTCTCCTCTCTTTCTCTCTCTCTCTCCCCCTCTCTCTCTCTCTCTCTCTCTCCCCTCTCCTCTCTCTCTCTTTCTCTCTCCTCTCTCTCTCTCCCTCCATCACTCTCTCTCTTTCTCTTCCTCCGTCCCCCTCTCTCTCTCTCCTCTCTCTCTCTCTCTCCCTCCCTCCCTCCCTCCCTCTGCTCTTCCCCCAGATGCCTGTGAGCTCACACTGGACCCAAACACAGCACACAGACTCCTCTCTCTGTCTGAGGAGAACAGAAAGGTGACACGGGGGAGAGAGGAGCAGCCGTATCCTGATCACCCAGAGAGATTTGACTACTGGCCACAGGTGCTGTGTAGAGAGGGTCTGACTGGGCGCCGTTACTGGGAGGTAGAGTGGAGAGGGGTATGGGCTGATATAGGAGTGACATATAAAGGAATCAGCAGGAGAGGAGGGGGTGATGACTGTGGGTTGAGATACAATGACAAGTCCTGGAGTCTGAGGTGCTCTGATGACAGATACTCCGCCAGGCACAATAATAATAGCACTGTCATACCTGTCCCCTCCTCTGGCTCCCACAGAGTAGGAGTGTATCTGGACTGGCCGGCCGGCACTCTGTCCTTCTACAGCGTCTCCTCTGACACACGGACCCTCCTGCACACATTCCACTCCACATTCACTGAGCCCCTCTACCCAGGGTTTAGGGTTGGGTATGACTCTTCAGTGACCCTGTGTTAACTAGTCTCAGGGAGATCACACTGAACACCAAAGGCTCAAAGATGACGGATCAGAACATGATGCAGTTGGATAGTGGTGTGTTTTCACTGAGATGTTGGATGTACAGATGTTCCCTCTCCCAGTGTGTAGGGTGTAGTGTGTTGTGTGTAGTTATTATTTCTTACTGTATATATATATATTATTATTATTAAAAAATCTGATAGTGAAATAGACTACAGGTACAGAAAATATGTATATATTTGTTTATATATGTTTGTTTGTTTTTGATGGAAATGCAACTGATAGTGAAACAATCCAGATGAATGATTAGATGATCAAATCAGACTGATGATGAACTCTGAGAATAACACAGGAGAGAGTGTCTGTATGTATATAAGAGTTGGTTAGATTGGGTGTTTGAGTTGTGATGCTGGATCACGTTGCTGTGTGTAAGATAGCAGGGAGTGGATGTGAAGACAGCTCTCCTTCTGTCAGTACAACATGGACATGTTCTGTAATTCACTTTCCATAGATCCCTTCACCTGTCTGTCTATCCAACGTACATGTTGTTCCTTCTCCTGTGTGTGTGTGTGTGTGTGTGTGTGTGTAAGAGTTGGTTAAATTGGGTGTTTGAGTTGTGTCACCGAGGGCGAGTCTATTACGGCCTTTTCCCGGCCTGAACACCATTCCCAACGTTCCCCAGTTAAGCACGGCAGGATCGGCCCGAGGTTCGAGAGCAACCTTGGTGAATCACCACGACACGGCAAGAGAAAGAGAAAAAGCTTAGCAGCCGGGGGCCCGACCTGACGAGGGACACCGCGGCTGAGGATGTTCCTGAAACACATTTTATCTTTGATCTATCCTTCAAATAGGTGCAACTGCATAACTGCTTATGAATGATAAGTTGATTCAAATAGGTGTAAACTGCATAACTGCTTATGAATGATAAGTTGATTAAAATAGGTGTGACTGCATAACTTCTTATGAATGATAAGTTGATTCAAATATGTGTAACTGCATAACTGCTTAAGAGGAACTAGAGTGTGAGTGTATGACCCCGTGTCAACATGTCTGCTTAGGCCTCATTGTGATGACGGCATGCTACCAATGAAAGTACTAAGAATATAAGAATACCAATGTTTGATTGCGTAATCTTACTCAGGGATGATTACTGAAGTATTATACTATATTACTAAAGTTTATTTTTGAGGATACAAAGTTTTATCACTGCATACAAGAGGTTATTGTGTAAGGCCTACGGGGGGAAGTAGGTCAGGTAGTGGGAATCCCCAACAAGAAGTACTACTGTGTCCATAATCAAGTATGAGAATGATAAAAATGATTAAGAGTAACAATGTGAAGTATAGAGTGATTACTGGTATTGATTTATGGATATGTTTGATTACTATACTGTTTTACTGTTTGGATGTATTGTTTTGATGAGGTCTTCTAACACTGAGAGTTGAGGGACAGAAAAACTTCCTTAATAGGACTTCCCTAAAAGCACTTCCTTATTTACTTTAGAAGCAAGCTACTTAGCCACTAGATTAGCTTAGCCATGGTTCTAGCTACCCACCAAAAGGGTTAAAACACCGCTTTGTTTGTTTTTTGTAAACAAAGATGATGTCATATGGGAGGTTTTGGATCAGAAGCAGAGTATAAAAAGAGCTTCCTGGAGCAGTACATCGGTCATTCCCCGCTGAGGAACGTTAAAACCTGAAGGACCGGAGCAGGAAGGAGTGTGTTGGATACCTCACCCCGGGGTGAAACTGGAGCTCTCATTGTCTGGTGCCCGAGAGGTTGACCGTAGCCGGAAAGCTGAGACACTCTGCGGGAATCAGAGTCCCTCGGCCAGGGGAGCATAACACCGGCTCTTTACCACAGCCGTGGCGGAAAGAGGAACCGGCTTCACTCGTCGGAGAGGAACTGGGACATCTCTAAATTTCACAGACAAGTAGATCAGGCAGAGTAGGGGTGGAGGTAGAGATTTTATTATTTTCTAATTTTTATCATTTTTATATTTTCATCATTTTAATATTTTAATACTCTGTCTGTAACCCATTTTTATGATAACTTAGCTATGCTGTACTGCTTTAATCCATTATTAAACAATCTAACCTGCATTTAAAGTAACAGTTTTTTAAACTCAATTTTTAAAATGTTTATTTTTATTGAACTATTCCATTCATCATTAGTGTTTTACCTCCTCCTGGTGACCTCCTTTGGGTAAATTGTACTTACCGATAAACACCTTTCCGCAACCACACCAACTTGCACTCATATAAGATTAGAGCAGTCGTTAACCATAGAGGTTACCCACTTCTGTGTACGGTTTTCGGGGGAGTTTTCAGTTCAACTGAAGTGGGTAAAGGAAGTCAATGGAGGAACTATGGGACGTAGACTGTTAACAGCGGAGTGAGTCTAATCCACACCAACCTACACAGGACCTGTTAGGAAGTAGCTTACAGGGTAAGACCCTGCAGGCTGAGGTCCATACCTGTTAGTCGGAGGGTTGGTCCGGGGTACCTGTACAGGGCCTGACTGCCGGGAGACAGTAGTTGAATCACTAGCAGTTGAATCACTAGCAGTTGAATCACTAGCAGTTGAATCACTAGTAGTTGAATCACTAGTAGTTGAATCACTAGTAGTTGAATCACTAGCAGTTGAATCATCACTAGCAGTTGAATCACTAGTAGTTGAATCACTAGTAGTTGAATCACTAGTAGTTGAATCATCACTAGTAGTTGAATCACTAGTAGTTGAATCATCAGTAGTTGAATCACTAGTAGTTGAATCACTAGTAGTTGAATCACTAGTAGTTGAATCACTAGTAGTTGAATCACTAGCAGTTGAATCACTAGTAGTTGAATCATCACGAGTAGTCGAATCACGAGTAGTTGAATCACTACACAGCAAAATCGACAGGCTCAAATGTTAATTTCAACACTTTTAAAGTGTCCGGAGGGGTCCACTCCCCACAGAATGAATTGAACACTTTTGAAAGTGTTGCCATGTTTACACTATAATAGAGTTAATATCAACTCTTTCTATAGTTGAAATTTAACACTGGTTAACATTTACCAGTGTTACATGTTTTCAACTCCATTGCTTAGTGTTAGAAATTAACTCTCTCAGTGTGATTTGAATTTCTATAAAAGGAGTTGCCTCATTAACACTATAAAGTCAAAATATGCTACTATACAATTAAAATAAAACATTTAAATATTTCAATAATTCGGTAATAAACCAATTAAAAATAAGAATGACATACAAGTTGATTGCTTTATAAAAAACATGTTTTATTTTGTTATCATCCAGATCTTGATGGCAGATAAATGGCAGACAAAACAAAGACAATTTAAATGTCCACGTTACACTGGCTCCCTTCTGTCGGTAAGCAAAGGTACAAAGTAAATATGCATGGTTTTTATTACTAAGCATTTCATCACATCTTATTTACAGATGGAATGAACGAAATTAGATGATGTATGTCGCAGAATAGTACCAGACTTTGAGGCTTATTTATTCAAAATAAAAAAATAAAAATAATGTAACAACTTCACTGCGACAACTTTGTGACAGAAGTGCAATCTGTATTTACTGAGAACTTTTCTACATATAAGAATAGGGCACTATGTATGCTTTGTGACTATTCTCATTAGAGCACTGCTTGTCAAATGGTTTGAAATGAGTCAGTTCATCCACGCAGATAACAGAAAACTCATCCATTTGGTCTTCTATACAGTAGGCATTAAAGTGGTCATCATAGTACATTGTTTCTACATTACAGGCTATTATGAAAGCACGCTCTCCGTATATAATAATTTCACAGATATTTTTGAAAGCAGGGAGATCATCGGTACATCCAGTGCATATGAACAAATCAACCTGGTACTCAGTACCATCATTTCTGACCCAGTTGGTGCTTGAAACACTTGAACATGCTTCTAAATATAATGTCTGACTAAGTTCTTCCCCACCTTGCAAGGTGCTGATTGTTTTTGATGTTGTAGGACCAAATTCAAATCGTCTAAAACAATAATTTTCAAATTGAAACACCAGTTGGCGCTGATGCTGTTTCACCAATGATTTGGTGAGATTTTTGAAATCTTTACCACATCTTTTGAAAAATGTGTGTTTGGCTTCAAATCGCATGCACCACATATGGATAAGAGGGCCAATTTGTTGTATGCATCTCGGATAGTGTATCATCAAATGGTGCTTGGGGATCAACTTCTTGTCGAGAAACAATGCTTTGAACAGAGTATGGTGATCACAGATCAGATGTTTCAAGTAAGATACCATCCCATCAGTTATGGTGTAGGAAAACACTATATTGACTATCTGTATTAGAAGCAGAAGAAAGTTCCAGTGACTGTTATCCCTTTCAATGACATCACCCAATATAAGTGGAATGTTGCGCAGAAGACACCATGACTGGACGGCATTCTGACCCAGGTGTTTGCTCTTATCATCCATCTTTAACCCACTTGGTTTGTTTTTATGTTCTGTGTAACCGTAATTAAAGCTCTGTATCCTGTCTGACAATGAGTTCAAAGAGACATAGCCCTGTTTAACAAGGTACTCAAAAACCAGCTTAAGTTCATACTGTACCACACCCTCTAGCAAATCATGCATTATATCACCAGCATAGTTATCAGTGTTATGGAAATACTCTAATGAATTGAGCACACATGACTTTTTAACATCATTTAACCCTCCTATTATGTTCAAATAAAGTTACAACTTTGATGTTTCGGGTCAATTTGACCCGAGCAATGTAAACATGCAGAAAATGATTTTAACTGAAAGTCTTAACCAAGTTTCTATCTCAGCAACTTTAGGCCTTCCTACTGACCATCTTTATAGCCCAGTAAATAATACATGACTGCCCCCAACCTCCCCTTATACATCAAGTATTGATTGTATATGACTATTACGAAATATGCAAATCACTGTACTATCTCATTCATTGACCTAAAATGAAAAACAAATTATGTTTTGATGTTTGCAGGGCTTTATGTTGATATTAAATGCTCATTAAAGAGTTCAAATGCAGATTGTATGTCTTGTATATGACTGCTAGCATATCTGGTGGGGCCTGGAACCATTTTGATGACATTAGCTGCAGTCAGTCTACCCTGTCTTGTAACTGGGGATCCAGACCATAGGAGCTTTCCATTTTTGGATGTCATGTTAGTTCTTGGTGGTTGAGATATGACAAGGGGGTTTATTTGTGTTTGAGAAACTACAGGAGGGTCAGAATGTCCTATCTCACTGGCTTCATTCTCATCAGAGGAGGATGCCGCATAATCAGGGTCCTCCTCAACATTATCCTCTGTCTCAGACACATCCTCATCTATATCACTTCCATCCTGAAAGATCTGTGACAGAACCTCAGTTGCAGCAAATCTTTTCCTCTGTCTGGTGGTCATTTTCAAAATGTTTAGTTGAGGCACAAATGCAAAGAGAAATGGTTTAGAGGGCTGTGTGTGCAGCCCTGTGTGTGCAGCCCTTATTATAAGGTTGTCCCCATGTTGCATGAATTATCAAACTTCTCGCGGGAACTATGTTTGCCCCATCCTATATACTGCGAGAATTATCAGTGTTGTTGTGGGAACAATGTTTGCCCCACCCCACATACTGCGAGAATTATCAGAGTTCCCGCGGTTATATGTTTGCCCCACCCCCCATGCTGCGAGAATGATCAGAGTTGTTATGAGAACTGTCATAGTTGTTATGAGTCCTGTCAGATTTCTCGCGGGAAATTTGTCTTCCCTCTCTCATTACTTCTTGAATGATCAGAGATCTCGTGGGAACTGTTTTCTCCTCACAGACACACACACACACACACACACACGGATGGACACGCACACAGACAGACACACACACACACACACACAAGGAAGGACACACACACAGGCACACACACACACACACACACACACACACACACACACACACACACACACACAAATGAACGTGTAGGTGCCCTCAGTATCATCCAACACAACAAAAACGAGATAGAAATCAGGGTTTTATAGAACAATAGTGCTAGGGGTCAAAATGACCCTAACACGACCGATGCGTACAAAATGTGTACAGGACATTTTTTTATTTTTTTTGGGTTAATTTCATGTTTCCCTTGTTTACCCCATAAAGTTAGGAAAAGTCATAAAAAATCTAGCTGAAAAAAGTATGTTAACCATGTTTTTAGAGACAGTAAACATTGAATTGGGTCAAATTGACCCCTAACATAATAGGAGGGATAATGACCGCAGTTCAGGATTTTCATTGAGTGCCCTACAATGTTCAGTATGAAAGATTCCACAAACCCCAACAAGCTATTTAAAGCCAGATTATCTCCTGTTACTTGAATTACTGAGCCAAACAATGGTTGTTCAAAACAAGGAAGCTGTATTCCTTCGGTTTCTAAGATTTTCAGGTCATCAATAAGAGGCTTTAGTGTCACATCAAAACCATATGTCTTCAGATCTTCAGTGTAGAATAGAGCTGCAAGATGTACATTCATCAGTACTGAGTTACACTTGGGTGGAAGATTTTTTAGAGTAAAGTAGACACCCCCAATTTTGTGTATTACCTTCTTGGAACCTAGAGAGTTAGCAGTTTCAAAATCGTCGTAATAGAGTAGAATCTGTAAAGCATGCTTTTGCTGTGAGAACAGGGCATGGTTTTGGAAATATGACCCATCATTGATGTCTTTGTAAATACCATTTTCACTTTGTTTGTCCTGTAAAAAGCTCTCTCTTACTTGGCTGTTTTTGAATATGGATTTGAGTGTACCCAGAATCGGCACATACATGCACTTGTTTGTTACAGGAACCTGATTGTAGACACCTGTAGTTCTATCTCTGCGCAAATCCAGTATAACCCCAAGGACATATTCTTTAGGTTCAACAATTTCCCATTTTTCATTGTAATATTTATACCTCTTTGCCCCCGTGTTTAATTCTGAAAAAGGATTACCTAATTGATCAAAACAGTGCTCTATTTTTTGAGAAATGTCTGAACTCTTAGTTTCAGGGGAAACCGTTTTGAGAACTGCTACTCGTGCTTGGCTTTGGACGTCATTAACGACTTCTTCCATTGAACAAACACTTGTTTGGACAGCACTTTCAGGGAGACCTGATGCTTGCAGATGTGCAACAATTGATCCACACATTGAAGATAGCTGACTTGTTACTTCACAAAGCTTTGTTGGTACCGGTGGAATCTGCAAAGTGGCAACAACAGTTGGGCGATCACTTGAACATTCCGCCTCACATTCTTTCTGAGTGGCAACATCCTGATTAGTATCAACCTCTTGATCCATGCTGTGACTATGCACCTTGTTGAGGTGCTTTCGGAAGCCACTTTTATTACTAAATGATAATGGACAACCTAGCTCTCCACATTTTAAACGTAACGTTTTGCCAGGATATAGACCATGTTGAAATTTTAGATGTTGGCAAAGAACCAAAAAAATGTTGTGGTGCGCTTTACATACAAAACATGTGAACATCTTGAAGGCTGTTTATAAATGCAGTCCTCTCGCTGCAGCAGTCTTGCTCTAAGTTCTTTAACACGACGTGGGCTCTACTTTGCTCTTCTGATATCGATATTGTAAATTGTGGTTTGGATAAATGTGTAGAAATTACAAAGAGCTTCGTCATATGAAAGACTGAAGACGTAGTGAGTTTTGAACAGTTCATCAAAAGCTGCCACTGATGTATGTGCCTTGCATGGTATCGGTTTTCGGTCGATAACAAGGTAGAACCGTTGGATATCATTCCTTTGCTCACCGATGCAGAGGAGGAATGGTTGTTTTGTGTCAGCAGTCTCAAGGAAGGTAGTCACACTGGCTCCTTCCTGTAGGTCAGAAAAGGGACAAAGTAAATATGAAAATTAAACTCTTTGCATGGTTTTTTTATCACCAAGCGTTTCATCACAGCTTATTTACAGATGGAATGAACAAAATGAAATGATGTATGTCTCAGAATTCCAAAATAATCTGCCCCTCAAAGTGCACATCTGAGGTTTAAAAATTAACTTTTGCATACCTTAAGATATCTCACAAGATGGCTGGCTGCTTGAGCTGAACTGATCTTGGCTGTTTTTTTCTGTCCTCTTGAGGTCGGAGGGAGCAGATGCAGAAGCAAAAGGATTGATGACATATCACTGTCCCATCCTAAAGACATCACAAAAGAATGAAGTTAGACACTAATGAACACTAATGAACTAATGAACACTAATGAAATATTTTGGAAATACAAAACCGTCTTTACTGACCGTGGTTTTCCTCAGGTTGAGGTTCAGTTCCTGACAGAAGCTCAACAATGTACTGATTTGGTGGAAGAGTCTTGCAGTCTGCGATGACTTTTGGCTTGAAGAATGTTGACCACTTTGCCAGGAATTTCTGAGACACTTCGTCACCAAACATCATGGAGAAATCCTGGTCGATCTAAAAACAAGGAGACAATATTTTGATATACAGATTTAAGTATAGATGACAAAGGGAAATGGTGGGGTCAAATACTGAAACTACTACAAAAGCTAAAGATTTTCTTACCAATCCAGGCACATCAAGGAAACGAAGGAACACATCCAGGACTGATGATGATGCATCCTCATCATGGACCATCTTCTGTCGATACTCAAAAGTCACTCTCATTTTGTCTCTGACCACAGATTCATCAGTTGAATGTCTGATTGTAGATATCGCCTCCCTGCACTCCTCACCAAATAGCTGTTCACAGGCCAACAAAGATTCTCGTCTGGCTTTTGGACCATCCTGAATAACTGTCTTGGAATGACCCCGGGAGCCAGCAGAGGTGTTGCGTTGAACCGTCTTGATCCTCCATGCAATGTAGCCAGTGTTACCCTCAGGATCATAGTAGTGTTCCTGTTTAAGACAACAAAACTAAGGCACACATATTCATATAAATTACTCAACACAATAAGTTTAGACACTGACAATATACAACTTTACAAAAACTAGTGGGAAATACAAGGCTGAGAAACCTATATACTCATCTGAAACAGGATTTAAATACAAACAAGGAAACTAAAAAGGGAAGAAAGTATAGAAAATACAATGGTTTGGGTTTTCACATAGAAAACAAGAACTTGCATATCCTTGTTTGGAGAATGGATCTTGGAGGTAAGGAAAAAGTGTCACAATTCCCAGTGCATAATTGGTTCTCACACTTGGCGGTGGAATCCTCCTTTCAAAACAAATCATAGTTTATGCTTGAGCCCACCTTGTAAGTGTGTATGTTTTGCAAGGGAGAGAAGATGGAGATACATTCTTACCTATGTAACTCCATCATATCTGCAACCAGGATGTTCACCATCTGTTTACGTGTTGCATCCGATAGTGTTGTCGTCTTGTCATACTCCTTAAAGATTTCTCACCCTTCTGATTGGCCCTCAGAACATGTTCAACTTTCTGACAAAACATGTTACAATGGAGGCTTGTAAGGAAGCTTGCTTATGGAAATTTAAAAGAGGATTTTTGTGATTTCTTTCCCCCAAAAAAACAATTCACTTTTCTATGGCATTCCTTTATACAGAATACCCAATATTCTTCTGCAGATATATATTTAAAGATATTATCAATAATAAAAATGACTTAATTGAGGATTTTAAATGTATTTATTCAAAGCTTACCTGTTTTGCTTCATATTGATCCATTAACCCTGATGGGTTCCTCCTCTTTCTTGTGGACTCAAGGACAATTGTAGAATCAGATGAAGCTGGGGATAGTGGAGTCTCCACCACTACCAAGGATGAATGGGATGAAGCTGGGGACAGTGCAGTCACGACAGATGAGAATGCCTCATTTTCGACCAGCTGAACATCCAGATCTACAAAATGGCAGACAAAATTAATGTAAATGTACATGTATTCATCAGTAACAAAAGCATTAAAACAAATAAATGGAAGAATTATTATTATTTTATTTTTTTTACGGTATAGTACGGTATATTATCTTTTACACATTGGATAAATAATATGGATGGATAATATGTGTGCCAAAGATAATGATCAATAGAATATCAAATGATAACAGTTTGAGGCCTCCAAAATGATAATGACAATATTTGACAAAACACTATGTGCCTCTCAGGATTCACACTGCCTGTGATACCTCATCAAAACCCCTGCCTTTTCAAGTACGTTCCTTACCTACTGGAAAAGGGACCATGAAGGTCAAGACACCTGACTTTACAAGCTCATCGAAGACATCTCGACCCACCTCTGTTCCTGACACATCAGTCAAGCTTAGCTCGCCCCCACTGAAACTCTCTTCCACACTAAACTTCTCTGTTACTAGGAGAATCAAAAGTACAGTACATTGCATTAATACAATATTAATCTATTTGCTGATAAAACAGTTTGTGTAATACCTATGGGACACTAGCACCTGCAAACTAATCACTGTATTTACAGAATATTTAAGATTGTATGTTCAACTACAGTGATAACATTAAATGCAAAACTATTTCCATAAATAAACTACAAACTTTCTTGAAGGAACTTCTTGAATATTGAAAGACTTGATCAGTCTGTGGAACTCTAATGTATTCCTGCACTCCTCGGATCTCCACTTTAACCAGCATTTCCTGTAAAAGGATATAATTAAATAACTATTTGTTAATCAAGCCAGGCCAACACAGTCCAAATAGGAGCCAGAATCATAATGCCTCTGTAAAACATGACAGTGCTTACCAATGTGAAGAGAGTGAAACAAGGTGAGGTTTACCGCCTGCTGTGAATAAAAAAATAAAAACATAAGTGTCAAGATTAAGAATATGCCGCACTGCACATTGCAGTGATACTGAGGTAGTTTTTATATGAAGAACTTATATCATTTATGTAAAGTCATCCTTTCTACAAACCTTAAAATCCTTTTGAATTTGCACAGTAGCCTATTATTGAAAACTACAATTGATTTGTGACCAACAAGCCATCGATTTACAGGAGAATCATGAAACAATGAGGATTTTCACCATGCATGTGCCTGTTGCTTTTCATTCATTTTGAGGAGAAAACATCTCCTAGCTGCTCCACTAACTATTCCAAGTAAAAAGTTGAAACGTTTTCTGCGGGTCTGATACCCACAATTGAAGTTACAGATATGAACAGTCCTCATATCAGGATTTTGCAATACCAAGTCCTTTGCTGGACAGCAACACAGCTAACACGTGGAGGAATGTTCTCACCTAGCCAATTTGCTAATGTGAGCAGTTAGCTAACACAAACGATAGCGAAAATGATGTAACTTAACCTACACTGCCAAACGTTAGAAACTCAACGAGAATTACCATAAGCTTACAGTAACACTTAATAATCAGAAAAGGTATATTAGTAGAAGAAACAAACACTAGGTAGCTGGCTAACATAGTCCTGGCTAAGCTTGAGTAAAAACTGCAGTCTAAACATCATACCAATGTCTAAATACGTATTTGCATAACAATATCACTCATGGTCATCTATTTAAATGTATGTTTTAAGTCGCTTTGGACAAAGGCGTCTGCTAAAAACCAAAAAATGTAAATGTAATTAACGGTTACTTACCGCCACCATGCAAAAAGTGAAATGGCCGATTTCTTTCACCTGCCGTGGATTCCAGAGAGGGGAGGAGGGAGGGGTGGGGTCATTCACTCCTCACACTCTAGGCGTTGACATTCTAATGTCTGTGGGTGGGGCTCACCGCAAGGCAAGCTTTACACTGGAGGTGTTCAAATTAAGTGTCGGAGATCTTCAATGTGACACTATGACAGTTGATTTCAAGAAAACGGTTATAACACTCCATTTTGACACCAACTCTTTCATGCTACAGTGTGAAATCGAACAGATTAGACAACATACAGAGTTAGATCAACTCCAAGTAGAGTGAGATTGACTCAATTCTCATTAACACCAGAAATTTAACTCTGCTGAATTTGCTGTGTAGTTAGTTAACATGACCACCTTGCAGTTCCTTAACATCAAGGAGGAATGAAAGATCGCTTGTGTCAGTCCCAGCTAGCGTCCCAGCTAACGTCAAGGCTAACATTTACACTTACATTTACATTTTACATTGACATTTACATTTATGGCATTTAGCAGACGCCTTTATCCAAAGTGACGTACAACAAATACATTTGTTTAAGTAAGTGAATCATCTATCTATCAGTCATCATAAGATAAATTAATCAATGCTCACACCAGGGGCTATTGGCAGTCGTAATGCCACTAGGCTAATTTTCTTTTCTAGGGGTAGAGTTCGGGGTTATGCGGTAAGGGTTAGGGTTGGGGTTGTGGTTAGGGTTAGTATAGGGGGGGTAGTGAGGGTGAAGCGGTCTTTAGGGTTGGGGTTAGGGTTAGTATAGGGGGGGTAGTGAGGGTGAAGCGGTCTTTAGGGGTAGGGTTCAGGGTTATGGGGTAAGGGTTAGGGTTGGGGTTAGGGTTAGTATAGGGGGGGTAGTGAGGGTGAAGCGGTCTTTAGGAGGGACTGTTAAGATGTAGCTTGAAGAGATAACATACCAGCTAGCCTCTCAGCGATGACACTGACAACTGGCTGACACAGGCTGGGGAGAGCGATCGCTGATGGGGGGAAGCAACATCAGACCCCGGGCCTTCATCGTGCTTTTCCACAATGACCAGGATAAGGAACGCATTTTCGGGAAGAGAAGGGAGGATCTACTCGATCGCGGGCGCAAGATCTCTCTCTACCCCGACTTCAGCGTAAGTCTGTCCCGGAGACGCACATCCTTCAACGACGTCAAAGCCAAACTCTACAAGAGGAATATTGGCTTCGGGCTCCTGTACCCCGCTCGCCTCCGCATTGACTTCGATGGACAGACATCTTACTTTGACTGCCCTGCTGCTGCTCAAGCTTCCTACGATTTCCACTGGCAAGTCTGATATGTATAAACCATCAACGAGGGATTGGTACGGTAAACAAGGACTGAGTCATACCATATAATTATATGTTTATACTGTTGGGACTTTTCCATAAGTGTGGCTACTGCCAGAACACTCATTTTTAACTGCTCACAACGGCTCATGCCGATTGTGTTTAAATGCAGACAGTCTCTTTATGGCAATGTCACATTTGGACTGGTAATTCTCAGTTGCGTTTCTCGGCACGGCCAAGACACACTGAGTTTTTATTTAATGTAATTGTTTTATATACCCTTGGTTTGAATGTAGTTATTTAACACTAATCTCTTTTTGATTTGAATTGCAGTACTCTGGTCCCCTTATCAATCCCTCACGCTGTGTTGGAATGATGTTTCTGCCCCTGCTGTGTCACACAATACTACTGGTCATGTGCTCATGTTTAATGTGGTTTGTTTTGCTACACCCACTAACTTAGGGAGCCGTGCTCTCAGTGGATAGAACAGCCTATCAGTTCTAGTTTAGATTAGGCTGTAGAGAATGGATGCACCGGTGGTCTTTCACTGTATACCTGTGGCTCTCATTGTTTGGGAAAGAGAACCTAGGATGGTTATCTGTGTTCTGTTGTCTTCATTGTGTGTTAGTTGGTTGTTCAGGGTTTTTGTTTTCTTCTTCTTTTCCCTCTCTCTCCTCTTGTTGCCTCTGGCTACTGTATCTGTGAACTCATGGTGTCCGTAGAGCTCTACGCTGTACTATGTACTAGGGGTTGGCTCAGGTGCTATCTCCCACTCTGCCTTTATACCAGCTCCCCCAAGAATCTTCATGGGAGAGCCTTTTTAAGCTCTCTCCTACTCAGAGGCGGTTTATATCTGGTATTTCAAAACACCATGTCTTTGAATGCTGACACAGTCTCCAAGTCAAAGTCCCAATGGGAGGAGGAACTGGGTGTGGAGCTGACGGAGGACTGGTGGGAGGTGGCATTGGACATGGTGAATTCTTCATCATCATGTGCTCAACTTAGTCTGATCCAGCTAAAGTTGGTGCATAGAGCTCATTTCAGTAAATCCAAACTACATTTTTTACCTGACTACTATTTACCCTGACTCTGATCCCAAATGTGATCATTGTGGAAGTCTACAGGCAGACCTCTCACATATGTTCTGGTCTTGCCCAAAGCTTGAAACATATTGGTCTTCGATCTTTGGTGTATTCTCGACATTGCTGAAAAATTGTGGACAACCTTGCCCGTTACTGGCTATTTTCGGTGTGTCTGCTGAACCTTTCCCTTGAAACTCCAACGAGGCTGACATGATTGCTTTCACATCGGTGCTAGCCAAGCCAATACTCCTGACTTGGAAGTCGCCTACTTCCCCCTCATTCTCTGCTTCGCTGACAGATTTGATGTCTTTTTTGCATTTAGAAAATATCAAATTCACACATGGAGGGTCTGACAAGCGATTCTTAAAAAAGTGGCAACCCTTTGTCTCGTACTGTAATGGCTTACCTGTTCTTCCTTCGGACTGAGTACCTATGTCTCTGTATGATGGTGTTGGCCTGTGGCTGATGGCAATGTGCTCCTTGGCCACATGACCATATTTTGACAGGCTGAACCAGAGGTTTTCTAGTTTTTGTTTTGCTTTAATTATTATTATTATTTTTTTTATTAACTTATTTTTCTTTTAAATGTGATGTGTTTTGTTGTTGTTGTCATCTTTGTTGTTGTTGTCGTGGGGTTGGGAGGGGTGGTGGGGTAGGCGGGGGAAAAGAAAATGTAAAAGGAAAGAAAAATTGTGATATTAACCTGGCGCTGTGTCCATTGTGCTTTTCACCAATAAAAAGATGTTTAAAAAAAAAAAGTGGGGGAGGGGATTTCAGGGATTGCCCCCCCCGCCGCCCTTCCAGAACAGTGTACAGCAGTGGTTATAGATAAGATCACTAAATAACTTCATAGGATTTAGGAGTTTTTGCAAAGAATTACCTATCTCACTTCAAAACTGTACTGCATATCAATTTCCTGGATCCCCTATGTTCAATCATTGTCATTTCTCTCACTGTGCAGACACATTTGGAAAGCACAACAAGAGTTGAAGCAGCTACCTTCTGCTCATGGGGTATGTCTCCTACCATTACACCACCAAGCTACTCACAACCAACACACATTTCTTCAGCAGAGAAAAAACAAACCCAAACAACTTGTTTTCTTCCTTTTATCACACTGAGCTCAAATGCACAAATGTTGTCAACAAGTCACTCAACAAGTTGAATTGAGTCCATCTTAAATCAAGGATAATAGTTACAACTATCCTTGTACTCAGACTCAATTCAACTTGTTTCAGACATTTTAAATCCAATTTTTGCATTTTAGCAAATTTTAAGAGTGTCATATCAAAGGGTCTGAACACTTCTCTACATGAGATATTTCTGTATTTCAAAATGTTTAAAAAAAGTGTTTCTGCTTTGTCATTATGGGGTATTGTGTGAGGATTGATGGCAAAAATAAATAAACGTAATCAATTTTATCTACCAGGTTATTTTATTTATTTACACATGATTCTATCTTTTCACATGGTCATTTCAGTCCATTATGGTATATTGTGTATTATTTCTGGTGTACATGCAAACAAGACATGCCTCTCTGACATGTGGAGAGTCAACATGAGGACACATGGCTCTTTGTTTCACAAACACTTTGTTTATATGGACATCATCATCATCATCATCATCATTGTAGTAAATGAAGGAACTTGACTCCAGGGTTAGTTCAGGCTAGTAGACTAGTGCTGCCTTTATCAGAATGAGAAGGAGGAGGCAGAAGGTGAGAGTTACTGTCATTACTACCAAAACACAGAGGCACTTGGGGGGAAATGAGGTTTGTGAGTTGTGGTTGGTCCATGGGAGAATAGAAGAGGGAAATAAACTATACATGTTAACATAAAGCATGATGGCCGACAGTACCAACTAGAAGAAGACTGAACTGTAAAGGAATGTAACAATCAATATAAAACAACAGAGGCTTGAATGTTACAAGTACAGGAAATTATCAATACAATTAAACAGTTAAATGTGTCTCCCCTCATCCTCTCTGACCACACACACAGACACACACACAGGAGAAGTACCTGTAGTCTATTTCACTATCAGATGCATTTTTTAATAATATATATATATATATATTGTGGCGCCCGCCCCGTGCCTAAGCCCATGCGCGAGTGTGGGACGGTGGTAAATGGAGTATATATCTCGCCTCGCTTTGTCTCTGCTGTTTCTGCTGTCCCTCTCTTGCCCCGTGTTGTCTTTGGCAGGACCATGTATGGAGTTCCTGCGCCCCAAGTGGCCACAGCTGCAACCAGTGGAGATAATCACCGTATGCCCATACATGGAGTTCCTGCTCATCAAGGCACAGCTGAAGGGCATCAGCAGGAGCAGCAGAGACCCTACAAAAGGAGCCAACAGAGCACCCGGTTTTGGAGAGTAGCTACGGCGAAACACGGAGGAGTTGATGAGAGAGAGAGTAAGCAAAGTCACCGTTGTCCTGTGTATGATCCCTGACCGTAGGAGAGCCCCCTTTGAAGCCCGACCCCGAGAACGTCCGAGAGCCCGCTACGTTGCCAACCTTCGCCTGTCTGACTACCCCGCTGCCTGCCCCGACCTGGAACGTAAGAGGACCACCCACCGTGTACCGAACCCCCTGCTATCTTCCCGACGACGGATCTCCTGCGAGGCCCTTGAACGACACGACGCCTTCTCACCCCCACCCTCTGTCTATCATTTCCCTCTCCCCGCTAATCAAATAAATATTTTTGATTGTAATTCTGGTGTGGACCTCTCTGCTTACACTGTGTTTGGGTCCGTGACACGCCCGCACACCCCGGCGGCTGTCACAATATATATATACAGTAAGAAATAATATAACTACACACTGGGAGAGAGAACATCTGTACATCTCAGTGAAAACACACCACTATCCAACTGCATCATGTTCTGATCCGTCATCTTTGAGCCTTTGGTGTTCAGTGTGATCTCCCTGAGACTAGTTTACACAGGGTCACTGAACAGTCCACATACAGAAGCCAAAACCCTGGGTAGAGGGGCTCAGTGAATGTGGAGTGGAATGTGTGCAGGAGGGTCCGTGTGTCAGAGGAGACGCTGTAGAAGGACAGAGTGCCGGCCGGCCAGTCCAGATACACTCCTACTCTGTGGGAGCCAGAGGAGGGGACAGGTATGACAGTGTCCTTATTATTGTGTATGGCAGAGTAACTGTCATCAGAGCACCACAGACTCCAGGACTTGTCATTGTATCCCAACCAACAGTCATCACCCTCTCCTCTCCTGCTGATTCCTTTATATGTCACTCCTATATCAGCCCCTCCCCAACTCCACTCTACCTCCCAGTAACAGCGCCCAGTCAGACCCTCTCTACACAGCACCTGGTCCCTGTAGTCAAATCTCTCTGGGTGATCAGGATACGGCTGCTCCTCACTCCCCCATGTCACCTTTCTGTTCTCCTCAGACAGAGAGAGGAGTCTGTGTGCTGTGTTTGGGTCCAGTGTGAGCTTACAGGCATCTGGGAGAAGAGCAGAGGGAGGAAGGGAGGGAGGGAGGGAAGGAGGGAGAAAGAGAGAGAGAGAGAGAGAGAGAGAGAGAGAGGAGAGAGAGAGAGAGGAGGAAGAGAGAGGGGGACAGAGGAAGAGAAAGAGAGAAAGGGATGGAAAGAGAGGGTGAGAGAGAGAGAGGGGAGAGAGGGGGACAGAGGAAGAGAAAGAGAGAGAGGGATGGAGAGAGAGAGAGAGAGAGAGAGGAGAGAGAAAGAGGGAGAGAGAGAGAGAGAGGAGGAACAGAAAGAGAGAGGGAGGGAGGGAGAGAGAGAGAGTGGGAGAGAGAGGAGAGAAGAGTCAGAGAGAGAGAGAGAGGGATTGAGAGAGAGGAGAGAGAAAAAGAGAGGGAGAGACAGAGAGAAGGAACAGAGAGGGGGACGGAGGAATAGAGAGAGGGAAGGAGGGAGAGAGAGAGAGAGAGGAGAGAGAGAGAGAGAGGGGAGAGAGGAGAGGGGGGAGAGAGTGGGACGGAGGAAGAGAGAGAGAGAGAGGGAGAGAGAGAGAGGGGAGAGAAAGAGAGAGGGAGAGAGAGAGGGGAGAGAGAGAGAGGAGAGAGAAAGAGAAAGAGAGAGAGAGGGGAGAGAGGAGAGGGGGGAGAGAGTGGGACAGAGGAAGAGAGAGAGAGAGAGGGAGAGAGAGAGAGGGGAGAGAAAGAGAGAGGGAGAGAGAGAGGGGAGAAAAAGAGAGAGAGAGAGAGGAGGAAGAGAAAGAGAGGGAGGGAGGGAGAGAGAGAGAGAGAGGGGAGAAAGGAGAGGGGGGAGAGAGTGGGACGGAGGAAGAGAGAGAGAGAGAGGGAGAGAGAGAGAGGGGAGAGAAAGAGAGAGGGAGAGAGAAAGGGGAGAGAAAGAGAGAGAGAGGAGGAAGAGAAAGAGAGGGAGGGAGGGAGAGAGAGAGAGTGGAGAGAGAGAGAGAGTGAGGAGAAAGAGAGAGAGAGAGGGGACAGAGGAAGAGAAAGAGAGAGAGGGATGGAGGGAGAGAGAGAGAGGGAGAGAGAGAGAGAGAGAGAGGAAAGAAAGAGAGAGGGAGAGAGAGAGAGAAAGGAGGAAGAGAGAGGGGGACAGAAGAAGATAAAAAGAGAGAGGGATGGAGGGAGAGAGAGAGAGAGGGAGAGAAAGAGGGAGAGAGAGAGAGGGGCAGAGAGAGGGAGAGAGAGAGAGGGTGGGAGAGTCAGATATGTAGGCTGTCTTTGATGAGTCTCTCCCTCTCCTAGAGATCTCTAGTTGTGTCTCAGGGTTTGTGGAGAGGATCAATGGAGGGAGGGAGGGAGGGAGGGAGAGGAGGGAGGAACGGAGAGAGGGAGGGAGGGAGAGATAAAGAGAGAGAGTGACTGTCAGCTACTTCAGGAGAAACACACTCACATTGGAAGAACTGGGCTCTGGTCCTGGGCTCTGGTGGCAGGAAAACATCCACTCCATTCACTACAGGCGGGAGGGAGGGAGGGAGAAAGGGAGGGAGGAAGGGAGGAGAGGGAGGGAGGGGGAGAGAGTGGAGGTAGGGGTAGAGGGAGGAAGAAAGGGAGGGAGGGGGAGATAGGGAGAAGGAGGGAGGGAGGGAAAGAGGGAGAGAGAAAAGGAGGGAGGGAGAGGAGGGAGGGATAGAGAGAGGAGGGAGGGAGGGAGGGAGAGAGAGGGAGGGAGGGAGGGAGAGGAGGGAGGGAGGGAGATGGAGGGAGAGGAGGGAGGGAGAGAGGTAGGTAGAGTAGCAGAGAGAGGTAGGAAGGGAGAGAGAGGCACGGAGGGAGAGCAAGAGGAGGGAGGGAGGGAGGAAAGGGAGGGAGAGAGCGAGTGAAGGAGGGTGAGAGGTAGGGAGAGAGGGAGAGAGGGTGGGAGGTAGAGGGAGAGAGGGGGGTAGGGAGGGAGAGAGAGAAAAAGACAGAGAAAGAGGGAAAGAGAGAGAGAGATTGGATGGGGAGAAGAGGTAGATAGGGAGGGAGAGAGAGAGGGAGGGAGGGAGGGAGGAGGGGGGGGAGAGAGAGAGAGACATGTATCAGTCAAGGGTTGTAAACATGGACAAGTCCCACATTGTTCTGATGGGGGGAAAAGAGAAGGCCTCACTTTGCAGGTTAACCCTTTGGGGACCAGGGGTATTTTATTGATTTTTACATACATTTTTTCTTTCTCAATTTGAAGGCACTTCCATACAAAATAATACCCAAGTGTTTCATATCAATATTTTCAGTACAAACTCAGCTTTCTTGATTGTGATAGATGTTTACCCCAACAGCACTGTGTGAAGAGGTAAGCAGGCCTAAACCTGAACATTTCGAATCCGTTTTTCAGAAATGTTTCAAATCCTATGTGAAAACATACCTTTACCCATGTGGATGAATTGTTTTGGTGCTTGAAATTCATTCATGAAGTCCTGAGCTACACAGAAATGGCATACAATATGAATAAAATACTAGACAGAATATAAAAAAGGACTTCTAATGGATCCTTGTAAACACATCTTCTCTGCTATCTGTCTCTGTCACTGTCACTGAAATGTTTGTCAATACCGACAATGTCGACAACACGTGTAGCGAAGAAGATGGACGTGCGAATTGACCAATCAACGACGGTAAAAGGCAGTGTCTGAGCGACTCAAGCTAGGCTGCTTCCAAATTCACCAATTACGCAGGGAGGGCCTGTACCAAGCTGTTCCTAGGTTAATAGCTCCGTCTGTAAGTGAGAGGGCATGTCACAGGAGGGCTCAGGGGATATTTAAACCATGTTTCTACGCCGGATTATCACTGAGATATTGATCAAAACATTTTGGAAACCCCTGAAAACGCAGCTGCGCGTTTGAGGTCCCGAAAGGGTTAAATAAGTAGGATTAAGGTTGCGGGTTGGGGTTCGGGTTAGGATTAGGGGTTAGGGTCTGTTGTTGGTTAGGGTTAGGGGTTTGGGGTTTGGGTCTGTTGTTGGTTGGATGTTTTCATTGATGGTTTAGTATTTCCATTAGGGTTAGGGGGTTAGAGTTTAGGGTCTGTTGTTGTTTGGATGTTTTCATTGATGGTTTAGTATTTGATAGAATAGATGTTGAATTTTATGCGACTTTAAATGTCCGACTGATGGGGAAATGGAAAGTCATAAAAAGAGGCTTTACCAAGAGGAGGGGAGACAATAGGATTTGCACCCCCTGGGGGAGTACAAAGGTTGGAGTGACCTGGGTCTGCGACGACCATTTAGTCTAAAAGCCCACAAAATGAAATCTAACGTGTTGCAGAGAACCGGTGGATCGACCTTGTTTACAAGAACATTGACCTCCGCGGTGAAACGTGGTTCTTGTCTACAAGAACATTGGCTGAGAATACCCACACTGTGTCTTCTCGTCGCGGCCTGCGCACCCTCTCACTCACCACTCTTTCTTCCTCTGTCTTAACCGCCCTACCCTCTGTTGAATCTTTCTCTCTTGTATCCACTGACACAGCTTCCTCCACCCTCCTGTCCTCTCTTTCCTCATCCGTCGACTCTCTCTGTCCACAGATCTCAAGCCCGGCACCATCCGGTCCACGCGCTCCCTGGCTGTCTGAAACCCTGCAAGCTTGTGGAATAGGGCTCCGGGTAGCTGAGAGGAAATGGAGAAAAACTGGCCTTCCTGATGATCTAGACCCCTATCTCTCTCTCCTCCTCAACTACACCTCATCTGTATCAGCTGCTAAAGCCTTATACTACCATTCCAAAATTCAATCCTCTGTCTCTGACCCAAGGAAACTGTTCTCCACATTTTCCTCCCTCCTCAACCCTCCTCCTCCCGCTCCTCCCTCCTCTCTGTCTGCCGATGACTTTGTCACCTATTTTGAAAAGAAGGTTGATGACATTAGCAGCTCCTTCCCTCTACCTCTCACCAACAATGCTACCTCTCCTCCCAAACCCACTGTGCAACACCCAGTCTCTGGTTTATCAGATTTCTCCCCCTCTCGCCTGAGGATGTTCAAAAACTGGTCACATCCAAGCGGGCAACCCCAACCCCAAGACCTCTTTCACCCCTGCTAACTCGCTGTACAAGTTCTCTCCTGCTAATGAAATCAATTTTAAAAAATTAATAAAAATAGCCTACTGGCATTACAACTGCCAATGGCCCCTGGTGTGAGCATTGATTACTTTGTCTAATGATGACTGTTGGAAAGATGATTCACTTACTTAAACAAATGTATTTTTGTAAGTCGCTTTGGATAAAGGCGTATGCTAAATGCCATGAATGTAATTTGTAAAAGACGGATCCGTTTTCTATTGGGACTAAGTGGATTAGGGCGGGACTTGGACCTGAGGAGGGAAAAACCCAGTGATTGGTTGGACATTTAGGGAGGGGGCTTTGTGATTGGATATGGACCCTGTTTGCTGAGTTACAGATATTATTTACTGTACTTCTCTGTCTATTAGTTTTCTCCTGATCACCATTCTATTACTAATATATAATGTCAATCATATACAAGGAACAGGGAAGAACAGTAGATCCACATTTTTTGCGACACAATCTTGATAATATTCATTATTGACAGTTACACACACACACACACACACACACAAGTTTACATACACTTGTAAAGAACATGTATGTCATGGCAGTCTTGAGTCACAAAAAACCATTCATGAAGTTTGGTTCTTTTATGAATTTATTATGGGTCTTCTGAAAATGTGACAAAATCTGCTAGGTCAAAAATATACATACAGCACCTTGAATTATCAATTTTGGTGATGTAGAAAGTTGTGTCAATCAAATTTGCTTTGTGGCATGGCCTCTTAACTTCTTATGAGTGATTTTGATTGACTACAACTGGTGACTTATTTCAGCCCATTTAAAAAGGCTCGTTTGATACGCTCATTACACTCAGCCAAAAACGCTACAATGGGAAAGTCTAAGGAGCTCAGCACGGTCTGACAAAGTGCATCATTGACATGAACAAGTCAGGAAAGTCACTTGGAGCCATTTCAAAGCAGCTACAGGTCCCAAGATCAACTGTGCAAACAATTGTTTGTAAGTATAAAATGAATGGCACAGTTGTGTCACTGCCACGATCAGGAAGAACACGCAAGCTATCACCTGCTGCTGAGAGAAAATTGGTCAGGATGGTCAAGAGTCAACCAAGAACCGCCAAAAAGCAGGTCTGCCATGAATTAGAAGCGGCTGGAACACAGGTGTCAGTGTCCACAGTCAAGCGTGTTTTACATCGCAATGGGCTGAGAGGCTGCCGTGCAAGAAGGAAGCCGTTGCTCCAGAAGCGGCACCTTAAGGCTTGACTGAAGTTTGCTGCTGATCACATGGACAAAGAAAAGGCCTTCTGGAGGAAAGTTCTGTGGTCAGATGAAACAAAAATCTAGCTATTTGGCCACAATGACCAGAAATATGTTTGGAGGAGAGAAGGTGAGGCCTTTCACCCCAAGAACACCATACCTACCGTCAAGCATGGTGGTGGTAGTATTACGCTCTGGGCCTGTTTTGCTGCCAGTGGAACTGGTGCTTTACAGAAAGTAAAGGGAATAATGAAGAAGGAGGATTACCTCCAAATTCTTCAGGAAAACCTAAAGCCAGAAGGTTGGGTCTTGGACGTAGTTGGGTCTTCCAACAGGACAATGACCCCAAACACACATCAAACGTGGTAAAGGAATGGCTAAAACAGGCTAGAATTAAGGTCTTAGAATGGCCTTCACAAAGTCCTGACTTAAATCCCATTGAGAACATGGAGTGGAGTGTGCTGAAAAAACAAGTCCGTGTCAGAAAGCCAACAAATTTAGTTGAACTGCACCGATTCTGTCAAGAGGAGTGGTCAAAGATTCAACCAGAAGCTTGCCAGAACCTTGTGGATGGCTACCAAAAGCGTCTAATTGAGGTGAAAATGGCCAAGGGACAGTTAATCAAATATTAGCATTGCTGTATGTATATTTTTGACCCAGCAGATTTTGTCAAATTTTTAGAAGACCCATAAGAAATTCATAAAAGAACCAAACTTCATGAATGTTTTTTGTGACAAATAAGTATGTGCTCCAATCAATCCATCACAGAAAAATAAGAGTTGTAGAAATGATTGGAAACTCAAGACTGCCATGACATACATGTTCTTTACAAGTGTATGTAAACTTTTGACCACAACTGTAACTGGTCTGAAGTTGAGGTGATCAAAGTTGAGCAAGTTTGTAACCCACCTGTAGTTGAGATGTTGGGTTAGGGTTAGGGTTAACCTTAACCCTAACCGTAACCCTAACCCTAACCCACCTGTAGTTGAGATGTTGGGTTAGGGTTAGGGTTAGGGTTAACCTTAACCCTAACCGTAACCGTAACCCTAACCCTAACTCTAACCCACCTGTAGTTGAGATGTTGGGCCACTCTCTCTTAAGGAGGTCCTCAAGTTTGTCTCTCAGCTCAGACACAGCCTCACTCACACCTCCAAACAACTGAAGAGGACTCTCAATGATGCTGGGGAAGTCTGAACATACACTGGGACTGGAGAGAGACTGATGACTCTGGAGAGAGAGAGACAGAGAGAGACAGAGAGAGAGAGACAGAGACAGAGACAGAGAGAGAAAGAGAAGGAGAGAGAGAAAACAGAGGATGAATGAATAACTGAACAGTAATTGTGTTTCAGTATTGCAGATGGAGGGTCAGTGTGGTTACCTGGAGGAAATGGATGGGATCCTCTGTGTGTGAAAGCTGCTCCAGCTCAGCGTCTCTCCTCCTCAGCTCAGCTATCTCCTGCTCCAGTTTCTCCACCAGTCCTTCAGCCTGACTCACTGCTGCCTCCTGCTGGGCTCTGATCAGCTGCTTCACCTCAGACAACCTTCTCTCAATGGAGCGGATCAGCTCCGTGAAGATCCTCTCACTGTCCTCCACTGCTGTCTGTGCAGAGCGCTGTTAGGACACACACACACACACACACACACACACACACACACACACACACACACACACACACACACACACACACACACACACACACACACACACGTCTTAAGGCAATTGAATCTTATCAGACAGGAAAAAGCCCTGGTTTTGATGGCATACCAGTAGAAGTATATGAAACTTTAGTTGAGATACTGAAACATCCATTACTGGCAGGAGAAGTTCTTCCAAAAACAACAAACTATCTGACACACAACAAGAGGGTCTGATCTCGCTATCACTGGTCAGTATAAAGACCCAGTCTATTTAAGGACGGGCCTCTCCCTAAAAGCTTCAATCATTCAAAAACTATACTGTACTTTACCAAACTGGTTGTGTAGCAGATTACTAAATGAAGCTCACCATCAATTTAAAAAAGGCCTGTTGGCCTTCATACAGATCACAACATCTCAGTTTTGGGATGTTGAAAATGAAATACTCTACAAAGTATCACCCTTGTTAAAACAAGGCATACAAAGCTGGTTACAATTTCGATGTTATCTTCCAGAACAGTCAGATCAAATATTACAGCAAATAATCAGATTAAATTCAAATATACTATTTACTAATAGTGTGTGTGTGGATGGAGTTGATATATCTTAACACGTACAACAGGAAAAACACCAAATAAACCATAATGGACATCAATGACCATGTAAAATAATAATTAAATGAATAAATAATAATAACATAAATAGGTACCTAGTAGATGGAAAATATTTGTAATAACTATTAAAATGAATAAAACAAACAAAGTACTTAAGTCCTCTGATGATGGGGGGTAGTGACTGGGAAAAAGATGAAAAGAAAGAAAACACACACACAGACACACACTCTCTCACACACACACACACACACACACACACACACACACACACACACACATACACACACACACACACACTCACTGTGAGAGACTCCACAGCCTGTTTGGTCTCCTTCAGTTGCTTCTCTCTCTTCTGGACTCTCTGCTGGACTTCCTGCTGACTCATCCCCAGCTGACGCTGTAGACACACACACACTGTTACTGTATACTACACACTGTTATGACTCCAGAAGAGAGAGAAGCACTGTTACACTGTTATGAGTTATTGTACCTGTGAAAACTTGTCTGATAAGAACCAGATTGTAAAACAAGAACACCAACAACCTTAACCCTCTCCATACACAAACACAGTCATGTGGATCTCTGGAAATATCATTCAATCAGTCAGTGACATTTACTTTTAGATGTTTTACAGACAGAGTGACCAACTAGTAGCTCTGGTTCTTACTTATTACTCATAGTTGTCCTGTATGTCATATTCAGAGTGATACCAGTCTGAAGCTCTTCTTCTTACCTGTTTCTCCGTCCTTTCTGCTGCAGCTGAGACTGTGTCATGGCCTTTATGTTCATCTAAAGAACACAGATAACAGATACACTGCTGGTCGGTACGGCAGAAAATCTTCATCACTTCATCATGAAGAGAGCAGATCTTCTCCTGCAGTTGTGTGGAGGCGTTGACCAGCTTGTGCTTCTTAAAGGCAGGAGATTCATAGTGAGGCTGGAGGTGAGTCTCACAGTAAGAGGCCAGACACACCAGACAGGACTTGAGGGCTTTCTGTTTTCTCCCAGTGCAGACATCACACGCCACATCTCCAGGTCCAGCATAGCAGTGAGTAGGAGGATCAGCTTGGAGTCTTGTCTTCTTCAGATTCTCCACTAATTCAGCCAACAGAGTGTTTTTCTGTAAAAGAGGCCTTGGGATGAAGGTCTGTCTGCATTGGGGGCAGCTGTAGACCCCCTTCTGATCATCCTGATCCCAGCAGCCCTTAATACAGCCCATACAGTAGCTGTGTCCACAGGGAATAGTCACCGGATCCTTCAGTAGATCCAGACAGATCGGACAGCTAATGGAGTCCATGCTCTCTGCCATTTTGCTGCACACACGACCAGAATGAGCAGCAGAGTGTCAGTGAGATAAGTTTTGTGCTTGTGGGCGGGAACACTTCCTTGTTCTGTGTCTCTGTAACTGTCGGGGGAGTGGTGTGTGTGTGTGTGTGGGTGTGTGTGAGAGTAATGCTCCACCCTATGTTCCTCTCAGCTCCCTCCCACACACACCTCATCAGGTTGCCACACAGTGTACTAGATTAGATTAGATTAGATTCAACTTTATTGTCATTGGGTTAGAGTACAATGCAGAGTACAATGTTGTGTTGTGTTGCGTTGCGTTGTGTTGTGTTGTGTTGTGTTGTGTTGTGTTGTGTTATGTTGTGTTTGGTGTGGTGTGTAGCGTTGTGTTGTGTTTGGTGTGGTGTGTTGTGTAGTGTAGTGTAGTGTAGTGTAGTGTAGTGTTGTGTAGTGTAGTGTAGTGTAGTGTAGTGTAGTGTATTGTAGTGTAGTGTAGTGTGGTGTGGTGTGTGTAGTGTAGTGTAGTGTAGTGTAGTGTAGTGTAGTGTAGTGTTGTGTGTGTAGTGTAGTGTAGTGTAGTGTAGTGTAGTGTAGTGTAGTGTAGTGTGGTGTGAGCTATGATACTGAGCAGTAAAAGTTATGTAAGTGTACATGTTGTTGTTGATTATTAACCAGGAAGAGAGGGTACTATGACTATGATGTATCAGATGATATTAACAGTTACGGTCCAGAGTCAAACTGACCTGGCCTCCATTTTCAGGCTGGCTATTCACCGGCCACTTTATTAGGTACAACTCAATGCATTTAGGCATGTAGGCATGGTCAAGATGACCTGCTGAAGGTGGTTTAAGTGACTTTGAACGTGGAATAGTTGTTGGTGCCAGACGGAGGGATTGAGGGAGGGAGGGAGGGAGGGAGGGAGGAAAGGAGGGAGGGAGAGAATGAGAGAGAGGAGGGAGGGAGGGAGGGAGAGAGAGAGGGAGAGAGAGAAGGGAGGGAGGCAGAGAGGGAGTGAGAGGAGGGAGAGAGGGAGGGAGATAGGAAGGGGAGGGAGGGAGGGAGGGAGGGAGAGGATGGAGGGAGAGAGTGAGGGAGAGAGAGGGGGTGAGGGAGGGAGAGGATGGAGGGAGAGAGGGAGGGAGAGTAGTAGAGAGAGGTAGGGAAGGAGGAAGAGAGATGGGATGGAGAGAGGAGGGAGGGAGAGAGAGGTACAGAGGGAGAGAGAGGCACGTAGGGAGAGAGAGGCATGGAGGGAGAGAGAGAGGAGGGAAGGAGGGAGGAAAGGGAGGGGAGTGAAAGAAAGAGAGAGAGAGATTGTGACAGAGAGAGAGAGAGAGGGAGGGAGAGAAAGAGAGAGAGAGAGCGAGTGAAGCAGGGAGAGAGGGAGGTAGGGAGGGAGGGAGGGAGAAAAAGGGAGGGGGGGAGGTAGAGGGAGAAATGGGGGTAGGGAGGGAGAGAGAGAAAAAGACAGAAAGAGGGAAAGAGAGAGAGAGAGAGAGAGAGATTGGATGGGGAGAAGAGGTAGGTAGGGAGGGAGAGAGGGAGGGAAGGAGAAAGAGGGAGGGAGAGAGGAAGGGAGGTAGGGAGAGAGGGTGAGAGGTAGAGGGAGAGAGGGTGGGAGGTAGAGGGAGAGAGGGGGGTAGGGAGGGAGAGAGAGAAAAAGACAGAGAAAGAGGGAAAGAGAGAGAGAGGGATTGTATGGGGAGAAGAGGTAGGGAGGGAGAGAAGGAGGGAGGGAGGGAGAGAGAGAAAAAGGGAGAGAGGGAGGGAGAAAGAGGGAGGGACAGAGGAAGGGAGATAGGGAGAGAAAAAGACAGAGAAAGAGGGATTGGATTGGGAAAAGAGGTAGAGAGGGAGAGAGAGAGGGAGGAGAGAGAGAGAGAGAGAGAGAGAGAGAGAGAGAGAGAGAGAGAGAGAGATGTATCAGTCAAGGGTTGTAAACATGGACAGGTCCCACATTGTTCTGATGGGGGGAAAAGAGAAGGCCTCACTTTGCAGGTTAACCCTTTGGGGACCAGGGGTATTTTCTCCATTTTTACATACATTTTTTCTTTCTCAATTTGAAGGCACTTCCATACAAAATAATACCCAAGTGTTTCATATCATCGTGTGTCCACAACCAAGCCAGAAGAAGAGAAATGTGAGAAACTCTCTTGTGTATGAATCATCATATTTAAAAAGATTGAACTGTGATGGAAATGTTCACTGTGAGTGTTGTGTTCTGTGAACTGTGATCCTGAGCAGTAAAAATCATATAACTGTTTATGGTTCTTGTTGATCATTAACCAGGGAGAGTGTGCTCTGCTGGAAAAGTGTACTTGTGGTGTTGTGTTGTTGTGTGTTCTGTAGTGTGGTTTGTAGTGTTGTGTAGTGTAGTGTTGTGTAGTGTAGTGTTGTGCAGTGTTGTGTGGTGTGGTGTGAGCTATGATACTGAGCAGTAAAAGTTGTGTAAGTGTACATGTTGTTGTTAATAATTAAACAGAGCAAGAGGAGGAAAGGGAGGGGAGTGAAAGAAAGAGAGAGAGAGATTGTGACAGAGAGAGAGAGAGAGGGAGGGAGAGAAAGAGAGAGAGAGAGAGGAAGGGAGGTAGGGAGAGAGGGAGGTAGGGAGGGAGAGAGGGAGGGAGAGAGAAAGAGGGAGGGAGAGAGGAAGGGAGGTAGGGAGAGAGGGAGAGAGGGGGGGAGGTAGAGGGAGAGAGGGGGGTAGGGAGGGAGAGAGAGAAAAAGACAGAAAGAGGGAAAGAGAGAGAGAGAAAGAGATTGGATGGGGAGAAGAGGTAGGGAGGGAGAGAAGGAGGGAGGGAGAGAGGGAGGGAGAGAGAGAGAAAGAGAGAGAGACAGCGAGTGAAGGAGGGAGAGAAGGAGGTAGGGAGGGAGGGAGAGAGGAAGGGAGGTAGGGAGAGAGGGTGGGAAGTAGAGGGAGAGAGGGGGGGAGGTAGAGGGAGAGAGAGAAAAAGACAGAGAAAGTGTATAGTGTGGTTTGTTGTGTTGCGTTGTGTTGTGTGTTGTGTTGTGTTGTGGTGTGTTGTGTTGTGGTGTATAGTGTGGTTTGTTGTGTTGCGTTGTGTTGTGTTGTGTTGTGTTGTGTTGTGTTGTGTTGTGTTGTGTTGTGTTCTGTTGTGTGTGGTGTGTAGTGTTGTGTTGTGTTTGGTGTGGTGTGGTGTGGTGTGTAGTGTTTTAGTGTGGTGTGTTGTGTGTGTTGTGTTGTGTAGTGTAGTGTAGTGTAGTGTGGTGTAGTGTAGTGTTGCGTGTGTAGCGGGGCCGGCGCTACGCAGGGGCAAGAGGGGGCAACGCCCCCTCAAACAAATGGCCTGCCCCCTCAAATCAAAAATGTAGAAGTGAAAAATCCGCCGAAAAAAGCACAAGTTAAATGCTTCCCCTCATCTCTGATCTCCGTGCAGCGTGTCTTCACACAGCCTGCAGTCAGCAGAGATCGCCCCTCTCCCCTGCCCCCTCAGCCCTCCGTAAACATCCAATCACTGTTAGTATGCAAATGAGCCAAGAGCAGCCTGACTGTGGTGTCAGGTTTCCAGACAGAGCGGTTAAGACTTTGAGGAAGCAGCTAAAACTCCACTAAAGTCAAAGTCAAAGTCAAAGTCAAAGTGGCTTTATTGTCAATTCTTCACATGTCAAGACATACAAAGGAATCGAGAGGACGTTTCTTACTCTCCCACGGTGAGACAGATAAAGTGCCCAGGCACAACAGATAAGACAAGACATACTAAAAGTGAAACATTCAATGACAGACAATAAAATAATTTAAACAGTGCAAAAAGAACAGTCAGTAAAGACAGTTAATACAGTAAATTACAAATGCTGGTAATACTAATAGTGCAATAGATCGGTATTGTCCAGAGTAGTGTTTTTAGGGGGGGGGGGGGGGGGGGGGGCTGAAGGGTTGGGGGGGGATTTCAGCTTCCTGGCAGCCTGGAGGATGTGGCTGGGGGGGGTGAGGGGAGAGAATTTAGCTTCCTGACAGCTTGGGGTATGAAGCTTGTCATGAGTCTGGTGGTGTGGGCACGGAGGCTCCTATACCTGAAGGAGGCTGAACAGTCTGTGTGCGGGGTGGCTTGCGTCGCTCACAATCGAGGTAGCTTTTCGGGTGAGGCGGGTGGAGTAGGTGTCTTGCAGGGAAGGGAGTGGGGCACCAATGATCTTACCAGCTGTGTTCACTATGCGTCGTAGCGACCCGTGAGATAACTAATAATTAACAACAACTAAAACAAAAGTTAATATAACATCCATATATATTTGTGCAGTCAACTGGGGAATAGTCTGCTGTTTTTTCCCCAGTGGGAGTGTTTCTCAAGTCACACAAGCACAGACTAGACACTGTCCGCTGCATGTAACAGACTGAGGACTAGAGATGGGTCGTTCGCGAACGAATGGCTCTTTTTGAATGGCTCTCTTTGGTGAACGTAGGGAACCGATTCTTTTTGGTGAACGATCCATTTGGTTTGGCTCTTTTCCCCCCTGTTAGCTAACATTATGTGACCAGACAGACAGTGGCGTTGTGAGCGCTGCGGTTGCTACAATAATGTTAAAATGCACAAGCACAACTCTTTAACAGGTTCAATGGTTGAGTGAACTAAGTAAAAAACAATAAAACTAGTGTTTTGTTACTCAGCTCGCCTCGTATGTGCCTACGTTTGAACCAGTCTCAACGCGTTAATTTGCTGATACACTCTATGGAAACTCAACGTCATACGACACTTCAGTCTTGAAACTGACAGCTGACAAGACATTATTTTCTCTCAAGTAAATCATATGCGAATATTCTGTAAAGAATAAAATAAAAAATCAAGTACCAAATAATAGCGTATTTCTTGTGTATTAATTTTTTTTTTTTTACTGTCTATTCTATATCGTTCTATGCCGGCTGGATTAGCTATATAAAATGTTATATAATAACGGTGTAGAATTTATTTATTTGTGTAATGCTATTGTTTTGTAAGCACACTTAAATTTGTCATGATCTGTCACTTACATGAGCTGTGCAATTAGGCTAGTATTACATATATTGCAGTAGGCTATAATAAGTGCTAAACAAATTCCTGTAAAGCCAAATAAAGTATTACGTTCAAGTCCATGTCCGATGAACAAATCAGAACTAAGGGCCATGAGTGTCGAATTACACATAGGATACCCCTTTGGCGAGATTTGTCCATGAGTATCGAATTACAGGTTACCCCTAGATTTGACCCAAATTAAGTCACCTTAATTTGCATATTCTCCGAGATGCACGTGAAGCAAAGACGCTAAGATTAATGTTATGTTATGTAAGATTTTTAACGCTAAGATAAATGTTATGTTGTTGGTTGTTAAAATCTGGATGAAGGATATTTTATTTTACTTTTTATTTTTCAGTTTTCCCCATAAGGGATTGCCACCTTATTGTGGTCAGGGGGTTTGTGTGCCTCAGTGACCCTAAGAGCTATACCAGCAGGAGCTTTAGTCTTCAGGTGGGACACCCAAGTTGGACAGGTCTTAGGGTAGAGGCCTGACAGAGTGCAATCCACTTCTCCAGGTTGAGGGCTGGACACACAGCTAACAGCCCATGCTCTGAAGAAAACACTGTTATAAAAAAAAAGTGCTGGCATATGATGTGTACGCATAATGCCCCCTTCACATTTCTGACTGCCCCCTCATATGTGCATTCCCAGAACCGGCCCTGGTGTGTAGTGGTGTGTAGTGTGGTGTGGTGTGGTGTGGTGTGAGCTATGATACTGAGCAGTAAAAGTTGTGTAAGTGTACATGTTGTTGTTGATTATTAACCAGGAAGGGAGGGTACTATGACTATGATGTATCATCTGATATTAACAGTTACGGTCCAGAGTCAAACTGACCTGGCCTCCATATTCAGGCTGGCTTTATTTGTGAGTTTAAAATGGAAAATAGCTTTGATTGACGTCTATTGTACATTCTTACTGCATTAAAGGGATAGATCACAAAAATATTCTTTTTTTTTATTTTTATATTATACATATTTTATATATATATCCACTCACCGGCCACTTTATTAGGTACACCTGTTCAACTGCTCTTTAACGCAAATATCTAATCAGCCAATCACATGGCAGCAACTCAATGCATTTAGGCATGTAGACATGGTCAAGACGACCTGCTGAAGGTGGTTTAAGTGACTTTGAACGTGGCATAGTTGTTGGTGCCAGACGGAGGGATAGAGGGAGTGAGGGAGGGAGGGAGGGAAGGAGGGAGGGAGAGAATGAGAGAGAGGAGGGAGGGAGGGAGAAAGAGAGGGAGGGATAGAGGGAGGGAGAGAGGGAGAGAGAGAAGGGAGGGAGGCAGAGAGGGAGGGAGAGGAGGGAGAGAGGGAGGGAGACATGAAGGGGAGGGAGAGAGGGAGGGAGAGGGGGGGGAGAGGATGGAGGGAGAGAGGGAGGGAGAGTAGTAGAGAGAGGTAGGGAGGGAGCAAGAGAGATGGGATGGAGAGAGGAGGGAGGGAGAAAGAGGTATAGAGGAAGAGAGAGAGGCACGGAGGGAGAGAGAGGCATGGAGGGAGAGCAAGAGGAGGGAGGGAGGGAGGAAAGGAAGGTGAGTGAAAGAAAGAGAGAGAGATTGTGACAGAGAGAGAGAGAGAGAGAGAGAGGGAGGGAGAGAGAGAAAGAAAGAGAGTGAGTGAAGGAGGGAGAGAGGGAGAGAGGGAGGGAGGGAGAAAGAGGGAGGGAGAGAGGAAGGGAGGTAGGGAGAGAGGGAGAGAGGGTGAGAGCTAGAGGGAGAGAGGGGGGTAGGGAGGGAGAGAGAGAAAAAGACAGAAAGAGGGAAAGAGAGAGAGATTGGATGGGGAGAAGAGGTAGGGAGGGAGAGAGGGAGGGAGAGAGAGAGAGGGAGAGAAAAAGAGAGAGAGAGAGAGAGTGAAGGAGGGAGAGAGGGAGGTAGGGAGGGAGAGAGGGAGGGAGAGAGGGATGGAGGGAGAGAGATAGAGGGAGAGAGGGGGGGGAGGTAAAGGGAGAGAGAGAAAAAAACAGAGAAAGTGTACAGTGTGGTTTGTTGTGTTGCGTTGTGTTGTGTTGTGTTGTGTTGTGTTGTGTGGTGTGTAGTGTTGTATTTGGTGTGGTGTGGTGTGTAGTGTTTTAGTATGGTGTGTGTAGTGGTGTGTAGTGTAGTGTAGTGTAGTGTAGTGTTGTGTAGTGTAGTGTAGTGTAGTGTAGTGTAGTGTAGTGTAGTGTTGTGTAGTGTAGTGTGGTGTAAGCTATGATACTGAGCAGTAAAAGTTGTGTAAGTGTACATGTTGTTGTTGATTATTAACCAGGAAGAGAGGGTACTATGACTATGATGTATCATCTGATATTAACAGTTACGGTCCAGAGTCAAACTGACCTGGCCTTCATATTTAGGCTGAGCTGGCTTCATCTGCCAGTTTACAATGGAAAATAGCTTTGATTGACGTCTACTGCAGTGTTTCCCAACCGCTGTGCCCCGGCACACTAGTGTGCCGTGAGAGATCGTTGGGTGTGCCGTGAGAAATTATCCAATTTCACTTTTTTTAAATTAACATTTATTAATTATTATCTGCAAATAATATGCCATTGTCGAGTATCTGTGCTGTAATATTGTGACTGGCAGAGTAATGTAATATTCGTCCGGGTGGCAGCAGGTAGCTAATTGCCTCGTTCCTTCTTAGAGACAAAATAATTAGTGACGCATGCCACAGGTCGTGGTGACAGTGATGGAGAAGTTTTTAAAAAGGAAAAATGCAAACTCCGAACTGGGCCCTGGACAAGATTCTGACCCAGGTGAAGGCCCTAGTTCGAGTGGTGGTAACAAGAACGCAAAGACGGTGAGCTTGAGGCAATACAGCGAAAGCTATCTTTCGTTCGGATTTACTTTCACCGGGGATGAGACGACACCGACTCTATTATGCTTGGTGTGTGGCGAGAAGCTGTCCAACAGCGCCATGGTGCCAAGCAAGCTTAAACGCCATCTCCAAACGAAACACCCGTCGCTTCAAAACAAGCCGATGGACTATTTTGTTCGCCTGCGTGAAAACACAGAGAAACAGGCAACTTTTATGAGGAAAAACCACAAAGGTAAATGAGAAAGCACTCAAAGCTAGTTACCTAGTTGCTGAACTCGTAGCTAAATCAAAAAAGTCCCACTCTGTGGCAGAGACATTAATACTACCTGCCTGCAAAGCCATTGTCAACGAGATGCTCGGCCCTGACGCGGTTAAAGACATAGCTAAAGTCCCGCTCTCAGATAACACAATTGCCAGGCGTATTGATGACATGTCTACAGACATCGAAAGTCATGTTTTGGGAAAGATACGCATCAGTAGGAAATTTGCGTTGCAACTTGATGAGTCTACGGATATTATTGTATCAGGCTACAGAGTGTCATTTTGTAACATTTTTGGTAGGTGGTGTGCCGCAAGATTCTTTCAATGTAAAAAATGTGCCGTGGCTCAAAAAAGGTTGAAAAATACTGGTCTACTGTACATTCTTACTGCATTAGATTAGATTAGATTCAACTTTATTGTCATTGTGCAGAGTACAAGTACAGAGACAACGAAATGCAGTTAGCGTCTAACCAGAAGTGAAAAAAAAGCAGAAAAGTGCAATGTGAACAATATATACAGGTAGTGCAGTATAAGCAGTACATGAGCAGTATAAATAGTGCAGTATAAGCAGTATATGTATTAACAGTAACATTATAAGCAGAATAAATATAGAATGCAGTATGAACAGTATAAGCAGTATATGAGCAGTATAATTAGTGCAGTATAAGTAGTATATGTATTAACAGTAACATTATAAACAGAGTAAATAAGCAGAATAAATATGGAATGCAGTATGAACAGTATAAACAGATATGTACAGTATGTACAGATATGTGCAGTGTATTAACAGTAGCATTCTAAGATTAGTAAAAAATAAGGGTATGTGCATTATGAACAGTATAGACAGATATGTACAGAAGAGCAGTAGTATGTAGTATAAGAGCAGTGTGTATAAGTGAAGATACAGTATGTACAGTTTATAGGAATGCTATAGGGTAAGAGTAGTACAATTGTCCGGGGGGGGGGGGGGGGGGGGGGGTGTAGGGGTTAGTTGGTAGGTTGTCACCTAGGTGCAGAGTTGGAGTTCAGTAGGGTGACAGCCGCAGGGAAGAAGCTTCCTCTGATGTCACGACCAACTCAGCAAATGTAATAATTTTCTCTTGACCCTGACAAACTCCCCAGTCCCTGCCAGAGACAAACATACCCAGAATACGAGGACTACAGATCAAACTATACAACTAGGACTACAGATAAAACTAGGACTACAGATAAAACTAGGACTACATATAAAACTAGGACTACAGATCAAACTAGGACTACATATCAAACTAGGACTACAGATCAAACTATACAACTAGGACTATAGATCAAAGTAGGACTACAGATCAAACTATAATACTAGGACTACAGATACAAGTAGGACTACAGATAAAACTATAAAACCAGGACTGCAGATAAAACTATAAAAGTAGAACTACAAATCAAACTGATCAAATTGTATTTTCAAGCTTATTTAGTTAATCAACATACTTTTCCTTTTTTCCACTTTATGATCTGATCTCTTGGTGCTCCAAGCTACATGATGGGTGATAAGGAAGTAGAACTGTGGGTGGGTGAGGCTACGTCTTGATCACATGACAGAATTGACTGCCAGTTTCCCTGCCTTCTGCAACCTGACACCTCCTCAGAATTATTCACACACACGATCATTTCATTGGATAAGAAATATCTTGCCCCACCCCTCCCATGGTCACACATTGACAGGTAACTCACCTGATCTGTCCTCCGTGTCTGTCATCAGTAGAGACGTTCAGTCTCAGACTAACCTCTCAGTCAGACAGCAGGCATCAGACTGTCTTTAGTCCTGACTGACAGACAGAGTGGAGAACTGCAGAGGACCAATCTAAAAGGACCAGAATGATCAGTTAGGCAGCAAAGCTCTGTTTTCTCTTTACTCTGGAGACGATGGCTGCTGTTGGAGACTAAGGAGTCGAGTACCAAGTCTCTAAGGGGTGACTGGGAATCACGGAGCAGGGACACTCTCCTGTGTAACAGCTAAGGGATGAGCTCCAACGTGTGTCCACAACCAAGCCAGAAGAAGAGAAACGTGAGAAACTCTCTTGTTGATGAATCATCATATTTAACAAAATTGAACTGTGATGGAAATCTTCACTGTGAGTGTTGTGTTGTGTAAACTGTAATCCTGAGCAGTTAAAATCATATGACTGTTTATGGTTCTTGTTGATCATAAACCAGGGAGAGTGTGCTCTGCTGGAAAAGTGTACTTGTGGTGTTGTGTTGTGTTGTGTTCTGTGTAGTGTTGTGGTGTAGTGTGTTGTGTTGTTGTGTGTTCTGTAGTGTGGTTTGTAGTGTTGTGGTGCGTAGTGTTGTGTGTGTTGTGTAGTGTTTTAGTGTGTTGTGTTGTGTGGTGTGTAGTGTAGTATTGTGTTGTGTTGTGTTGTGTAGTGTAGTGTATTTTAGTGTAGTGTAGTGTAATGTAGTGTAGTGTTGTGTAGTGTAGTGTTGTGTGGTGTGAGCTATGATACTGAGCAGTAAAAGTTGTGTAAGTGTACATGTTGTTGTTAATAATTAACCAGAGCAAGAGGAGGAAAGGGAGGGGAGTGAAAGAAAGAGAGAGAGAGATTGTGACAGAGAGAGAGAGATAGAGAGAGAGGGAGGGAGAGAAAGAGAGAGAGAGAGCGAGTGAAGGAGGGAGAGAGGGAGGGAGAGAATAAGAGGGAGGGAGAGAGGAGGGGAGTTAGGGAGAGAGGGAGAGAGGGGGGAAGGTAGAGGGAGAGAGGGGGTAGGGAGGGAGAGAGAGAAAAAGACAGAAAGACGGAAAGAGAGAGAGAGAGAAAGAGATTGGATGGGGAGAAGAGGTAGGGAGGGAGAGAGGGAGGGAGGGAGAGAGGGAGGGAGGGAGAGAGAGAGAAAGAGAGAGAGCGAGTGAAGGAGGGAGAGGTAGGGAGGGAGGGAGAGAGGAAGGGAGGTAGGGAGAAAGGGGGGGGGTAGAGAGAGAGAGAGAAAAAGACAGAGAAAGTGTATAGTGTGGTTTGTTGTGTTGCTTTGTGTGTTGTGTTGTGTTGTGTTGTGTTGTGTTGTGTAGTGTTGTGTGTGTAGTGTTGTGTAGTGTAGTGTGGTGTGTAGTGTAGTGTAGTGTTGTGGTGTGGTGTGGTGTGGTGTGGTGTGAGCTATGATACTGAGCAGTAAAAGTTGTGTAAGTGTACATGTTGTTGTTGATTATTAACCAGGAAGGGAGGGTACTATGACTATGATGTATCAGATGATATTAACAGTTACCGTCCAGAGTCAAACTGACCTGGCCTCCATATTCAGGCTGAGCTGGCTTCATCTGCCAGTTTAAAATGGAAAATAGCTTTGATTGACGTCTACTGTACATTCTTACTGTATTAAAGGGATAGATCACAACAATATTTTTTTTTTTTTTTTTAATATTATATTTATTATATATATATATATCAACTCACCGGCCACTTTATTAGGTACACCTGTTCAACTGCTCTTTAACGCAAATATCTAATCAGCCAATCACATGGCTGCAACTAAATGCCTTTAGGCATGTAGACATGGTCAAGACGACCTGCTGAAGGTGGTTTAAGTGACTTTGAACGTGGCATAGTTGTTGATGCCAGACGGAGGGATAGAGGGAGTGAGGGAGGGAGGGAGGGAGGGAAGGAAGGAGGGAGGGAGAGAATGAGAGAGAGGAGGGAGGGAGGGATAGAGGGAGTGAGGGAGGGAGGGAATGAGAGAGAGGAGGGAGGGAGGGAGTGAGAGAGGGAGGGATAGAGGGAGTGAGGGAGGGAGGGAGGGAGGGAGGGAGGGAAGGAGGGAGGGAGAGCATGAGAAAGAGGAAGGAGGGAGGGAGGTAGGAAGAAAGGGAGGGATAGAGGGAGGGAGAGAGGGAGAGAGAGAAGGGAGGGATAGAGGGAGGGAGAGAGAGAAGGGAGGGAGGCAGAGAGGGAGGGAGAGGAGGGAGAGAGGGATGGAGATAGGAAGGGGAGGGAGGGAGGGAGAGGATGGAGGGAGAGAGGGAGGGAGAGAGAGGGAGGGAGGGAGGGAGAGGATGGAGGGAGGGAGGGAGAGTAGTAGAGAGAGGTAGGGAGGGAGGAAGAGAGATGGGATGGAGAGAGGAGGGAGGGAGAGAGAGGTACAGAGGGAGAGAGAGGCACGGAGGGAGAGAGAGGCACGGAGGGAGAGCAAGAGGAGGGAGGTAGGGAGGAAAGGGAGGGGAGTGAAAGAAAGAGAGAGAGAGATTGTGACAGAGAGAGAGAGAGAGAGAGAGAGAGGGGAGGGAGAGAAAGAGAGAGAGAGATCGAGTGAAGGAGGTAGAGAGGGAGGTAGGGAGGGAGAGAGTGAGGGAGGGAGAAAGAGGGAGGGAGAGAGGGTGGGAGGTAGAGGGAGAGAGGGGGGGTAGAGGGAGAGAAGGGGGTAGAGAGTGAAAGAGAGAAAAAGACAGAAAGAGGGAAAGAGAAAGAGAGAGAGAAATTGGATGGGGAGAAGAGGTAGGGAGGGAGAGAGGGAGAGAGAGAGAGAGGGGGGGGAGAAAGGGAGGAAGAGAGAGAGAGAGGGAGAGAAAGAGAGAGAGAGAGAGTGAGTGAAGGAGGGAGAGAGGGAGGTAGGGAGGGAGAGAACGAGGGAGGGATGAAGAGAGAGGGAGAGAGGAAGGGAGGTAGGGAGAGAGGGAGAGAGGGTGGGAGGTAGAGGGAGAGAGAGAAAAAGACAGAGAAAGTGTATAGTGTGGTTTGTTGTCTTGCGTTGTGTTGTGTGTTGTGTTGTGTTGTGTGGTGTGTAGTGTTGTGTTTGGTGTGGTGTGGTGTGTAGTGTTTTAGTGTGGTGTGTTGTGTGTGTAGTGTAGTGTAGTGTAGTGTAGTGTGGTGTGAGCTATGATACTGAGCAGTAAAAGTTGTGTAAGTGTACATGTTGTTGTTGATTATTAACCAGGAAGAGAGGGTACTATGACTATGATGTATCATCTGATATTAACAGCTACGGTCCAGAGTCAAACTGACCTGGCCTCCATATTCAGGCTGAGCTGGCTTCATCTGCCAGTTTACAATGGAAAATAGCTTTGATTGACGCCTACTGGACATTCTTACTGCATTAGATTAGATTAGGTTCAACTTTATTGTCATTGTGCAGAGTACAAGTACAGAGACAACGAAATGCAGTTAGCGTCTAACCAGAAGTGCAAAAAAAGCAGAAAAGTGCAATATGAACAATATATACAGGTAGTGCAGTATAAGCAGTATTTGAACAGATTAAGTATTGCAGTATAAGCAGTATATGTATTAACAGTGACATTATAAGCAGAATAAATATAGAATGCAGTATGAACAGTATAAGCAGTATATGAGCTGTATAAGTGGTGCAGTATAAGCAGTATATGTATTAACAGTATTATTATAAGTAGAGTAAATAAGCAGAATAAATATGGAATGCAGAATGAACAGTATAAACAGATATGTGCAGTGTATTAACAGTAGCATTATAAGATTAGTAAAAAATAAGGGTAAGTGCATTATGAACAGTATAGACAGATATGTACAGAAGAGCAGTAGTATATAGTATAAGAGCAGTGTGTACAAGTGAAGATACATTATGTACAGTTTATAGGAATACTATAGGGTAAGAGTAGTACAATTGTCTGGGGGGGGGGTGTAGGGGGTAGTTGGTAGGTTGTCACCCAGGTGCAGAGTTGTAGTTGAGTAGGGTGACAGCCGCAGGGAAGAAGCTTCCTCTTAACCTGCTGGTTCGGGTAAGGAGAGACCTGTAGCCCCTCCCAGATGGGAGTGGGTTGAACAGTCTGTGGTTGGGGTGAGAACTGTCCTTGACGATGCTGCGTCCCTTACACAAGCATCGCTTGCCCTGGACAGCCTCAATGGAGGGGAGTGAGGACCCGGTGATGTGTTGGGCAGTTTTCACCACCCTCTGCAGTGCTTCCGGTCAGAGGAAAAGGTAGTGAGGATGCTCTTGATGGTGCAGCGGTAGAAGTGCACCAGGATCTGAGGAGACAGATGGACCTTCTTTAGTCTCCTCAGGAAGAAGAAAGCTGGTGAGCCTTCTTGATCAGGGTAGAGGTGTTGAGGGTCCAGGAGAGATCCTCAGAGATGCGGACACCCAGAAACTTGAAGCTGGTGACTCGCTCCACCTCAGTCCCGTTGATGAGGATGGGGGTGTGTGCGCCAGCTTTAGACTTCCTGAAGTCCACAATGAGCTCTTTGGTCTTCCTGGTGTTGAGAGCCAGGTTGTTGTCGGTGCAGCACACTGTTAGGTGCTGGACCTCCTCCCTGGGATAGCTCACAAGGGATAGCTCACAAACAAAAAACAATCAATTTTTTTTTATATTATATATATATATATATATATATATATATGTACATATTATATATCTCTATCTGACAGAGAATCTGAGAATCTACCCTAGTCTATATGGTGTACACACCTCCTCAGAGTAGAAAGGAGAAGCTCGGCCCGGCACAGGGGGAAGAGGAGAGAGAGATGTGGCCCTCCTCGACACACGCAGCTCTCTACTACACGTTGTACAGCAAATGGGAGGCGTTGACCGAGTCAGTTACAAAGAACTGTCACGTGTGCAGAGTAGTGTGTCTATGGTTGTGTCTACTGTAGACACTGCTAACAAGCTCTTGAGCTTAGAGTCTCTATCCTAGTCGAAACACATCTTCTAGTCGGCCATCATGCTTTATGTTAACATGTATAGTTTACTTCCCTCTTCTGTTCTCCCATGGACCAACCACAACTACCACCTCATTTCCTAAAGTCACCTAAAGTGTTTTTAGTTGTAATTATTACAATAACTGTATCATCTTCTGACAGAGGTCAGAGAGGAGGAGGGGAGACACATTTAACTGTGTAATTGTATTGATAATTTCCTGTACTTGTGACATTCAAGCCTCTGTTGTTTTATATTGATTGTTACATTCCTTTACAGTTCAGTCTTCTTCTAGTTGGTACTGTCGGCCATCATGCTTTATGTTAACATGTATAGTTTATTTCCCTCTTCTATTCTCCCATTGACCAACCACAACTACCACCTCATTTCCTAAAGTCAATCTTTCCATCAACAGTGCCTTCGGAAAGTATTCAGACCCCTTCACTTTCTCCACATTTTGTTGTGTTTTTGACTCAATTTAAAATGAATTAAATTAAAAGAATTTGCCATCAATCCACACACAATACCCCAGAATGACAAAGCAAAAACAAGTTTTTTTGAAATTTCAGTAAATGTATTAAAATTTAAATACAGAAATCCCTCATGTACAGAAGTATTCAGACCCTTTGCTATGACACTCTTAAAATGAGCTAAAATGCAAAAATCAACAATTCACTCAATAAGTTGAATTGAGATCAAGTCATTTTGGAATTAATATCTTTGTTTCTATAGAGTCTCTGATTTGCATCGGATTCAATTCCACACTGTGTGGATTAGGATGTCACGACCAACTCAGCAAATTTCATAATTTTCTCTTGACCCTGACAAACTCCCCAGTCCCTACCAGAGACAAACATACCCAGAATACTAGGACTACAGATAAAACTATACAACTAGGACTACAGATCAAACTATAAAACGAGGACTACAGATAAAACTAGGACTACAGATGCAAGTAGGACTACAGATAAAACGATAAAACTAGAACTACAGATCAAACTAGGACTACAGATAAAACTACATAATTAGGACGACAGATAAAACTAGGACTACAGATAAAACTATACAACTAGGACTACAGATACAAGTAGGACTACAGTTAAAACTATAAAACTAGGACTACAGATACAAGTAGGACTACAGATAAAACTTTAAAACCAGGTCTGCAGATACAACTATAAAAGTAGAAGTACATCAAATTGATCAAATTGTATTTTCAAGCTTCTTCAGTTAATCACCATAGTTTTCATTTTTTCCACTTCATGATCTGCTCCCTTGTTCCTCGAAGCTACATGGAGAAACTAGGACTACAGATCAAACTATTCGACTAGGACTACAGATCCAACTAGAACTACAGATCAAACTATACAACTAGGACTACAGATCAAACTATACAACTAGGACTACAGATTAAACTAGGACGACAGATACAACTATACAACTAGGACTACAGATACAAGTAGGACAACAGATAAAACTGCGGGTGTGTGTGGCTATGCCTTGCTCACAGAAGAGAATGAAACTGGGGGAGGAGGGGGATTGGGGTTAGGGTTAAGGTTAGGGTTAGGGTTAGGGTTAGGGTTAGGGTTAGTGTTAGGGTTAGGGTCAGGGTTAGGGTTAGGGTTCAGCACAGAGACAGAGATCTGGACTGGATACATATTTAACTGTGATTAATTGTATTGATGATTTCCTTTACTTGTAACATTCAAGCTTCTTTATTTAATCACCATAGTTTTCCTTTTTTCCACTTTATGATCTGATACCTTGGTGCTCCAAGCTACATGATGGGTGATAAGGAAGTAGAACTGTGGGTGGGTGAGGCTACGTTTTGATCACATAACAGAATTGAGTGACTGCCAGTTTCCCTGCCTAATGCAACCTGACACATTCTCAGAATTATTCACACACACGATCATTTCATTGGATAAGAAATATATTGCCCCACCCCTCCCATGGTCACACATTGACAGGTAAATCACCTGATCTGTCCTCCGTGTCTGTCATCAGTAGATAAGTTCAGTCTCAGACTAACCTCTCAGTCAGACAGCAGCCATCAGACTGTCTTTAGTCCTGACTGACAGACAGAGTGGAGAACTGCAGACGACCAATCTAAAAGGAGCAGAATGATCAGTTAGGCAGCAAAGCTCTGTTTTCTCTTTACTCTGGAGACGATGGCTGCTGTTGGAGACTAAGGAGTCGAGTACCAAGTCTCTAAGGGGTGACTGGGAATCACGGAGCAGGGACACTCTCCTGTGTAACAGCTAAGGGATGAGCTCCAACGTGTGTCCACAACCAAGCCAGAAGAAGAGAAACGTGAGAAACTCTCTTGTTGATGAATCATCATATTTAACAAGATTGAACTGTGATGGAAATGTTCACTGTGAGTGTTGTGTTCTGTGAACTGTGATCTTGAGCAGTAAAAATCATATAACTGTTTTTGGTTCTTGTTGATCATTAACCAGGGAGAGTGTGGTCTGCTGGAAAAGTGTACTTGTGGTGTTGTGTTGTGGTGTGTTGTGTGTTGTGTTGTGTTGTGTTGTGTTGTGTTGTGTTGTGTTGTGTTATGGTGTGTTCTGTTGTGGTGTGTTCTGTTGTGGTGTGTGTGTGTTGTGTGGTGTGGTGTTGTGTTGTGGTATGTTCTGTTGTGGTGTGTTTTGTTGTGGTGTGTGTGTTGTGTGGTGTGTTGTGTTGTGTTGTGTTGTGTAGTTGTGTGTAGTGTAGTGTGTGGTGTGGTGTGGTGTGTGTTGTGTAGTGTTTTAGTGTGGTGTGGTGTGTTGTGTGGTGTGTTTGGGTTAGGGTTAGGGTTAGAATTTAAGTTATAATACTTTGAAATAAAATACCATTAACCAGAGCTGTTGATTCATTCAAAGACTTTATTCACAGAGAATATTTAGCCGTTCAGGTTTGCAAAGTTGACCCCGTTATCTCTTCAGTCACCTGCCTTCATAGACTTCACACAGGTTAACGTCTTCTATTCAATGTATTTCTGTTTCCTGTCTACATGAACCAATAACATTCAAGATCTATATTTCGTCATCAAGTTGTGCGCCGCCTACCTGGCTGGCGCCCGTTAGTCTGGTCAGACCCAGGCTGATTTCAAAAAGCCTTTTGTTCTGGCTGTTTATACCTTTGTTTATTACTTAATTACCCTAACTTTTAAGTACTCTATCCTGGTTTCTGCAGCTTTGATCCTTTGTTCTCTTCACCAAGAGCAAACCCCTCAATCTGACCTCACCCCTCTTGACTGCGTTCTCCAAATGTTCTAGGACCATCTGTTTTCTTGTGACCTCTTCCATTCCATTACAAACCCTTATATTGTCTTTAAATTTACCATATGTTGTGGTATGTTGTGTAGTGTAGTGTTGTGTAGTGTTATAGTGTGGTGTTGTGTTGTGTGTGTTATGTACTGTAGTGTAGTGTAGTATTGTGTAGTTGTGTGTGTTGTGTAGTTGTGTGTGCAGTGTAGTGTAGTGTTGTGTAGTGTAGTGTAGTGTAGTGTTGTGTAGTTGTGTGTGCAGTGTAGTGTAGTGTAGTGTAGTGTAGTGTAGTGTGGTGTGAGCTATGATACTGAGCAGTAAAAGTTGTGTAAGTGTACATGTTGTTGTTGATTATTAAACAGGAAGGGAGGGTATTATGACTATGATGTATCATCTGATATTAACAGTTATGGTCCAGAGTCAAACTGACCTGGCCTCCATATTCAGGCTGGCTTTATTTGTGAGTTTAAAATGGAAAATAACTTTGATTGACGTCTATTGTACATTTTTACTGCATTAAAGGGATAGATCACAAAAATAATCTTTTTTTTATTTTTTATATTATACATATTATATATATATATATATATATATATATCCCTTCACTGGCCACTTTATTAGGTACACCTGTTCAAAGGCTCTTTAACGCAAATATCTAATCAGCCAATCACATGGCAGCAACTCAATGCATTTAGGCATGTAGACATGGTCAAGACGACCTGCTGAAGGTGGTTTAAGTGACTTTGAACGTGGCATAGTTGTTGGTGCCAGACAGAGGGATAGAGGGAGGGAGGGAGGGAGGGAGGGAAGGAGGGAGGGAGATCATGAGAGAGAGGAGGGAGGGAGGGAGGGAGAGAGGGAGGGATAGAGGGAGGGAGAGAGGGAGAGAGAGAAGGGAGGGAGGCAGAGAGGGAGGGAGAGGAGGGAGAGAGGGAGGGAGGAAGGGGAGGGAGGGAGGGAGGGAGAGGATGGAGGGAGAGAGGGATGGAGAGAGAGGGGGGGAGGGAGGGAGAGGATGGAGGGAGAGAGGGACGGAGAGTAGTAGAGAGAGGTAGGGAGGGAGGAAGAGAGATGGGATGGAGAGAGGAGGGAGGGAGAGAGAGGTACAGTGGGAGAGAGAGGCACGGAGGGAGAAAGAGGCACGGAGGGAGAGCAAGAGGAGGGAGGGAGGGAGGGAGGGAGGAAAGGGAGGGGAGTGAAAGAAAGAGAGAGAGAGCGAATGAAGGAGGGAGAGAGAGATGGAAAGTAGGAGAGAGAGGTAGGAAGGGAGAGAGAGGCACAGAGGGAGAGCAAGAGGAGGGAGGGAGGGAGGAAAGGGAGGGGAGTGAAAGAAAGAGAGAGAGAGATTGTGACAGAGAGAGAGAGAGAGAGAGAGAGAGAGGGAGAGAGAGAAAGAGAGAGAGAGAGCGAGTGAAGGAGAGAGAGAGGGAGGGAGGGAGAAATAGAGAGGGAGAGAGGAAGGGAGGTAGGGAGAGAGGGAGAGAGGGTGGGAGGTAGAGGGAGAGAGGGGGGGAGGTAGAGGGAGAGAGGGGGGTATGGAGGGAGAGAAATAAAAAGACAGAAAGAGGGAAAGAGAGAGAGAGAGAGATTGGATGGGGAGAAGAGGTAGGGAGGGAGAGAGGGAGGGATAAAGGGAGGGATAGAGAGAGAGCGAGTGAAGGAGGGAGAGAGGGAGGAAGGGAGGGAGAGAGGGAGGAAGAGATGAAGATGGAGGGAGAGAGGAAAGGAGGTAGAGAGAGAGGGAGAGTGGGTTTGAGGTAGAGGGAGAGGGGGGGGGTAGAGGGAGAGAGAGAAAAAGACAGAGAAAGTGTATAGTGTGGTTTGTTGTTTTGTGTTGTGTTGTGTTGTGTTGTGTTGTGTTGTGTTGTGTTGTGTTGTGTGGTGTGTAGTGTTGTGTTTGGTGTGGGGTGGTGTGTTGTGTAGTGTTGTGTTGTGTAGTGTAGTGGAGTGTAGTGTAGTGTTGTGTAGTGTAGTGTTGTGTAGTGTTTTAGTGTGGTGTTGTGTTGTGTGTGTTATGTAGTGTAGTGGTGTGTAGTGTAGTGTAGTGTGGTGTGAGCTATGATACTGAGCAGTAAAAGTTGTGTAAGTATACATGTTGTTGTTGATTATGAACCAGGAAGAGAGGGTACTATGACTATGATGTATCATCTGATATTAACAGTTACGGTCCAGAGTCAAACTGACCTGGCCTCCATATTCAGGCTGAGGTGGATTCATCTGCCAGTTTAAAATGGAAAACAGCTTTGATTGACGCCTACTGGACATCCTTACTGCATTAAAGTGATAGATCACAAAAAAAACAATTTAATTTGTTTTTAATATTATATATATATATATATATATATATATCTGACAGAGAATCAGAAAATCTACCCTAGTCTATATGGTGTACACACCTCCTCAGAGTAGAAAGGAGAAGCTCGGCCCGGCACAGGGGGAAGAGGAGAGAGAGATGTGGTCCTCCTCGACACACGCAGCTCTCTACTACACGTTGTACAGCAAATGGGAGGCGTTAACCGAGTCAGTTACAAAGAACTGTCACGTGTGCAGAGTAGTGTGTCTATGGTTGTGTCTACTGTAGACACTGCTAACAAGCTCTTGAGCTTAGAGACTCTATCCTAGTCGAAACACATCTTCTAGTCGGCCATCATGCTTTATGTTAACATGTATAGTTTACTTCTCTCTTCTGTTCTCCCATGGACCAACCACAACTACCACCTCATTTCCTAAAGTCACCTAAAGTGTTTCTAGTCGTAATTATTACAATAACTGTATCATCTTCTGACAGAGGTCAGAGAGGAGGAGGGGAGACACATTTAACTGTGTAATTGTATTGATAATTTCCTGGTCTTGTAACATTCAAGCCTCTGTTGTTTTATATTGATTGTTACATTCCTTTACAGTTCAGTCTTCTTCTAGTTGGTACTGTCGGCCATCATGCTTTATGTTAACATGTATAGTTTACTTCTCTCTTCTGTTCTCCCATGGACCAACCACAACTACCACCTCATTTCCTAAAGTCAATCTTTCCATCAACAGTGCCTTCGGAAAGTAATCAGACCCCTTCACTTTCTCCACATTTTGTTGTGTTTTTGACTCAATTTAAAATGAATTAAATGAAAAGAATTTGCCATCAATCCACACAGAATACCCCAGAATGACAAAGCAAAAACACTTTTTTTGAAATTTCAGTAAATTAATTAAAATTGAAATACAGAAATCCCTCTGTACAGAAGTATTCAGACCCTTTGCTATGACACTCTTAAAAAGAGCTAAAATGCAAAAATGTCATTAACAATTCACTCAAAGAGTTGAATTGAGTTCAAGTAATTTTGGAAATAATATCTTTGTTTTTATAGAGTCTCTGATTTGCATTGGAATGAATTCCACACTGTGTGGATTAGGATGTCACGACCAACTCAGCAAATTTCATAATTTTCTCTTGACCCTGACAAACTCCCCAGTCCCTGCCAGAGACAAACATACCCAGAATACTAGGACTACAGATGAAACTACACAACTAGGAATACAGATCAAACTAGGACTACAGATCAAACTAGGACTACAGATGAAACTACACAACTAGGACTACAGATCAAACTAGGACTACAGATCAAACTAGGACTACAGATCAAACTATACAACTAGGACTACAGATCAAATTAGAACTACAGATAAAACTATACAACTAGGACTACAGATCAAACTAGGACTACAGATAACATTATACAACTAGGACTACAGATCAAACTAGGACTACAAATAAAACTAGGACTACAGATCAAGCTATACAACTAGGACTACAGATCCAACTACGACTACCGATCAAACTAGGACTACAGATCAAACTAGGACTACAGATCAAACTATAATACTAGGACTACAGATCAAACTAGGACTACAGATCAAACTATAAAATTAGGACGACAGATACAACTATAAAACTAGAACTACAAATCAAACTGAACAAATTGTATTTTCAAGCTTCTTTAGTTAATCACCATAGTTTTAATTTTTTTCCACTTTATGATCTGATCCCTTGGTGCTCCAAGCTACATGATGGGTGATAAGGAAGTAGAACTGTGGGTGGGTGAGGCTACGTCTCGATCACATAACAGAATTGAGTGACTGCCAGTTTCCCTGCCTTCTGCAACCTGACACCTCCTCAGAATTATTCACACACACGATCATTTCATTGGATAAGAAATATCTTGCCCCACCCCTCCCATGGTCACACATTGACAGGTAACTCACCTGATCTGTCCTCCATGTCTGTCATCAGTAGAGAAGTTCAGTCTCAGACTAACCTCTCAGTCAGACAGCAGCCATCAGACTGTCTTTAGTCCTGACTGACAGACAGAGTGGAGAACTGCAGACGACCAATCTAAAAGGACCAGAATGATCAGTTAGGCAGCAAAGCTCTGTTTTCTCTTTACTCTGGAGACGATGGCTGCTGTTGGAGACTAAGGAGTCGAGTACCAAGTCTCTAAGGGGTGACTGGGAATCACGGAGCAGGGACACTCTCCTGTGTAACAGCTAAGGGATGAGCTCCAACGTGTGTCCACAACCAAGCCAGAAGAAGAGAAACGTGAGAAACTCTCTTGTTGATGAATCATCATATTTAACAAGATTGAACTGTGATGGAAATGTTCACTGTGAGTGTTGTGTTGTGTGAACTGTAATCCTGAGCAGTTAAAATCATATGACTGTTTATGGTTCTTGTTGATCATTAACCAGGGAGAGTGTGCTCTGCTAGAAAAGTGTACTTGTGGTGTTGTATTGTGTTGTGTTGTGTAGTGTTGTGTTTGGTGTGGTGTGTTGTGTTGTTGTGTGTTCTGTAGTGTGGTTTGTAGTGTTGTGATGCGTAGTGTTGTGTGTGTTGTGTAGTGTTTTAGTGTGTTGTGTTGTGTGGTGTGTAGTGGTGTGTAGTGTAGTATTGTGTTGTGTTATGTAGTGTAGTGTAGTGTAGTGTAATGTAGTGTAGTGTTGTGCAGTGTTGTGTGGTGTGGTGTGAGCTATGATACTGAGCAGTAAAAGGTGTGTAAGTGTACATGTTGTTGTTAATAATTAACCAGAGCAAGAGGAGGAAAGGGAGGGGAGTGAAAGAAAGAGAGAGAGAGATTGTGACAGAGAGAGAGAGAGAGAGAGAGAGAGAGAGAGGGAGGGAGAGAAAGAGAGAGAGAGAGACAGAGAGAGTGGGAGGGAGAGAAAGAGAGAGAGAGCGAGTGAAGGAGGGAGAGAGGGAGGGAGAGAATAAAAGGGAGGGAGAGAGGAGGGGAGTTAGGGAGAGAGGGAGAGAGGGGGGGAGGTAGAGGGAGAGAGGGGGTAGGGAGGGAGAGAGAGAAAAAGACAGAAAGACGGAAAGAGAGAGAGAGAGAAAGAGATTGGATGGGGAGAAGAGGTAGGGAGAGAGAGAGGGAGGGAGGGAGAGAGAGAGAAAGAGAGAGAGCGAGTGAAGGAGGGAGAGAGGGAGGTAGGGAGGGAGAGGGAAAGAGGGAGGGAGAGAGGAAGGGAGGTAGGGAGAGAGGGTGGGAGGTAGAGGAAGAGAGGGGGGGAGGTAGAGGGAGAGAGGGGGGTAGGGAGGGAGAGAGAGAAAAAGATAGAAAGAGGGAAAGAGAGAGATAAAAAGAGATTGGATGGGGAGAAGAGGTAGGGAGGGAGAGAGGGAGGGAGGGAGAGAGAAAGAGAGAGAGAGAGCGAGTGAACGAGGGAGAGATAGGGAGGGAGGGAGAAAGAGGGAGGGAGAGAGGAAGGGAGGTAGGGAGAGAGGGTGGGAGGTAGAGGGAGAGAGGGGGGGAGGTAGAGGGAGAGAGAGAAAAAGACAGAGAAAGTGTATAGTGTGGTTTGTTGTGTTGCGTTGTGTTGTGGTGTGTTGTGTTGTGGTGTATAGTGTGGTTTGTTGTGTTGCATTGTGTGTTGTGTTGTGTTGTGTTGTGTTTGGTGTGGTGTGGTGTGTTGTGTTTGGTGTGGTGTGGTGTGTAGTGTTTTAGTGTGGTGTGTTGTGTGTGTTGTGTTGTGTAGTGTAGTGTAGTGTAGTGTAGTGTTGTGTGGTGTGTAGTGGTGTGTAATGTAGTGTAGTGTAGTGTTGTGTTGTGTAGTGTAGTGTAGTTTTGTGTGGTGTGGTGTGTAGTGTAGTGTTGTGTAGTGTAGTGTAGTGTAGTGTAGTGTAGTGTTGTGTTGTGTAGTGTAGTGTTGTGTGGTGTATAGTCGTGTGTAGTGTTGTGTAGTGTAGTGTGTGTAGTGTAGTGTAGTGTTGTGTGGTGTGAGCTATGATACTGAGCAGTAAAAGTTGTGTAAGTGTACATGTTGTTGTTAATAATTAACCAGAGCAAGAGGAGGAAAAGGAGGGGAGTGAAAGAAAGAGAGAGAGAGATTGTGACAGAGAGAGAGAGAGAGAGAGGGGGGGGAGGTAGAGGGAGAGAGGGGGGTAGGGAGGGAGAGAGAGAAAAAGATAGAAAGAGGGAAAGAGAGAGAGAGAAAGAGATTGGATGGGGAGAAGAGGTAGGGAGGGAGAGAGGGAGGGAGGGAGAGAGAGAAAGAGAGAGAGAGAGCGAGTGAAGGAGGGAGAGGTAGGGAGGGAGGGAGAAAGAGGGAGGGAGAGAGGAAGGGAGGTAGGGAGAGAGGGTGGGAGGTAGAGGGAGAAAGGGGGGGGTTAGAGAGAAAGAGAGAAAAAGACAGAGAAAGTGTATAGTGTGGTTTGTTGTGTTGCATTGTGTGTTGTGTTGTGTTGTGTTGTGTTGTGTAGTGTAGTGTAGTGTAGTGTAGTGTAGTGTAGTATAGTGTAGTGTGGTGTGTAGTGTAGTGTAGTGTAGTGTTGTGGTGTGGTGTGGTGTGGTGTGAGCTATGATAATGAGCAGTAAAAGTTGTGTAAGTGTACATGTTGTTGTTGATTATTAACCAGGAAGAGAGGGTACTATGACTATGATGTATCATCTGATATTAACAGTTACGGTCCAGAGTCAAACTGACCTGGCCTCCATATTCAGGCTGAGTTGGCTTCATCTGCCAGTTTACAAATGACCTGGCCTCCATATTAAAAATATATATAAACTCACCGGCCACTTTATTAGGTACACCTGTTCAACTGCTCTTTAACACAAATATCTAATCAGCCAATCACATGGCAGCAACTCAATGCATTTAGGCATGTAGACATGGTCAAGACGACCTGCTGAAGGTGGTTTAAGTGACTTTGAACGTGGCATAGTTGTTGGTGCCAGACGGAGGGATAGAGGGAGTGAGGGAGGGAGGGAGGGCGGAAGGAAGGGAGAGAATGAGAGAGAGGAGGGAGGGAGGGAGGGAGAGAGGGAGGGTGAGAGGGAGGGAGAGAGAGAAGGGAGGGAGGCAGAGAGGGAGGGAGAGGAGGGAGAGAGGGAGGGAGATAGGAAGCGGAGGGAGGGAGGGAGAGGATGGAGGGAGAGAGGGAGGGAGAGAGAGGGGGAGGGAGCGAGAGGATGGAGGGAGAGAAGGAGGGAGAGTAGTAGAGAGAGGTAGGGAGGGAGTAAGAGAGATGGGATGGAGAGAGGAGGGAGGGAGAGAGAGGTACAGAGGGAGAGAGAGAGGGAGAGAGAGAAGGGAGGGAGGCAGGGAGGGAGGGAGAGGAGGGAGAGAGGGAGGGAGATAGGAAGGGGTTGGAGGGAGGGATGGAGGGAGAGAGGGATGGAGAGAGAGGGGGGGAGGGAGAGGATGGAGGGAGAGGGAGGGAGAGAGGGAGGGAGAGTAGTAGGGAGAGGTAGGGAGGGAGGAAGAGAGATGGGATGGAGAGAGGAGGGAGGGAGAGAAAGGCATGTAGGGAGAGAGAGGCACAGAGGGAGGGAGGAAAGGGAGGGGAGTGAAAGAAAGAGAGAGAGATTGTGACAGAGAGAGAGAGAGAGAGAGAGAGAGACAGAGCGAGTGAAGGAGGGAGAGAGGGAGGGAGAAAGAGGGAGGGAGAGAGGAAGGGAGGTAAGGAGAGAGGGAGAGAGGGTGGGAGGTAGAGGGAGAGAGGGGGGGAGGTAGAGGGAGAGAAGGGAGTAGGGAGGGAGAGAGAGAAAAAGACAGAAAGAGGGAAAGAGAAAGAGAGAGAGAGATTGGATGGGGAGAAGAGGTAGGGAAAGAGAGAGGGGGGAGGGTGAAAGGGAGGAAGAGAGAGAGAGAGAGAGAGAGAGAGAGAGGGAGAGAAAGAGAGAGAGAGTGAGTGAAGGAGGGAGAGAGGGAGGTAGGGTGGGAGAGAGGGAGGGAGGGAGAAAGAGGGAGGGAGAGAGGAAGGGACGTAGGGAGAGACGGAGAGAGGGTGGGAGGTAGAGGGAGAGAGGGGGGTAGGGAGGGAAAGAGAGAAAAAGACAGAAAGAGGGAAAGAGAAAGAGAGAGAGAGATTGGATGGGGAGAAGAGGTAGGGAGGGAGAGAGAGTGGGAGGGACAGAGAGAGAGAGGGAAAGAAAGAGAGAGAGAGAGCGAGTGAAGCAGGGAGAGAGGGAGGTAGGGAGGGAGAGAGGGACGGAGGGATAAAGTGGGAGGAAGAGAGGTAGGGAGAGGTAGAAAAAGTCAGAGAAAGTGCATAGTGTGGTTTGTTGCGTTGTGTGTTGTGTTGTGTTGTGTTGTGTTGTGTTGTGTTGTGTTGTGTGGTGTGGTGTGGTGTGTAGTGTTGTGTTTGGTGTGGTGTGGTGTGGTGTGTTTTAGTGTGGTGTGTTGTGTAGTGTAGTGGTGTGTAGTGTAGTGTAGTGTGGTGTGGTGTGAGCTATGATACTGAGCAGTAAAAGTTGTGTAAGTGTACATGTTGTTGTTGATTATTAACCAGGAAGGGAGGGTACTATGACTATGATGTATCATCTGATATTAACAGTTACGGTCCAGAGTCAAACTGACCTGGCCTCCACATTCAGGCTGAGCTGGCTTCATCTGCCAGTTTACAATGGAAAATAGCTTTGATTGACGTCTACTGGACATTCTTACTGCATTAGATTAGATTAAATTACATTCAACTTTATTGTCATTGTGCAGAGTACAAGTACAGAGACAACAAAATGCAGTTAGCATCTAACCAGAAGAGCAAAAAAAGCAGAAAAGTGCAATGTGAACAATATATACAGGTAGTGCAGGAAAGCAGTATATGTATTAACAGTAACATTATAAGCAGAATAAATATAGAATGCATTATGAACAGTGTAAACAGTATATGACCTGTATTAGTAGTGCAGTATCAGCAGTATATGTATTAACAGTAACATTATAAGCAGAGTAAATAAGCAGAATAATTATGGAATGCAGAATGAACAGTAAAAACAGATATGTACAGTATGTACAGATATGTGCAGTGTATTAACAGTAGCATTATAAGATTAGTAAAAAATAAGGGTATGTGCATTATGAACAGTATAGACAGATATGTACAGAAGAGCAGTAGTATGTAGTATAAGAGCAGTGTGTATAAGTGAAGATACAGTATGCACAGTTTATAGGAATGCTATAGGGTAAGAGTACTACAATTGTCCGGGGGGGGGGGGGGGGGGTGGGGGTGTAAGTAGGTTGTCACCTAGGGGCAGAGTTGGAGTTCAGTAGGGTGACACCCGCAGGGAAGAAGCTTCCTCTGAACCTGCTTGTTCGGGTACGGAGAGATCTGTAGCGCCTCCCGGAGGGGAGTGGGTTGAACAGTCTGTGGTTGGGGTGAGAACTGTCCTTGACGATGCTGCGTCCCTTACACAAGCATCGCTTGCCCTGGACAGCCTCAATGGAGGGGAGTGAGGACCCGGTGATGTGTTGGGCAGTTTTCACCACCCTCTGCAGTGCTTCCGGTCAGAGGAAAAGGTAGTGAGGATGCTCTTGATGGTGCAGCGGTAGAAGTGCACCAGGATCTGAGGAGACAGATGGACCTTCTTTAGTCTCCTCAGGAAGAAGAAAGCTGGTGAGCCTTCTTGATCAGGGTAGAGGTGTTGAGGGTCCAGGAGAGATCCTCAGAGATGCGGACACCCAGAAACTTGAAGCTGGTGACTCGCTCCACATCAGTCCCGTTGATGAGGATGGGGGTGTGTGTGCCAGCTTTTGACTTCCTGGAGTCCACAATGAGCTCTTTGGTCTTCCTGGTGTTGAGAGCCAGGAAGTTGTTGTCGGTGCACCACACTGTTAGGTGCTGGACCTCCTCCCTGGGATAGCTCACAAGGGATAGCTCACAAAAAAAAACAATCACATTATTTTTAATATATATACTGTATATGTGTACATATTATATATCTCTATCTGACAGTGAATCAGAGAATCTACCCTAGTCTATATGGTGTACACACCTCCTCAGAGTAGAAAGGAGAAGCTCGGCCCGGCACAGGGGGAAGAGGAGAGAGAGATGTGGTCCTCCTCGACACACGCAGCTTTCTTCTACACGTTGTACAGCAAATGGGAGGCGTTGACCAAGTCATTTACAAAGAAATGTTGGTGAAGATTTACTTCTCCCTTCAGACAAGTTGACTCAACATTCCAGTTGTCTGACCAGACATTGACCTTGTCCTGGACCAGCAGACAACCGTGACTGTTGAACCATGCCTAGACCTTGTTCTGGACCAGCAGACCACCGTGACTGTTGAACCCTGCATAGACATTGTTGAGTGAGTCCCACATCACATCATCAATCAAATAATCATTCACTTTCCCATTGGTCATTCTTGTAAGTTTATTTCCTGCAGCATGAAAATCATGCGTGTTTGTGTGTGTGTTTGTGTGTGTGTGTGTGTGTGTGTGTGTGTGTGTGGTCTTTGGTCTCCTTTAACGTGCTGTGTGTGTTCATTGGGTTTATAGCAGGAGGTTCTTTGAGGAGAGGAGAGAGAGGAGGGGACCACTGCCTCTAAAATGAGTCTCTCTGGGGAGAGAGAGGAGGGGACCAATGCCTCTAAAATGAGTCTCTCTGGGGAGAGAGAGGAGGGGACCACTGCCACTAAAATGAGTCTCTCTGGGGAGGTTGAAGACATGGGGTAAGAGAAGAGTCTCTGGAGGGCATTTACCATGAAGATGATGATACTGATGATGATGATGATGGTGATGACGATGATGATAGATACTTCATTAATAACCAGATTAATGTTAGGCATAGGTTGGTTTACTGTATGTTTTAATTTTTTATGACATAGGAATGTAGATATACTGTAGTTCAATGCAAACTGTAGCAACAGACAGTGTTACAACACTCACTAGAAGGCTTGTCCATGGAGGAGGAGAGTGGATCCTGGAGGGAGATGGCCACTAAAAACCTAAAAGCTACTGACAATACAGATACAGTGCATTCGGAAAGTATTCAGACCCCTTCACTTTTCCCACATTTTGTCATGTTACAGCCTTATTCTAAAATGAATTCAATTCATTTGTTTCCTCATCAATCTACACACAAAACCCCATAATGACAAATACAATACAGGTTTTTAGAAATGTTTGCTAATTTATTAAAAATAAAAAACTGAAATGTTACATTTACATAAGTATTCAGACCCTTTGATATGACACTTGAAATTGAGCTCCGGTGCATCCCTGCGGATCACCAGCCCCTCACTCTATCCCCCACCGACGTGTGTGCGGCACTGAGCAGGACTAACGCACGCAAGGCTGCTGGTCCTGATGGGATCCCCGGACGCGTCCTCAGGGCCTGCGCTGTGCAGCTGACTAAGGTTTGGACTGACATATTCAACCTGTCCCTAGCCCAAGCAGCTGTCCCCGCGTGCTTCAAAACCACCTCCATCGTGCCGGTGCCAAAACACTCCACTGCAACGAGCTTAAATGACTTCCGACCAGTGGCACTCACGCCCATCATCATGAAGTGCTTCGAGAGGCTGGTCTTAGCTCAACTCAAGACCTGCCTACCACCCACACTGGACCCCTTTCAATTCGCCTACCGGCAGAACAGGAGTACAGAGGATGCCATTTCAACGGCACTTCACTCCGCCCTGTCCCACCTCGACAAGACTAACTCTTATGTGAGAATGCTGTTTATTGACTTCAGCTCAGCATTCAACACCATCATCCCCTCCAAACTGATCTCCAAACTCAGGCAACTGGGCATCAACCCCTCCCTCTGCAACTGGATTCTAGACTTCCTGACCAACAGGCCGCAGTCTGTTAGGCTTCACAACCACACCTCCTCAACCCTCACCCTGAACACCGGCGTTCCACAAGGCTGCGTGTTGAGCCCCCTCCTTTACTCCCTCTTCACCTACGACTGCACACCTGTACATGGCTCAAACACCATTGTTAAGTTTGCAGACGACACAACGGTGATCGGTCTCATCAGCAACAACGATGAGTCGGCCTACAGGGAGGAGGTCCAGCACCTAACAGTGTGGTGCAACGACAATAACCTGGCTCTCAACACCAAGAAGACCAAAGAACTCATTGTGGACTTCAGGAAGTCTAAAGCTGGCGCACACACCCCCATCCTCATCAACGGGACTGAGGTGGAGCGAGTCACCAGCTTCAAGTTTCTGGGTGTCCACATCTCTGAGGACCTCTCCTGGACCCTCAACACCTCCACCCTGATAAAGAAGGCTCACCAGCGTCTCTTCTTCCTGAGGAGACTAAAGAAGGTCCATCTATCTCCTCAGATCCTGGTGAACTTCTACCGCTGCACCATCGAGAGTATCCTTACCAACTGTGTCACAGTATGGTATGGCAACTGCTCGGCATCGGACCGGAAAGCACTGCAGAGGGTGGTGAAGACTGCCCAACGCATCACCGGTTCCTCACTCCCCTCCATCGAGGCTGTCCAGGGCAAACGATGCTTGCGTAAGGCACACAGCATCGTCAAGGACATCTCTCACCCCAACCACAGACTTTTCACCCCACTCCCCTCCGGGAGGCGCTACAGGTCTCTCCGCACCCGAACCAGTAGGTTCAGAGGCAGCTTCTTCCCTGCGGCTGTCACCCTGCTGAACTTGAACACTACACCTACCTGACAACCTACTACCCCCGCAACCCCCACCCCCCCCCCCCCCCACCCGGACAATTGCACTATTGCACTATACTCCCCTCCCCTGCTCTTACTCAATACCACTGCTCTTCTGTACATACCTGTTCATACTGTTCATACTGTTCATAATGCACATAATGCACATATCCTATATTTTCTTTAATACTACTGCACATACTGTACATACTTGTTTATACTGTTTATACAGCATTCCATATTTATATTTATTCTGCATCTACCTCATGTTACTGTTAATACATATATACTGCTAGACTGCATTACCCATACAGCTCATATGCTGCTACACTGCTCATACTGTAACTATTTATTCTGCTATAATGCTACTGCTACTCACATACTGCTATACTGCACTGCTATATTATACTGCTTATATTATACTATATCATACGGCACTACTACTGATCATATATTGCACTACCTGTAAATACTGTTCATTGCACTTTCTGCTATTTTGCACTTCTGGTTAGACGCTAACTGCATTTCGTTGTCTCTGTACTTGTACTCTGCACAATGACAATAAAGTTGAATCTAATCTAATCTAATCTAATCTATTTCCAGCTGTGGTAAATTCAACTAATTGGACATGATTTGGAATAGCACACACCTGTCTATATGAGGTCATTTTACATTTACATTTATGGCATTTAGCAGACGCCTTTATCCTAAACGACTTACAGCAAATACATTTGTTTAAGTAAGTGAATCATCTATCCATCAGTCATCATAAGATGAAGTAATCAATGTGCAGACCAGGGTTAGGGTTAGGTTTAGGGTTAGGGTTAGGATAAGGGTCATAGGCAGTCACAATGCTAGAAGAAGATTTTTTTTTTAACAGGAGAAAAAAGGTCCCACAGTTGACAATGCATGTCAAAACAAAAACCAGGCCATGAGGTCGAAGGAATTGTCCGTAGACCTCCAAGATAGGATTGTATCGAGGCACAGATCTGGGGAAGGGTACAAAAAATATATATATTTGTAATTTAAATGCTATTCACAATACAGTTATATTAATTTGGACTGGCCACACCGTCCCAACTCTGCTCCTCCCAGTGCACCCTAACCCTCCATGGTGATGGGGGTTTAATCCTAGTAGTCAATATCCTGACGACACACAGACACTCACTCATATGAACACATGACATCCATTATCTTCTGTTGAACATGTGAACATTGGTGTCTTTGTGTTTGACAGGATCCAGAAGGAGAGACCAGCCTCACCTGTATCCAGCTGTGCGTCCATGAAGAGTGACCGGTCTATGGGACAACCAATAGACTTCAGACAAGGAACCGTCACTACTAAACAAAGGTAGGTGTATCATGGGGGATGTGATGAACTAACTGCTCGACTACGCCACCTTTTTGTTTCATGAGGTCCTCGGAGGAAACTAGAATGAACTCAGGTTCTACTATCAAGGAGGGAGCATGGGAATAAGGCACACAATGCAACAATGATTTATTTAACAGCTTATAATCACATCATCTTCAGCTCTAGGAGTTCAGCACATGTTTATCATTAAAAGCAGAATTTCAAATGTTAGACATAGGAATGTAGATATACTGTAATTCAATGCATACTGTAGCAATAGACAATGTTGCAATACTCACTAGAAGGAGTGTCCATGGAGGAGGAGAGCGGATCCTGGAGAGAGATGCCCACTAAAAACCTAAAAGCTACTGACAATACAGATACAGTGCATTCGGAAAGTATTCAGACCCCTTCACTTTTCCCACATTTTGTCATGTTACAGCCTTATTCTAAAATGAATTCAATTCATTTGTTTCCTCATCAATCTACACACAAAACCCCATAATGACAAATACAATACAGGTTTTTAGAAATGTTTGCTAATTTATTAAAAATAAAAAACTGAAATGTCACATTTACATAAGTATTCAGACCCTTTGATATGACACTTGAAATTGAGCTCCGGTGCATCCTATTTCCAGCTGTGGTAAATTCAATTGATTGGACATGATTTGGAATAGCACACACCTGTCTATATGAGGTCATTTTACATTTACATTTATGGCATTTAGCAGACGCCTTTATCCTAAACGACTTACAGCAAATACATTTGTTTAAGTAAGTGAATCATCTATCCATCAGTCATCATAAGATGAAGTAATCAATGTGCAGACCAGGGTTAGGGTTAGGTTTAGGGTTAGGGTTAAGATAAGGGTCATAGGCAGTCACAATGCTAGAAGAAGATTTTTTTTTTAACAGGAGAAAAAAGGTCCCACAGTTGACAGTGCATGTCAAAACAAAAACCAGGCCATGAGGTCGAAGGAATTGTCCGTAGACCTCCAAGATAGGATTGTATCGAGGCACAGATCTGGGGAAGGGTACAAAAAATAAAATATATTTGTAATTTAAATGCTATTCACAATACAGTTATATTAATTTGGACTGGCCACACCGTCCCAACTCTGCTCCTCCCAGTGCACCCTAACCCTCCATGGTGATGGGGGTTTAATCCTAGTAGTCAATATCCTGACGACACACAGACACTCACTCATATGAACACATGAAATCCATTATCTTCTGTTGAACATGTGAACATTGGTGTCTTTGTGTTTGACAGGGTCCAGAAGGAGAGACCAGCCTCACCTGTATCCAGCTGTGCGTCCATGAAGAGTGACCGGTCTATGGGACAACCAATAGACTTCAGACAAGGAACCGTCACTACTAAACAAAGGTAGGTGTATCATGGGGGATGTGATGAACTAACTGCTCGACTACGCCACCTTTTTGTTTCATGAGGTCCTCGGAGGAAACTAGAATGAACTCAGGTTCTACTATCAAGGAGGGAGCATGGGAATAAGGCACACAATGCAACAATGATTTATTTAACAGCTTATAATCACATCATCTTCAGCTCTAGGAGTTCAGCACATGTTTATCATTAAAAGCAGAATTTCAAATGTTAGACATAGGAATGTAGATATACTGTAATTCAATGCATACTGTAGCAATAGACAGTGTTACAACACTCACTAGAAGGCTTGTCCATGGAGGAGGAGAGTGGATCCTGGAGGGAGATGACCACTAAAAACCTAAAAGCTACTGACAATACAGATACAGTGCATTCGGAAAGTATTCAGACCCCTTCACTTTTCCCACATTTTGTCATGTTACAGCCTTATTCTAAAATGAATTCAATTCATTTGTTTCCTCATCAATCTACACACAAAACCCCATAATGACAAATACAATACAGGTTTTTAGAAATGTTTGCTAATTTATTAAAAATAAAAAACTGAAATGTCACATTTACATAAGTATTCAGACCCTTTGATATGACACTTGAAATTGAGCTCCGGTGCATCCTATTTCCAGCTGTGGTAAATTCAATTGATTGGACATGATTTGGAATAGCACACACCTGTCTATATGAGGTCATTTTACATTTACATTTATGGCATTTAGCAGACGCCTTTATCCTAAACGACTTACAGCAAATACATTTGTTTAAGTAAGTGAATCATCTATCCATCAGTCATCATAAGATGAAGTAATCAATGTGCAGACCAGGTTTAGGGTTAGGGTTAAGATAAGGGTCATAGGCAGTCACAATGCTAGAAGAAGATTTTTTTTTTAACAGGAGAAAAAAGGTCCCACAGTTGACAGTGCATGTCAAAACAAAAACCAGGCCATGAGGTCGAAGGAATTGTCCGTAGACCTCCAAGATAGGATTGTATCGAGGCACAGATCTGGGGAAGGGTACAAAAAATAAAATATATTTGTAATTTAAATGCTATTCACAATACAGTTATATTAATTTGGACTGGCCACACCGTCCCAACTCTGCTCCTCCCAGTGCACCCTAACCCTCCATGGTGATGGGGGTTTAATCCTAGTAGTCAATATCCTGACGACACACAGACACTCACTCATATGAACACATGAAATCCATTATCTTCTGTTGAACATGTGAACATTGGTGTCTTTGTGTTTGACAGGGTCCAGAAGGAGAGACCAGCCTCACCTGTATCCAGCTGTGCGTCCATGAAGAGTGACCGGTCTATGGGACAACCAATAGACTTCAGACAAGGAACCGTCACTACTAAACAAAGGTAGGTGTATCATGGGGGATGTGATGAACTAACTGCTCGACTACGCCACCTTTTTGTTTCATGAGGTCCTCGGAGGAAACTAGAATGAACTCAGGTTCTACTATCAAGGAGGGAGCATGGGAATAAGGCACACAATGCAACAATGATTTATTTAACAGCTTATAATCACATCATCTTCAGCTCTAGGAGTTCAGCACATGTTTATCATTAAAAGCAGAATTTCAAATGTTAGACATAGGAATGTAGATATACTGTAATTCAATGCATACTGTAGCAATAGACAGTGTTACAACACTCACTAGAAGGCTTGTCCATGGAGGAGGAGAGTGGATCCTGGAGGGAGATGACCACTAAAAACCTAAAAGCTACTGACAATACAGATACAGTGCATTCGGAAAGTATTCAGACCCCTTCACTTTTCCCACATTTTGTCATGTTACAGCCTTATTCTAAAATGAATTCAATTCATTTGTTTCCTCATCAATCTACACACAAAACCCCATAATGACAAATACAATACAGGTTTTTAGAAATGTTTGCTAATTTATTAAAAATAAAAAACTGAAATGTCACATTTACATAAGTATTCAGACCCTTTGATATGACACTTGAAATTGAGCTCCGGTGCATCCTATTTCCAGCTGTGGTAAATTCAATTGATTGGACATGATTTGGAATAGCACACACCTGTCTATATGAGGTCATTTTACATTTACATTTATGGCACTTAGCAGACGCCTTTATCCTAAACGACTTACAGCAAATACATTTGTTTAAGTAAGTGAATCATCTATCCATCAGTCATCATAAGATGAAGTAATCAATGTGCAGACCAGGGTTAGGGTTAGGTTTAGGGTTAGGGTTAAGATAAGGGTCATAGGCAGTCACAATGCTAGAAGAAGATTTTTTTTTTAACAGGAGAAAAAAGGTCCCACAGTTGACAGTGCATGTCAAAACAAAAACCAGGCCATGAGGTCGAAGGAATTGTCCGTAGACCTCCAAGATAGGATTGTATCGAGGCACAGATCTGGGGAAGGGTACAAAAAATAAAATATATTTGTAATTTAAATGCTATTCACAATACAGTTATATTAATTTGGACTGGCCACACCGTCCCAACTCTGCTCCTCCCAGTGCACCCTAACCCTCCATGGTGATGGGGGTTTAATCCTAGTAGTCAATATCCTGACGACACACAGACACTCACTCATATGAACACATGAAATCCATTATCTTCTGTTGAACATGTGAACATTGGTGTCTTTGTGTTTGACAGGATCCAGAAGGAGAGACCAGCCTCACCTGTATCCAGCTGTGCGTCCATGAAGAGTGACCGGTCTATGGGACAACCAATAGACTTCAGACAAGGAACCGTCACTACTAAACAAAGGTAGGTGTATCATAATTGTAGCAGAATTTCAAATGTTAGACATAGGAATGAAGATATACTGTATTTCAATGCAAACTGTAGCAACAGACAATGTTACAACACTCCCTAGAAGGCGTGTCCACAAAGGAGGAGAGCGGATCCTGGAGGGAGATGGCCACTAAAAACCTAAAAGCTACTTACTATACAAATATATATATACATGACAATACAGATATATGAATTTGGACTGTCTACACCGTCCACCAATGTTAGTTCTTTGTAATATTCAGCTGACCAAGGAACTTTGTTTGACTTTAATAACTTAGTTTCAATGGCCGAAAACAACAATGGGTTTTCAATCATACCTCAGTCAGGATACAGTCATCTGAATCTTGTTAAAGGTTAGTTTGAGGTTTAATCTTCGTAGTGGTCTATGAGGCTGCCAATAACATTCTTTAGTGGTATACACACTTAAGTTATTCTATTTGGGAAAATGGGACTCATTCACACTCCGCTGGATGAAGACATCTGCTTATTTCTTGTTTTTACCCAGAATGCCCAGTGACCAGGTGAAGAGACCAGCGTCAGAGATTCCCAGTGGTCAGTTTGTCCAGAGTCAAAGTGAACTGGCCTCCATATTCAGGGTGAGCTAAATAGAAAGTAATAGAAAGTATATCATTGAAGATGACTAAGCAATCCCCATACAAAAGTTATTTTTTTCTTGTTTCAATTGCTTGCCAAAGTCAATTGATGTGTTTTTTGTATTTAGTCTCTCTACTGTATGTAAAGGTTTACCCATTATTGTCTATCTCACTCCACTTTACTTTTCTAAATGTTTCAGTCACTTAAGGACAATGTCATCAGTTTAGTGAGAAATGAGCTGAAGAGGTTCAAGAGGCTTATTTCTCAAGACTACTCAGAGTGCTTTGAGAGTCAGGGGGAGGAAGAGGAAGTGGTGGATGATGAAGAAGAAGAGAAGCAGGAGAGCAGTGCCAGAGAAGGGGCTCTGAAGATCACACTGCACGTCCTGAGGAACATGAACCAGAAGGAGCTCGCTGACAAACTGGAGAAACGTAAGAGACCTCATGTGTTTTCACAGAGAAGTATTACTGGGCTGAAATATTATTGGAAATACAAACACCAACAACTATAATTATGATGTCCAGTTGTGGTCAGAAATTTACATGCACTTAAAGAACATGTATGTCATGGCAGTCCTGAGTTTCCAATCAACTCTTTTTTTTCAGTGATGGATTGATTGGAGCACATACTTCTTTGTCACGAAAAAACATTCATGAAGTTTAGTTCTTTTATTTTATTTTTATTAAAAAAATTACATCACCAAAATTGATACATTTTGGTGATATAAAAAAATCATTAAAAAATCATGTAGAAAGTTGTGTCAATCAAATTTGCTTTGTGGCATGGCCTCTTAACGTCTTATGAGTGATTATGATTGACTACAGCTGGTGACTTATTTCAGCCCATTTAAATAGGGCTCGTTTGATACACTCATTACACTCAGCCAAAAACGCTACAATGGGAAAGTCTAAGGAGCTCAGCACGAATCTGAAAAAGCGCATCATTGACTTGAACAAGTCAGGAAAATATTGTTGGAAATACAAACACCACTAACTGTAATTAGTATGTATATCCCCATTTGGTCACTCTTTATATTATGTTGCCTCTATAACTTGGTGTCTCTGTAATTACTCCAGTAACAAGATTGGTTGTTACTGTATAATTGCAGAGTAATGGGTTTGGACAGTTTCCTATAACACAGATGGAATAAGGACTGTTCTTTCCTACACGTGTAGTAATATATCATTCAACTACACTACATACAAATAATAATTAATTTCTATGTAAGAACTTGTTAATTAATACAACATATGGTCCTCTGTCGCTCAGTCGGTAGAGCATGGATTTAACAACGCTTAGGTTGTGGGTTTGATTCCTGCTGGGACCATATATATACTGAAATGTATGCACTCACTGCAATGCAAGTCGCTTTGGATAAAAGCTTCAGCTAAATGGCATTTATATATATATTTACAGTTACTGCAGGTACTGGGTCAACTTAATGTAAAGTGTCCAGGAATATTTTGTAAATTGTTTTGTCATTCAGGTGAGCTTGCTGTGGTGTGCCAACAAGAACTCAAGTCCACCCTGAAGAAGAAGTTTCAGTGTGTATTTGAGGGAATAGCTAAGCAAGGCAACCCAATACTTCTCGATAAGGTCTACACAGAGGTCTACATCACAGAGGGTGGAAGTGGAGAGGTCAATAATGAACATGAGGTCAGACAGATTGAGACAGCATCCAGGAGACCAGCAACACAGGAGACACCAATCAAATGCAACGACATCTTCAAGCCTTTACCTGGACAAGACAAACCAATGAGAAATGTGCTGACAAAGGGAGTCGCTGGCATTGGAAAAACAGTCTCAACTCAGAAGTTCATTACGGACTGGGCTGAAAAAAAAACCAATCAGGATGTCCACTTCATGTTTCCACTTCCTTTTCGGGAGCTGAATTTAATGAAAGAGAAGAAATTCAGTTTGAATGAACTTCTTGGTCATTTCTTCATTGAAATAAAAGAATCCGGAATCTTGAACTTTGACAAGTATAAAGTTCTGTTCATCTTTGATGGTCTGGATGAGTGCCGACTTCCTCTAGATTTCCAGAACAATGAGACATGTTGTGATGCCACAGAGTCAACCTCAGTGGACGTGCTGCTGACAAACCTCATCAAGGGGAATCTGCTTCCCTCTGCTCTCCTCTGGATAACCTCCCGACCTGCAGCAGCCAATCAAATCCCTCCTGAGTGTGTTGACCAGGTGACAGAGGTACGAGGGTTCAACAACCCACAGAAGGAGGAGTACTTCAGGAAGAGAATCAGTGATGAGAACCTGGCCAGCAGAATCAACACACACATGAAGTCATCAAGGAGCCTCCACATCATGTGCCACATACCAGTGTTCTGTTGGCTCTCAGCCACTACCCTAGAGAGACTGTTGGGTGAAGCAGAGAGAGGAGAGATGCCCAAGACTCTGACACAGATGTACACACACTTCCTGGTATTTCAGACCCAACAGAGGAATGTGAAGTACCTTGGAGACCATGACAGATATCCACAGTGGGATAAAGAACTAATTCTGTCACTGGGAAAACTGGCATTCAATCAGCTAGAAAATGGCAATCTGATCTTCTATGAGGAAGACCTGAGAGAGTGTGGCATTGATGTCACAGAAGCCACAGTGTACTCGGGAGTGTGCACTCAGATTTTCAGAGAGGAGTGTGGGCTGCACAAAGTGTTCAGCTTTGTGCATCTGAGCATCCAGGAGTTTCTAGCTGCTTTATATGCATTCCTTACATTCAACGACAGCAATGAGAATCCACTGGTCAAACAGAAATCCTCATCCTGGAACCTATGGGCATTACTCAGCCACAAACGAAAGATTCCCACACCACTGATCAACCCCATCATCAACCTACACAAGAATGCAGTGGACAAGGCCTTACAGAGTGAGAATGGTCACCTGGACCTGTTCCTGCGCTTCCTTCTGGGCCTCTCACTGGAATCCAATCAGAATCTTCTACGAGGCCTTCTGACACAGACAGGAAGCAGCTCACAGACCAATGAGGAAACAGTCAAGTATATCAAGGAGAAGATCAGGGAGAATCCCTCTCCAGAGAGGTGCATCAATCTGTTCCACTGTCTGAATGAGATGAATGACCAATCTCTAGTGAAGGAGATCCAAAGCTACCTGAGCTCAGGACGTCTCTCAGAAACCCAACTCTCACCTGCACAGTGGTCAGCTCTGGTCTTTGTGTTGCTGACTTCAGAAGAGGAGCTGGATGTGTTTGACCTGAAGAAGTACTCCAGATCAGAAGAGGGTCTTCTGAGGCTGCTGCCAGTGGTCACAGCCTCTAAGACAGCACTGTAAGTAGATGGACAAAACACTGTATTGACACTTGGCTTTCTGTTTTTTTTTTTTTTTTTTTTTTTTTTTTTTATGTGATCACTTATAATGATTTACGGATTAAATTTGAGAAACAGAGTTATTGAGCACATGGTTAAAAGTAATTCATTAATGGATCGCATGCTTATCTTTAATGTTTTATTGACACGCAAATATGTGACTTGCTCCATCATGTTCAGTCGCTTTGTGTCTCGACTCCCAATAATGAGGTAGAAAAAGTCATTTCCAGTCAGAGTACTGAACACCGGTCTGGAGAAATCCACTCCTGACGTTGACTCTTTTTTTACGACTATCGCATTCCACTCACGCTACCACAGATTCTCACACCGCAGCTCAAATTAAGACTTTTGGTCTGACATTAAGCAAATAACGTAGGTAGCATATACAATAACATGGCTGGCTGTGTTCACAGTTCAGCTAATGAGTTTGTCAGCTTTATTTTAGTGAAAGTGGAATGACTCAGTTCTCTAGCCAGTGAGTTTACAGTTGGTGCAGTTGGAAGGAGCTCGCCACTCATCTCCCAACTGAAATCTCTATCCATCATTTAAGGCATGAAAAGTATGGATACATGATGATTTCACCTTTAAAATGAAGTGAAATTATTAGAAAATATCTTGTTCTATGTTAAAATCCCGAAAATGTCATTATATTGTCATTAAGTGCGGCGACATGCAACTGGAAATGATAGAACACATCACATATGTAAATTTTTCTCTGAGTTAAAAAGACTTGATGCTTGTATTTATTCCTCATTCAGGCTGAATGGATGTGACCTCACAGAGGGATGCTGTAAAGCGTTGGCCTCAGCTCTCAGCTCAGACTCCTGCCACCTGAGAGAGCTGGACCTCAGTAATAATGATCTAGGTGCCAGGGGGGTGAATCTGCTCTCTGCTGGACTGGGGAGTCCACACTGTCAACTCCAGACACTGAGGTGAGGTCTGAGACTATTCTTGTTGTCAGACACATCATTCCTAAGTGTCTGTTACATTATCATTTTATGGAATCAATGATACTTGCACTGAAAGGCTCAATAATTAGGACAGACAATGGACATTATCTTCCAAGCAATTATTATATAATGTGTGTGTGTGTGTGTGTGTGTGTGTGTGTGTGTGTGTGTGTATGTGTGTGGTGGGAGGGGGGCTGCTCTGTCTTTAATCTCTGAATATGTTTGCAATAGCTAGCAAATATATTATACCAGACGTAGAAATCAAGTGACTACAAATGTATCCATGGTTGCTTGCTCACCTGTTGAGAGCAACTATAACTATCACTCATGAATTCTTGCACCACAGTGATCGTTTGGCTTCATGTATAACATAGAACAATATCTTGTTCTATGTTAAAATCACGAAAATGTCATTATATTGTAATTAGGTGCGGCGACATGCAATTGGAAATGATAGAACACATCCCATATGTAAATTTTTCTCTGAGTTAAAAAGACTTGACGCTTGTATTTATTCCTCATTCAGGCTGAATGGATGTGACCTCACAGAGAGATGCTGTGAAGCATTAACCTCAGCTTTCATCTCGAACTCCTGCCACCTGAGAGAGCTGGACCTCAGTAATAATGATCTACGTGACAGGGGGGTGAAACTGGTCTCTGCTGGACTGGGGAGTCCACACTGTCAACTACAGACACTAAGGTGAGGTCTCAGACTATTCTTGTTGTCAGACACATCATTCCTAAGTGTGTTACATTGTCAATGATACTTGCTCTGCAAATCTCAATGATGGAGACAGAACATTTACATGATCTTCCAATCAATTCCTAAACTCTTCACTGTGACAACACATGGCCTATCACTTTATTTGTATTCCACCTTTTTCTTTTGTCAACTCCCAGACCGTCATCCCGTGCATGCACCCTTAACCTAGGACTACTTTCCCCTCCAAAAAGATGAATAAATCAATATAAGGTCCACAATATGAGCGGTCTTCATAATTACAAAAAAAAGCTATGAAGGATACCATCTTACCGATCTCAGATTGGGTGTTTTTGAGTAACCATTTCAGAGGGACAGCAACATATGCACAGTTCAATAACAAGAGGCCAACCTTTAGGTCAGGATGGTTTTGCAGCTGACTCAGCACATCCCCACCAACAGATATAACCCAGGGGACAGATATAACCGGTGTCAATCTGACTGGCTGTCTTGATTTGTACTGTTTCTACATAAAATCATAAAGGAATCAATGAACAGTGTATGACTGAAAAAATATAATCATCATGACATGGTCATACTGATTTAAAATAGATTGTTGTTTTGCTATATTGATTATAACAATATTATATACGACAGATGAGAAATCTGTCTCCCCTCACACTATTAAGGAGGGAGCATGAGAATAAGGCACACAATGCAACAATCATTTATTGTACAGCTTATAATGACATCATATTCAGCTCTATTTATCATTAAAGGCAGAATTTCAAAGAGTGTATGTGGCCTTAGATCATCTGATGGGGCTACACAATACTGCACTAACCCAATAGCTAGCAAATATACCACACTTAGAAATACAATGACTACAAACCTGCCTGTGATTGGCTTGAATCATGAATTCTTATCATAATGCACCACAGTGATGGTTTGGCTGCATGTATTTGTATTACTCATTCAGGCTTAATGGATGTCACCTCACTGGGAGATGCTGTAAAGCGTTGGCCTCAGCTCTCAGCTCAGACTCCTGCCACCTGAGAGAGCTGGACCTCAGTAATAATGATCTTGGTGACGGGGGGGTGAAGCTGCTCTCTGCTGGACTGGGGAGTCCACACTGTCAACTACAGACACTGAGGTGAGATCTGAGACTTTTCTTGTTGTCAGACACATCATTCCTAAGTGTCTGTTACATTATCATTCTATGGAATCAATGATACTTGCACAGAAAGGCTCAATAATTGAGACAGACAATGTACATTATCTTCCAATTAATTACTATATTGTGTGTGTGTGTGTGTGTGTGTGTGTGTGTGTGTGTGTGTGTGTGTGTGTGTGTGTGTGTGTGTGTGTGTGTGTGTGTGTGTGTGTGGTGTGGTTGGGGGTGGGGGCACTCTCTCAATAACATTTCTTTCCTCAATTCCTGACTAATCTGGCCGAGATCAGCTGATGGGGCTACACAACCCAATAGCAATCAAATATACCAGACTGAGAAATACATTGACTACAAACATGCCCGTGATTAACTTGAATCATGAATTCTTCTCACAATGCACCTCAGTGATCGTTTGGCTGCATGTATTTTTTTGTATTCCTCATTCAGGCTGAATGGATGTCACCTCACAGAGAGATGCTGTGAAGCGTTGGCCTCAGCTCTCAGCTCAGACTCCTGTCACCTGAGAGAGCTGGACCTCAGTAATAATGATCTAGGTGACAGGGGGATGAAGCTGCTCTCTGCTGGACTGGGGAGTCCACACTGTCAACTACAGACACTGAGGTGAGGTCTGAGACTATTCGTGTTGTCAGACACATCATTCCTAAGTGTCTGTTACATTATCATTCTATGGAATCAATGATAATTGCACAGAAAGGCTCAATAATTGAGACAGACAATGCACATTATCTTCCAATCAATTACTATATAATTTGTGTGCGTGCTGTGGTGGAAGTCTAGGATTTACCAATCTGTACTTTAGCTCTTCAGAGGTAAGAATCAAGAAACAAGTCCTGAGTAGCCACAATATATGAATCCGGTGTTTATTGCTTGCAAACAAGAGACTAGAGCGTAACAGCAGCCCAGCGTAGAACCGGGGGTCCGTTCAGCGCAAGTCTAAAGAGACAATGATCAGGTTTGTCTTTTATACAGTTTGAACATAATGCCAGGCGCCGCCAAGGCTATCGGCTGATGGGCTTGTGCTTACGTGAGAAAGGGCGGGAGAGAATGAACAATGGGGAGACTTTCTTACTGATCAATCAGCGCTTTCCTACTGATTAATCGCCATTGAACATTTCACACCTATCGGCAGGATGCGTCTGTCCCCCCATTATTGCTCTCTCTCACCATTCCCTCAGAGATCACCGATGTTCATATGGTAAATCATGCAGTGCTTCTTAGAACAATGGCTATAGAACCTTAGAGGTGTGGCAAGAGAAAATGTAATCACAGTAGTTACACAAGTTGTATCAGTCATATGAAAGTGTATAACCTGAAAATAGTTCTATGAATGTATTTTCCATAACAGTGCGTGTGTGCGAGAGTGCGTGCGTGCGTGCGTGCGTGCGTGCGTGCGTGCGTGCGTGCGTGCGTGCGTGCGTGCGTGCGTGCGGTGGCGGGGGGGTTGCTCTGTCTGCACCCTGTGAATATGTTTGCCCTCGTCAAATCCTGACCCACCTGGCCTGAGATCAGCTGACACAATACTGCACTAACCCAATAGCTAGTGTGGCAGTAGCAATAGCGGGTTAGCAGACAACGCCACCCTGGGGATTGCACCCAGGGAAATATTAACCAATAACCTCACAATTAGAACAACACATGTTCGTTGACTAACGGCACCAGAGACAAGGTTCCAAAAATAAGTTGTCAAAAAATAGATGCTCCACGTATAACATACAGGACAAGTGTCAATCACACCTGTTACAACCCGGCTCGCTAGGGGAAAGGGAAGCAACATATAACCAGGTGGAATTGGTAAATTATAGTTATTTTATTAACAAGGAACTTAAATTGTCTTAAGGGTAACAAGGGTCATACAGATTCAGTGGCTACAACAATAGAAAAAAGGACCTGCAGGGGCTGTTCAACTCAAATAAACAAATATAACCAAAAGCAAGCTCATAAACAGAGAGCAAAACCTAAACTGTCATCATCTAATCAAAACCAAAGCGAAAACAAAACCTCACTGGCCTAAAGCAGTGGACAAAACTTAAATACAGTGCAGAACAGCCACCTCTACTCTTGGAGAGTCTAAACAAAGGAATCCACTGAGTGTGGTGCAAAATCAGTGCAACAAAACTATACTTGGCCCAATTTTCGGAAACCATAAACTAATAAACGATTGCGCTAAGCACAGTATCACAATACACAATACTAACAAGTTTCTACAAAGTCTATAGTTCTACGAGTTTCTACGAGTTTCTACAAGGTCTATTGCTCTACAAGTCTCTCATGGGTACTGGTCAAACATCCACAGCCCCCCGACTGACAAGCTGGCCCGGCTTTTTATCCGGCCCGCGCTGGGACCCGATAGGCGCGCTGGTTGCGATGCCTCCAATCCGGATCCGCGCTGGCGATGTCGACGGAGTGGGCGGAGCCTCGGAATTTGTAGCGCGCAGCCTGCTTGACAGCATAACAAGAGACATACGGGCGGGTATCGGCTGCGGCCGTAACACCCTCCCCCTTAAGATACAACTTCATAACAAATACATATATGTTTATTGTACACAGAATAAAACACATCTATACTCTGGACAGGGCATCTGCTAAAACATTGTCTGTACCCTTTTTGTGGCGAATGTCTAGGTGATAGTCCTGCACAATCAGTGCCCATCGCATGAGTCGCTGGTTGTGATTATACATTCTGGATAGAAAGACCAGAGGGTTATGGTCTGTAAAAACTACAACGGGTAAGGGACTTGACCCGACATATACATCGAACTGTTGCAGTGCCAACAACAACGCAAGGGTTTCCTTCTCAATGGTTGAGTAATTAACTTGGTGCTTGTTAAATTTCCGCGAAAAATAGCATACTGGGTGGTCAACCCCATCTACACCCTCTTGCAAGAGCACAGCCCCAGCTCCAACAGCGCTAGCATCAACCTCTATTTTAAAGGGCCTGGAGAGGTCGGGAGCAGCGAGCACAGGGGCGTGGCTTAGTAAAGCTTTCACACTTTCAAACGCATGCTGACACTCAGGTGTCCACATAAAATCTACTTTGGGACTAAGTAGGGGTGAGGGGATGGACTACCGTGGAAAAGTTCCGGCAGAAACTCCGGTAGTAACCTGCCATGCCTAGGAACCTGCGAAGCGCTCTCCTAGTGGGGGGAATGGGACACTGTGAGATGGCAGTGACCTTGGCCTCTACAGGGAGCACTTGCCCTTGTCCCACTTGCCTGCCTAAATAGGTGACGCTCGCTTTTCCAAACTCACACTTCGCTAAGTTCACAGTGAGCGTCACTTCAGCGAGCCGAGTGAACACTTGTTCTAAAATCTTTAAATGCTCCTCCCAAGTAGTGGTGTACACAATCAAGTCATCCAAATAGGCATTACAATTTGTCAGACCTGCCAAGACTGTGTTCACTAACCTTTGGAACGTTGCTGGAGCGTTGCACATACCGAATGCCATGACGGTGTACTGCAGGAAATAATCTGGTGTTACGAACGCTGAGATTCGTGAGGCACGCTCAGTTAAGGGCACTTGCCAATAGCCTTTGAGGAGATCTAATTTGCTAACGTATGTAGCTGTGCCCAAATTATCCACACAATCCTCCATCCTAGGTAGGGGGTAAGAGTCAGGCACTGTAACGGCGTTTACTTTTCGAAAGTCCGTTATGAACCGAGGGGAACCATCCGGTTTAGTTTCCAAAAGGCAAGGAGAGCTCCACGAGCTAGAGCTGGGAATGGCTAAGCCATGTTGTAATAAATACTCCGCTTCCTTCTTCATCAGGGCCCGTTTAACCGGGTTAACCCGATAAGGATGCTGTTTAATAGGCCTAGTCTCCGTAACATCAATATCATGCTGGATGACGGTGGTTCGGGTCGGAACATCACCGAATAGACAGCGAAAACGGCCTACTAACTCCGTTACCTCACGTTGCTGCTCAATGGATAAATGCGTTAACTGAGACGGCAACACTGTCAGCATTTCTGAATTTATCAAGCGACTGCTCTGATTTGAGGAATGACGCGCCATCAAATCCTCATTGGACATTTTAGGAATCTCTGCCACAATTAATGCACAGCTGTCAGGGGCAACAGGGTTTTGGACAGGTTTGCAAGTCTCGCTACTCTTTCCGGACACTTCTCTAGAGTAGTAGCGTTTTAGCATGTTGACATGGCAAACGCGAGTTCTTCTCCTTCTCTCGGGAGTGCTGATGACATAATCAGTGTCACTAAGACACTCACGGATGTCATGTGGGCCGGAGAATTTTGCCGAAAGAGCAGACCCGGGGATAGGCAGTAAGGCTAAAACTTTGTCACCGACCTGAAATTGTCTGGGGACGGCGGAGCGGTCGTAACGACGTTTCATCGCCGTTTGTGAAGTGGCAAGAGCTTCTCTTGCAATGGCATTGGCCTTATGCAAGCGCTCACGAAATTGACTAACAAAGTCCAACACGTTCTGCTCGGCGGAAGATTCGGACGCTAAAAATGTGTCTTGCAACGATTTCAGTGGACCACGGGGCGTGTGGCCAAAGACAAGCTCTGCGGGGCTGAATCCTAAAGATTCCTGGACGGCTTCACGGGCTGCAAATAGCATAAATGGAACTCCCTCATCCCAACTTTTCTCAGTTTCTAGGCAGTATTTTCGGAGCATAGCCTTTAAGGTCTGATGCCACCGTTCTAACGCACCCTGAGACTCAGGATGGTATGCACTAGAAAATGTATGCCGTACACCTAACATTTTGAAAGCCTGCTTAAAAAGCTTTGACTTAAAATGTGTGCCCTGATCCGTTTGGATCACACGGGGCAGGCCGAATGTGGAAAATAATTTATTTAGCGCCTTCACTACCGAACTGGCGGTGATGTTACGCACCGGGACAGCTTCGGGAAAACGAGTGGCGGCGCACATAATGGTGAGTAAATACCGGTTTCCACTCTTTGTTCTGGGCAAGGGACCAACACAATCAACTATTACCCGTTCGAACGGCTCTCCTATTGCAGGTATAGGATGCAATGGGGCCGGCGGAATGGTTTGATTTGGTTTCCCTGCCAGCTGGCATACATGACAAAAGCGACAATGTTTAGCTACATCAGCCTTTAACCCTGGCCAAAAGAAGTGCCTAAGGATGAGCTGATAAGTTTTGGTTATCCCTAAATGTCCTGACCACTGGCTTTCATGAGCTACCGACAAAACATGGGGACGATACACAGACGGAACAACTACCTGATAGACAGTACTCCAATCAGAATTGTTCGCTACGGGAGGCGACCACTTACGCACCAGAACCTCGTTATGGAGTAAGTAGGCTACCTTCTCTTTTACGGTGTCAGCACTCACCACATTGGAGAAACACTTAGCCAGCGTCGGATCAGTTCTCTGAGCAGCACACAGGCGTTCGCGGGTCACTGGAAGCGACAGGGTATCAGAAGGTGGCGTCTCTGGGCCGGTCGGGCGCTCTAGCTCAGCGGCACCTTCATTAGAGGATGCGACCTCCGTCCCACCCTCTGCTGAAAAGGTCTGCGCAAGCACACTGTCAAAGAGAGAAATATCCTCATCCCTATCCTTATCTCTGACTGACTGTGAGCGAGTGACTGCGCACGCAGGGAACAACTCCGATTGAAACTGTCCCATTTTTCCTATCTCCGGGCACTGAGGGAAATCCAACACTTCCAGTGTAGGAGTCACTTTACCCCCAGCTATGTCGTTACCCATTAAAAAGGCAATACCTCTAACTGGCAACGCAGGACAAACAGCAACAGGAAAGAAACCTGTGATCAGTTTTGATCGTATGTGTATGCGGTGTACTGGCCGAGGGACGTAACCCATTTCAAGGCCACGCAACACAGCTCCATACCCGCATGCAGACTGCTCTGTGAAGGGCAACGCATCGGCGACTATTACCGACTGCGAGCAACCCGTGTCTCGTAAAATACGCACCAGGCGCTGATCACCAGTCTCGCCTGTCAGTGATACTAACCCCTCGAATGTGAATGGTTCAAAACATGCCTCAACTTCCGCAACACTAGTCTCGGTGTCAAAACGCGGTTCACTTTTAATTAATCCGACACTTTTCGGATACGGGCCCCTCTGAGAAGGCTGTTGCTCTTTCTGTCTAAGAGTCAAACAGTTTGCAATTATGTGACCAGGTTTGTGACAATAAAAACACTCTCTTTCCTCTTTCTTAGGATTTTGTGACTTAAACGAATGAGTATGCACCGCCGGAGCATGACGAGGCTTCTCAACAGAGACTGACGGAAACACAGTCCTGTGAGTTAGCACATACTCGTCGGCCAGTACAGCAGCAGAGGAGAGTGAACTTACTTTCTGTTCATTTAGATACACTACAAGGCGATCGGGCAAACTCTTCTTGAATTCTTCCAACAAAATCAACTCCCGCAATGAAGTAAAGTCATTGGCCTTGCAGGTTGTGATCCACTTATCAAACATTGTTCCCTTTTCCCTTGCGAACTCACCATAAGTCTGGTTTGGGGCTTTCTTTAGATTTCGAAACCTTTGTCTATACGCTTCAGGGACCAATTCGTAAGCGCGTAAAATCGCGGCTTTTACATTATCGTAATTTAGACTATCCGCTATAGGGAGGGAAGCAACTGCTTCTTGGGCTTTGCCATGCATTTTGCATTGTAATAATAGTGCCCACACTTCAGCCGGCCACTGCAGCGCTGAAGCAATGCGCTCAAATGCACCAAAATAGGAGTCCACCTCCGTTTCCTTAAACGTTGGCACTAATGCAATGTGCTTGCTAATTTCAAAAGTTTTATGCGGTGAAGTGGTGGAAGGAGGAGACATACCGTCTGCCGCAGCGGACGCATGCAGTGCCTGCGCCGCTCTCTGGGAGTCGAGTTCCAGCTGTCGAATTCTCACAGCGGTGTCAGCCTCGATCTCCAGCTTTTTTATTTCCAGCTGTAACTGTCGGTTTTGTGCCTTTTCCTGGGCTTCTATGTGGAGACGGGCAAGACGGACTTTTAGCCGAGCCCCGTCTTTGGACCCAGTGCTGGTAAAAGGCGAGGGATCGTAGCGAGGCAGCGTAAACAGAGTTTTCACCCGCTCATCTGTCTCACCCTCCACTTCCGCACTTGCCTGAGCACCTTGAGGATCACCTGCCACTTCACCCAGTGCACTACCATACAGCACAGCGGACTCTGACTGCGACAATACAATTACTTCTCTCTCCACCAATTCGTGTATTACTAGAGCCTTAAGCTCGGCTTTCTTAATTATCCGCTTGGGATAAACTAGACCGTAGTGATGTGCTATCTGTGCTAAGTCATCTTTACGGCAGATATCAATCTGCCCAAGAGTGGGATTAGCCAGGAATGTGTCAACGTTGAACAGTGCCATGCCAATACCCTATTGTATTATTCTAAAAACAGTCCAACCTCCCAGTTGTCAATAACTTTTTGTTTGGCTACGGGAATTAATCCTTTAACAGATAAATATCCCGGACGAGCCCCCACTTATGTTACAACCCGGCTCGCTAGGGGAAAGGGAAGCAACATATAACCAGGTGGAATTGGTAAATTATAGTTATTTTATTAACAAGGAACTTAAATTGTCTTAAGGGTAACAAGGGTCATACAGATTCAGTGGCTACAACAATAGAAAAAAGGACCTGCAGGGGCTGTTCAACTCAAATAAACAAATATAACCAAAAGCAAGCTCATAAACAGAGAGCAAAACCTAAACTGTCATCATCTAATCAAAACCAAAGCGAAAACAAAACCTCACTGGCCTAAAGCAGTGGACAAAACTTAAATACAGTGCAGAACAGCCACCTCTACTCTTGGAGAGTCTAAACAAAGGAATCCACTGAGTGTGGTGCAAAATCAGTGCAACAAAACTATACTTGGCCCAATTTTCGGTAACCATAAACTAATAAACGATTGCGCTAAGCACAGTATCACAATACACAATACTAACAAGTTTCTACAAAGTCTATAGTTCTACGAGTTTCTACGAGTTTCTACAAGGTCTATTGCTCTACAAGTCTCTCATGGGTACTGGACAAACATACACAGCCCCCCGACTGACAAGCTGGCCCGGCTTTTTATCCGGCCCGCGCTGGGACCCGATAGGCGCGCTGGTTGCGATGCCTCCAATCCGGATCCGCGCTGGCGATGTCGACGGAGTGGGCGGAGCCTCGGAATTTGTAGCGCGCAGCCTGCTTGACAGCATAACAAGAGACATACGGGCGGGTATCGGCTGCGGCCGTAACAACACCATATGAGAGTAGGGGGGGGGAAACAGAGCTATCAGGGCTGAGGCTTACCAGCAGGGGGCGAGATAACAGGAGACGGAGGGAGGGGGTCCAACAACACCAATAAGTCACTCGTGCTCGCACATACACACCGCAAAACAGGATCAAAATGGCGAAGTAAGAGAAAAACCAGGAGGCACACGTGAACACACACGGGGAAAGGGACACCACCACCGAGGGGATCGAGCTGCCTCCCTGCCTTGGGCACTCAGCACCTGAAAAATAAAAGAAGAGAAAGGAGGTGAGGGAATATATAAACAAACAAACAAACAATAAACACAACGACACAGAATGACAAAGGCTATGGTTGGGTGGCTAAGCCAACCACTGGTGATCCGCAGCTACAAAAAGGTCTCCTGTGGGTTAACATAAGCAGGACTAAAGCACACCATAAACAAAATCCCCCAAAGTAACCAAAACCTCCCCAGAACACACACCCACACTGATTGCAACACAGACAGACAACACAGAAGGACAAAACAACAGATAAGTTAAAAATAGCGGTTGTTAGCGTCTTCGCCGCTATCTTCCAGGCCAGTGGCAAGCCCAGGACGGATGAGGCAGCTATGCAGGTAAGCTATGTATGGCAAAAACAGCAGTAGGCACAGACACAACCGGCAGTACCTAGAAGGCACACAGGACACCCCATTAGTGCTAAACATAATGCTAAAAACAAGAGCAATAGAGATCCAAGGTAAGGGATACATACCAGGAAGTTGACAACTTCCCACTCCAACCAGCGAGCTCACGGAGCTCCGCTAAATGTTTACATTCAGTAGGAATCCATACAGAATGTTACGCGATCAATAGCCCAGCACGCACCACTGACCAAGACAGGACACCGCCAAGCAACAGGTGGAAGCGCTGCAAAGCGACCACAGCATGTAAAGAATAAATCACCATGCTACAAACAAATCAGCCAGAGTCAGAGCGTACATAGAAGGAGCGTACATACCGGTAGCCAGTTGACTGGGGGGCGTAGCAGGAAGTAACGTGGGGACAAATTGTGGCGCCTCCCGACACAACGCTACCTCAGAATAAATAGGACGGTGACGCAAGCCATTGGCTGTGACGGCCCTAATCATTATGAAGGGCTCAGCCCATGCGTCTCACCACACTAGCAAATACATTATACCAGACGTAGAAATCCAGTGACTACAAATGTATCCATGGTTAATTGCTCCTGTGTTGAGAGCAACTATAACTCTCACTCCTGAATTCTTATCATAATGACACTGAGGTGAGGTCTGAAACTATTCTTGTTGTCAGACACATCATTCCTAAGTGTGTTACATTATCAATGAAACTTGCTCTGCGAAACTCAATGACGGAGACAAAACATTAACATGATCTTCCAATCAATTCCTAAACTCTTCACTGTGACTACACTAGGCCTACCACTTTATTTGTATTCCACCTTTTTCTTTTGTCAACTCCCAGACCGTCATCCTGTGCATGCACCCTTAACCTAGGACTACTTTCCCCTCCAAAAAGATAAATAAATCAATATAAGCTCCACAATATGAGTGGTCTTCATCATTTAAAAAAAAGCGATGAAGGATACCGTCTTACCTATCTCAGATGAGGTGTTTTGGAGAAACCATTTCATAGGGACCGCAACACATGCACAGTTCAATAACAAGAGGCCGACCTTTAGGTCAGGATGGCCTTGCAGCTGACTCAGCACATCCCCACCAACAGATATAACCCAGGGGACAGATATAACCGCTGTCAACCTGACTGGCTGTCTTGATTCGTACCGTTACTACATACAATCATAAACGAGTACAATACTGATCATAAAGGAATCAATGGGGGGGGGGGGGCACTCTCTGAATACCGTTACTCTCCTCAATTTCTGAACTATCTGGCCTTAGATCAGCTAATGGGGCTACACAACACAGCACTAACCCAATAGCTAGCGAATCTACCACACTTAGAAATACAATGACTACAAACCTGCCTGTGATTGGCTTGAATTATAAATTCTTATCATAATGCACAACAATGATTGTTTGGCTATATTTGTATTCCTCATTCAGGCTGAATGGATGTCACCTCACAAAGAGATGCTGTGAAGCGTTGGCCTCAGCTCTCAGCTCAGACTCCTGCCACCTGAGAGAGCTGGACCTCAGTTATAATGATCTAAGTGACGGGGGGGTGAAGCTGCTCTCTGCTGGACTGGGGAGTCCACACTGTCAACTACAGACACTGAGGTGAGGTCTCAGACTATTCTTGTTGTCAGACACATCATTCCTGAGTGTGTTACATTATCATTCTATGGAATCAATGATACTTGCACAGAAAGGGTCAATAATTGATATACATTATACATTATCTTCCAATCAATTACTATATAATGTGTGTGTGTGTGTGTGTGTGTGTGTATGTGTGTGTGTGTGTGTGTGTGTGTGTGTGTGAGGTGTGAGGGGGGGCTCCTCTGTCTTCACTGTCTGAATAACTTTACTCTCCTCAAATCCTGATCCACCTGGCCTTAGATCAGCTCATGGGACGACACAATACTGCACTAACCCAATAGCTAGCAAATACATTATACCAGACGTACAAATCCAGGCACTACAAATGTATCCATGGTTGCTTGCTCCCCTGTTGAGAGCAACTATAAGTCTCACTCATGAATTATTGCACCACAGTGATCGTTTGGCTACATGTATTTATTTGTATTCCTCATTCACATGTGGCCTTTCAACTGGCAAATGAAGAGGATTCAAAGCTGCACATGTACATTAGAGAGGAATAATCAGATTCTTGATATCAGATGGAGTGACACTATTTCCCCAGGTTGTCATTCTGTGGAGTCCCAGAGGAAGGCTGTGTTTTTTTGGCTTCAGCTCTGAGTTCTAAGCCCTCCCACCTGAGAGAGCTGGACCTCAGCTACAATCACCCAGGAGACTCAGGACTGGCGCTGCTCTCTGCTGTACAGAAAGATCCACTCTGTAAACTACAGACACTCAGGTAAAGGCTGAATATGTGGCTGGATGTATCAATGAGATTAATGCACAGTATCTATTTTTCTCACATGATTGTGTCATTCGACCTATGTGTGTTCTTCTGTGGTTGATATAGTGTGGACCATGGTGGAGAGTGCAGGCTCAAACCTGGGATGATCAAATGTAAGTCACCACTGCTGTAGAGAATAGGACTGTGATATTATTCAAGAACCAGGGTACAGCAGAGTTCAAACAGAGCACCAGTATTGTATTCATATGTACATCTAAAATATTAGTAAATGTGAATTAGTTGTATCCCTTGTAAGACATTTCCAATTAATAAATAATATTTTGTGAAACAAAAATGTTATCATAATAAGATGACATTGTGAATATTGTAATTTATTCATTTGTATTGATTTGATGATTATTTTTGCCCTCTCAATCAGATGCCTGTGAGCTCACACTGGACCCAAACACAGCACACAGACGCTTCTCTCTGTCTGAGGAGAACAGAAAGGTGACACTGGGGAGAGAGGAGCAGCCGTATCCTGATCACCCAGAGAGATTTGACTACTGGCCACAGGTGCTGTGTAGAGAGGGTCTGACTGGGCGCCGTTACTGGGAGGTAGAGTGGAGTGGGGGAGGGGCTGGTATAGGAGTGACATATAAAGGAATCAGCAGGAGAGGAAGGGGTGATGACTGTGGGTTGAGATTCAATGACAAGTCCTGGAGTCTGTTCTGCTCTGATGACAGTTACTCCGCCTGGCACAATAATAACAGGACTGACATACCTGTCTCCTCCTCTGGCTCCCACAGAGTAGGAGTGTATCTGGACTGGCCGGCCGGCACTCTGTCCTTCTACAGGGTCTCCTCTGACACACGGACCCTCCTGCACACATTCCACTCCACATTCACTGAGCCCCTCTACCCAGGGTTTTATCTTTGGAGATTGGGCTCTTCAGTGACCCTGTGTAAACTAGTCTCAGGGAGATCACACTGAACACCAAAGGCTCATATTATGTTTTACTATATATATATATATATATATATATAGTTTTTTTGATGGAAATGCATCTGACAATCCAGATGAATGATTAGATGATCAAATCAGACTGATGATGAACTCTGAGAATAACACATGAGAGAGTGTCTGTATGTATATAAGAGTTGGTTAGATTGGGTTTTTGAGTTGTGATGCTGGATTACCACATGGACATGTTCTGTAATTCACTTTCCATTGATTCCTTCACCTGTCTATCTATCCAACGTACATGTTGTTCCTTCTCCTGTGTGTGTGTTGTGTGTGTGTGTGTGTGTGTGTGTGTGTGTGTGTGTGTGTGTGTGTGTGTGTGTGTGTGTGTGTGTGTGGTCAGAGAGGATGAGGGGAGACACATTTAACTGTGTAATTGTATTGATCATTTCCTGTACTTGTAACATTCAAGCCTCTGTTGTTTTATATTGATTGTTACATTCCTTTACAGTTCAGTCTTCTTCTAGTTGGTACTGTCGGCCATCATGCTTTATGTTAACATGTATAGTTTATTTCCCTCTTCTATTCTCCCATGGACCAACCACAACTCACAAACCTCATTTCCCCCCAAGTGCCTCTGTGTTTTGGTAGTAATGACAGTAACTCTTACCTTCTGCCTCCTCCTTCTCATTCTGATAAAGGCAGCACTAGTCTACTAGCCTGAACTAACCCTGGAGTCAAGTTCCTTCATTTACTACAATGATGATGATGATGATGATTATGATGATGATGATGATGTCCATATAAACAAAGTGTTTGTGAAACAAAGAGCCGTGTGACCTCATGTTGACTCTCCACATGTCAGAGAGGCATGTCTTGTTTGCATGTACACCAGAAATAATACACAATATACCATAATGGACTGAAATGACCATGTGAAAAGATCGAATCATGTGTAAATAAATAAAATAACCTAGTAGATAAAATTGATTACGTTTATTTATTTTTGCCATTAATCCTCACACAATACCCCATAATGACAAATGTTTTTGATGGGTGTGATTTAAGAGGTTGTTGACATTTTACATTCCTCCCATGTTAGTCGGCACAGTAGCAGTGTGATTGACTGTAGCTAGTTCATACAGTAGCATTGGGACTGTAGCTAATTCATACAGTAGCAGTGTGATTGACTGTAGCTAGTTCATACAGTTGCACTGTGATTGACTGTGGCTAGTTTATACAGTTGCAGTGTGACTGACTGTAGCTTGTTCATACAGTAGCAGTGTGATTGGCTGTAGCTAGTTTATACAGTAGCAGTGTGATTGACTGTAGCTAGTTCATACAGTGGCAGTGTTATTGAATGTAGCTAGTTCATACAGTGGCAGTGTTATTGAATGTAGCTAGTTCATATAGCCCTCCTGTGGTGTTCGTGTCAAATCTGGCCGTTTTACAACTTTAACTAATCATAAATATTGTGTTTTTCATTTGATTGCCTCAAGATCTCATGATATCCTCCACACTAGGCATTTGAACATTGCTGATCACCACTTTCATTGAATTTTGAGTGGTTTAGTCAACTTTGTTACACCTGTGGTGTTCCCCGTCAAAAATGACCAGCCATAAGAAATGAATGGGAAACACTAAATGATGTTCATCCAGCAGATGGAAAACATCCCCATACACACACCCAGTCACCCACACACCCACAACCACAACCCCCTCAGCCCCCAACTTTCCGCCCCCCACCCTTTCATCTATCCCCCTACTGCCCCACTCAAAAATGACCAATGAACACTAAATTATGTTCATCCAGCAGATGTACTATATGAACTAGCTACAGTCAATCACACTGCTACTGTATGAACTAGCTACAGCCAATCACACTGCTACTGTATAAACTAGCTACAGTCAATCATACTGCTACTGTATGAATTAGGGTTAGGGTTAGGTTCAGGGTTAGGTTCAGGGTTAGGCTCAGGGTTAGGGTTAAGGTTAGGTTCAGGGTTAGGGTTAGGGTGAAGGTTAGGGTTAGTTTCAGGGTTAGGGTTAGGGCTGAAGGTTAAGGTTAAGGTTAGGTTCAGGTGTGTGTGTGTGTGTGAGACTGTGTTTGTGTGTGTGTCTGTGTGTGTGTCTGTGTGCGTGTGTGTGTGTGTGTATGTGTGTCTGTGTGTGTGTGTGTGCATGTTTGCAGGGTGGTCCATGCAGGTAGGAGTCAGAAGTGGTGAAGTGGAACGTGCTCCACGCTTCGACCACTGGACCAGTGTAATTCTGCAAAAGGCAATTTTCATTGAAATATATGACAGTAATGTAAGAAACAGACAGTGAACATTGTAACAGTGATGAATGGACCTGGGTGTTTGTGTCTTTCTTACCCTAACCATGACAGGCCCACAGTACAGGGGGCTGTATATGAAAGGAATCAACTGCCAGCAACCTGAGGTCTCCTAAAAAATAAAACAGATTTCAAAATCTCACAGAAATATAATGAATTTCAAACGTACAATTATTTTCTTTTCAAAGTTCTACCTCAAAGATGCTCTGCACATCGTGGACATCCTCAAGGATGAGTGGCACATCCTCCACGACCACACCCTGCTCAACGTCCACCAACAGCACAGCCAAGGCCTCCACCTGGACCCGGTCAGTCCTCTCTACAAAAGGACAATAATGACACAGAACCACTCAGCATGTGTTGCTAGAATACAAAACAGCATCGCACAAATCCAAAACGTACATGCCTTGCCAAAATGCACGGAGGTGGCTAACAAGCTAACTAGTTCAAGCTAAAGGTAACTCTTAGCAACGCCCTTCGACACTGTCAACGGGTTACTTAGCCACCTAGCAGCTAACAATGCTATCATTGCTTCTAACTGGCAAAATAATCATTGTACACACAATTTTGGAGATATGTGTCTACTGTAAAATGTAATTAAATGTCACATACCCTCTTCGAAGTCGCTGTCGCTTTCCTCTTCACGATCGCGAACCTTGCTTGCGTGGACTGGGGGCAGACGTTTCTACGACAGGTTGTTGGTCTTGTTTTCTTTTTTGCAGGGCTCCCGTTGGGAGGACAGCGACTTCGAAAGCGGGTATGTGATGTTTAATTACATTTTACAGCAGTAGACACATAGTCAACAAATGTGTCTTTATAATGGCATGACACTTTGTCAGTTGGTAGCAATGGTAGCATTGTTAGCTTTAGCTTGAACTAGCTAGCTTGCTAGTCACCTACATGCATTTTGGACTTGTGCTGTGTTGTTTCTGTAACACTTACCTCGAGTTGTAGATAAGTATGCTATGTTAGGACCAGTGACTAGGCTCGTAGGGAGCAGTAGTAGTTAAAACAGTAATAATAGCAAAATAATAATCAGACACACCACAGACCATCAAGTAAGTTTTAAATGCCGGCTTGTTTATACACATTTGTAGAAAAAGTTAGAAGTAGAAAATTGGTACCATAAGACAGTTTACATTACACATACATACATTGAATACTGAAAACAATTGCATCTAAATGCAAATGGGTCAATAATAAACCTCTTCTTTAAGGAATATCAAGAAAAACAAAGTCTCTCAGTTCAAGAAAATATTTCTAAAGTGAAGTCTCGGTTAAAGTTTCTTTTAAAGTTCTATTTGATTTCTAATTTCAATAGTTAACTATTTTAAGTTCAATGGCTATCTTACTTTTCCATAAGATTATTCTATCTAAGTATCATTAAGATCTTTTAAATCTTCATTAAATCAATATTTTCACTAGGCCTATTTAGAATCAAGTATCAAGTATTAATCTCCTATTTTAGCAATATAAACCAGTGAGCTACTATGTTTAGCGAGTTCAGAAACAAAATCAAAATCAGTTTGGCATTAGCATGAAACCAGTAGGATAACAATAATACCATCAAACATCAATTAAAACATTCACCATTCAACATTAACATCAAGGCTATGAACGTATAGTGAATAACTATCAAGTATCAAGTTAAATGCTAATCAATCTTTTCAGGCAACAATGCAATTCAATCATAGACCGTATGCAACGGTCAACGAATTCAACCTTGCTAGCAACCAGGCGAAACAGTCCAGCGAATGCCACGTGCGAACTTAGTTTTCATTGAGTCCACGCTTACCGCAAATTAAAGTCCAAACGAATCCTCTTGCAACGAAATAACGAAGGCTTTACACAGTCCTACCGCAAATCCGATGAAAGAGTCCTTGTTCTTCTCCAGAATGTAGATGAATCTTGTGGATGCAACGTGATGATGATCCGATGGTTCTTCTCAAGAATGTAGGAGGCTCGCCAGCGGGAGCGTGGCTCCGGATAATACACGGTTTTACTCTCTTATATAATGTCTAAATAAACCACAGTCTACCTTTGCAGACAGAATACAACATAAAACACTTTCAAATCAAAGAAAATAAACGTTTTCACTCGGTTTTGCTGTTATTTTGCTCACTGGTTAGTTCCACTAGCTTTCGCTCAACTTGCTTCGTCTCTGACTAGCATTCTCAATGAAAAAGGAAGTTGCAACCAGCCATTCTGATTGGCTGACTAGTTTAAGTGACAAAACTTCCTGTAAAAATCAATATTGAAACGAATTATTTTTAATCCTATTTATTAGACTAAATCATGGACTTTTATTTCTAATGTCAGAATATTTATTCAGAAATATTTTTACTGTTATTTATTCAAGTATCTGTTTATGGCTATTTTAACCTAGGTTACAGACAGGTTAGAGGGAGAGACAGACATGGAAAGAGAGGGAGAGAGAGAGAGAGACAGGTTAGAGGGAGAGACAGACATGGAAAGAGAGGGAGGGAGAGAGAGAGACAGGTCAGAGAGAGACAGACAGCTCAGATGAAGAGGGAGGTTAGGTTAGAGGGGGGACAGACAGGTCAGAGAGAGACAGACAGGTCAGGGACAGAGAGAGAGAAAGAGAGACAGACAGACAGACACCCCCAGACAAATTGATCACAGACAGACAGATCACAGACAGACACCCACCTTTGGGGTCGTTGTGGGTCAGTAGCTGGACCCCCGCCTGCTTGGCATATGCCGTCAGATCGGGGGGCATCACACAACAGGACGCCAGGTTGACCTGGTTGCTGATGGGCTTCACCTTGGATACGGGAGAGAGAGAGACAGGTCAGAGAGACAGACAGGTCAGGGACAGAGAGACAGACAGGCCATCAGATCGGGGGGCATCACAGAACAGGACGCCAGGTTGACCTGGTTACTGGTGGGCTTCACCTTGGATACGGAAGAGAGAGAGACAGGTCAGGGAGAGACAGACAGGTCAGGGACAGAGAGACATACAGGCCATCAGATCGGGGGGCATCACACAACAGGACGCCAGGTTGACCTGATTACTGGTGGTCTTCACCTTGGATACGGGGGAGAGAGAGAGAGAGAGAGAGAGAGAGAGGTCAGGGACAGACAGACAGGTCAGGGACAGAGAGAGAGAGACAGACAGACAGACACTGTTAACTGCTTGGTTGGGACAGAGAGAGAGAGACAGGACAGGGACAGAGAGAAAGAGAGAGAGAGAAAGAGAGACAGACAGTTGGCGTACGCACTCAGTTTGACCTGGTTACTGGTGGGGTTTCACCTTGGACATGGAGAGAGAGACAGACAGGTCAGGGAGAGACAGATACCCCCAGCACAGGACAGACAGACAGACAGTTCAGAGACAGAGACAGACACCCACCTGGGCCCAGTCGTAGCGCTCCTCCAGGAGGCCCTTGTCCAGGACAGACAGACAGATCAGACAGACAGACACCCACCTGGTCCCAGTCGTACAACTCCTCCAGGACAGACAGACAGGTCAGGGATAGAGCGAGAGAGAGAGAGAGACAGACAGACAGACACACACACCGTCCAGGACAAACAGACAGGCCAGAGAAAGACAGACAGACACCCACCTGGGCCCAGTTGTGCAGCTCCTCCAGGAGGCCCTTGTCCAGGTCCGACGTCCCGATGGCGACCACCTTCCCGGACGCCACCAGCGTTTCCAAGAAAACCCATGCCGGCTGCAGGTCCGAGAGGGTCTGGGGGGCGTGGTCGGCCCCCGGGGGGGGGGGGGGCGGGCGCCAGGATGACCGAGTCGAGTTGGGAGAGGGCGAGAGTGAGACAGGCTGTTGGGGGGGAGGGAGACAGGTTAGGGAGAGAAAGACAGGTTAGAGGTCCGAGAGGGTCTGGGTGTGGGGGGGGGGGGGGATGTTGTCCTCCTGGTCGACAGGGCGAGGGTGAGACAGGCTGTGGAGGGGAGAGACAAACAGGTAAAGAGAGAGACAGACAGGCAGACAGCCAGCCAGCCAGCCAAACAAACAGACAGACAAGCAGACAGCCAAACAGGCAGACAGACAGACAAACAGGCAGGACTCACCCATGTCGACAGCCTGCGTGATGGACGACTGGTCCGACTCGCACAGGAACAGCTTGACTGCAACGACAACGTTAGCGTGGGTTAGCCTAGGTTAGCCTGTGTTAGCATGTGCTGGTGTCATTTGTTAGCCTGTGTTAACGTGTGGTCGCGTCGTGTGTAATCATGGGCTGGTATCGTTTGTTAGCCCTGGGTTAGCGTGTGTTATCGTGGTGCGTGTGAGCCGGTGTTAGCATGCACTAGCATTTATTAGCATGTGTTATCGTGGTGTGTGTTAGCGTGCGTGAGCCTGTCTTAGCCTGCGTTAACCTGTCTTACCCTGCATTAGCGTAGCGTTAGCCTGCGTTAGCTTGTCGTAGCGTACCAGACACCTTCAGCTCCTCCCTCTCCTCCGGTGTGATGGTGGCCTCGGCCGCCTGGGGGGTGGAGCAGTCCAGGACGTCAGACTCCTGGAGAGACAGACAGGTTAGAGACAGACAGGTTAGAGAAAGACACGTGAGAGAGAGACAGGTAAACAGACAGACAGGTTAGAGAGAGAGAGACAGACAAGCATGATGGTGGCCTCGGCCGCATGGGGGGTGAAGCAGTCCAGGACGTCAGACTCCTGGAGAGACAGACAGGTCAGAGAGAGAGACACAGGTAAACAGACAGACAGGTTAGAGAGAGAGAGACAAGTTAGAGACAGACAGACAGAGAGACAGACAGGCGTGATGGCCTCGGCCGCGTGGGGGGTGGAACAGTCTAGGACGTCAGACTCCTGGAGAGACAGACAGGTCTGAGAGACAGACAGGTTCAGGACAGACAGATTACAGAAAGACAGCCAGGCGTGCCTGGGAGGGGGGAGCAGTCCAGGTTAGAGACAGACCAGACTAGTCGAACTAGAGAGAGGGAGAGAAAGAGAGAGAGATTAGCTGACCTCAGCAGAACCTCCCTCCCTCCCTGTTCAACCCTCCCCCCCAAACCTGCCTCCCCCCCGTCTCCCTGCCTGTGTGTGTGTCTGTGTGAGTGTGTCTGTGTATGTCTGTGTGAGTGTGTGTATGTCTGTGTGAGTGTGTGTGTGTGTGTCTGTGTGTATGTGAGTGTGTGTGTGTCTTCCTCTCTCTCTCCCTGTCTCAGGAGCACCCACCCACACACACACACACACACACACACACACACACACACACACGTTGTCACTTGACTCACTAAACATTGACGCCTCTGGGCATGTGTGTGTATGTGTGAGTGTCTGTGTGAGTGTGTGTCTGTCTGTGTGAGTGTGCGTATGTGTGAGTGTGTGTGTGTGTCTCCCTCTCTCTCTCCCTGTCTCAGGAGCACCCACCCACACACACACACACACACACACACACACACACGTTGTCACTTGACTCACTAAACATTGACGCCTCTGGGCATGTGTGTGTGTCTGTGTGTGTCTGTGTGAGTGAGTGTGTGTGTGAGTGTGTGTGTGTGTGTGTCTGTGTGTTGTGATGGCCCAGCCGGTGAGCAGTGCCCCACAGAGACACCTGGTGGCCACAAGGGGGAGGCAAAGGCAGCCATGGGGTGTCGTGCTGGATGGGAGGTACTATCCCAGTTCTATGTCCTGGAGACTCCGCCACCAATCAGATGACTCAGCTCACCGCTCACAGGTGCGCTGAGTCAGCTCGGCGATCCTGAGGCCTTTTAAACTCCCCAGGACAAGCTGAAGACAGACTGGCTGGAGGAACGAGTCGAGACCAGACACCCGCTAAGCCAGTCTCATAAGCCAAACGGGAGAGAAAGCCTGGAAGACGGAGAGGAACCCCCCAACCGACCGGAGGAAGAGGTCAGTGAAAGGGACCCGATATCCGACTAACTTTGGCCTGTCTCTCTCTCTCTCTCTCTGACAACAAGAAGAACCAGGCGGAGCGCCGTAGCGCCAACCGCCAACCCGGTGAAGATTTGAGTTGCCTTTCGCCTCTCCCTTTTCCCCGCACCTTAGAAATAAAACCCTACGTTGATTTCACCGCAACCCCTGTTTCCGCCTGTTTCTATTCTCATTGGTTGACCCACTGTTGCGCCTGTCGACCAGGCTCCCACAGTGTGTCTGTGTGAGTGAGTGTGTGTGTCTGTGTGAGTGTGTCTGTCTGTCTATCTGTGTGTGTGTGTGTGTGTCTCCCTCTCTCTCTCTCACACACACACGTTGTCACTTGACTCACTAAACATTGACGCCTCTGGGCGCGCGTGTGTGTGGGTGTGCGTGTGTGTGTGGAGCATCCAGAGAGAGACGAAGTAAAGGAGGGAGGGAAGGAAGGAAGGTAGGAAGGAAGGGAGGGAGGGAAGGAAGGAAGGAAGGAAGAGAGGGATGAGTCTCACCTTCTCCTCCGCCGACAGTAAGGAAAGAAGAGAGGAAACAGGAAAGGAGGGAAGGGAAGGAGGGAGGGAAGGAGAGAGAGAGAGAGAGACAGGAGGGAGGGAGGGAGGGAGGGGAGAAGGAGGGGAGAAGGAGGGAGAGAGAGAGACAGGAGGGAGGGAGGGAGAGAGAGAGACAGGAGGGAGGGAAGGAGGGAGAGAGGGAGAGAGACAGGAGGGAGGGAGGGAGGGAGAGACAGGAGGGAAGGAAGGAAGGAAGACAGGAAAGGAGGGAGAGAAGGAGGGAGGGAAGGAGGGAGAGACAGGAGGGAGAGAAGGAGAGAGAGACAGGAGGGAGGGAGGGAGAGAAGGGGGGAGGGAAGGAGAGAGAGAGAGAGACAGGAGGGAGGGAGAGAAGGAAAGAAGGAGGGAGGGAAGGAGGGAGGGAGAGAGACAGGAGGGAGGGAGAGACAGGAGGGAAGGAAGTAAGGAAGACAAGAAAGGAGGGAAGGAAGAGAGAGAGACAGGTCAGAGAGAGACAGACAGCTCAGATGAAGAGGGAGGTTAGGTTAGAGGGGGGACAGACAGGTCAGAGAGAGACAGACAGCTCAGGGACAGAGAGAGAGAAAGAGAGACAGACAGACAGACACCCCCAGACAAATTGATCACAGACAGACAGATCACAGACAGACACCCACCTTTGGGGTCGTTGTGGGTCAGTAGCTGGACCCCCGCCTGCTTGGCATATGCCGTCAGATCGGGGGGCATCACACAACAGGACGCCAGGTTGACCTGGTTGCTGATGGGCTTCACCTTGGATACGGGAGAGAGAGAGACAGGTCAGAGAGACAGACAGGTCAGGGACAGAGAGACAGACAGGCCATCAGATCGGGGGGCATCACAGAACAGGACGCCAGGTTGACCTGGTTACTGGTGGGCTTCACCTTGGATACGGAAGAGAGAGAGACAGGTCAGGGAGAGACAGACAGGTCAGGGACAGAGAGACATACAGGCCATCAGATCGGGGGGCATCACACAACAGGACGCCAGGTTGACCTGATTACTGGTGGTCTTCACCTTGGATACGGGGGAGAGAGAGAGAGAGAGAGAGAGAGACAGGTCAGGGACAGACAGACAGGTCAGGGACAGAGAGAGAGAGACAGACAGACAGACACTGTTAACTGCTTGGTTGGGACAGAGAGAGAGAGACAGGACAGGGACAGAGAGAAAGAGAGAGAGAGAAAGAGAGACAGACAGTTGGCGTACGCACTCAGTTTGACCTGGTTACTGGTGGGGTTTCACCTTGGACATGGAGAGAGAGACAGACAGGTCAGGGAGAGACAGATACCCCCAGCACAGGACAGACAGACAGACAGACAGTTCAGAGACAGAGACAGACACCCACCTGGGCCCAGTCGTAGCGCTCCTCCAGGAGGCCCTTGTCCAGGACAGACAGACAGATCAGACAGACAGACACCCACCTGGTCCCAGTCGTACAACTCCTCCAGGAGGCCCTTGTCCAGGACAGACAGACAGGTCAGGGATAGAGCGAGAGAGAGAGAGAGACAGACAGACAGACACACACACTGTCCAGGACAAACAGACAGGCCAGAGAAAGACAGACAGACACCCACCTGGGCCCAGTTGTGCAGCTCCTCCAGGAGGCCCTTGTCCAGGTCCGACGTCCCGATGGCGACCACCTTCCCGGACGCCACCAGCGTTTCCAAGAAAACCCATGCCGGCTGCAGGTCCGAGAGGGTCTGGGGGGCGTGGTCGGCCCCCGGGGGGGGGGGGCGGGCGCCAGGATGACCGAGTCGAGTTGGGAGAGGGCGAGAGTGAGACAGGCTGTTGGGGGGGAGGGAGACAGGTTAGGGAGAGAAAGACAGGTTAGAGGTCCGAGAGGGTCTGGGTGTGGGGGGGGGGGGGGGATGTTGTCCTCCTGGTCGACAGGGCGAGGGTGAGACAGGCTGTGGAGGGGAGAGACAAACAGGTAAAGAGAGAGACAGACAGGCAGACAGTCAGCCAGCCAGCCAAACAAACAGACAGACAAGCAGACAGCCAAACAGGCAGACAGACAGACAAACAGGCAGGACTCACCCATGTCGACAGCCTGCCTGATGGACGACTGGTCCGACTCGCACAGGAACAGCTTGACTGCAACGACAACGTTAGCGTGGGTTAGCCTAGGTTAGCCTGTGTTAGCATGTGCTGGTGTCATTTGTTAGCCTGTGTTAACGTGTGGTCGCGTCGTGTGTAATCATGGGCTGGTATCGTCCGCCTGGGGGGTGGAGCAGTCCAGGACGTCAGACTCCTGGAGAGACAGACAGGTTAGAGAAAGACAGGTGAGAGAGAGACAGGTAAACAGACAGATAGGTTAGAGAGAGAGAGACAGACAGGTCAGAGAGAGAGAGACAGACAAGCATGATGGTGGCCTCGGCCGCATGGGGGGTGGAGCAGTCCAGGACGTCAGACTCCTGGAGAGACAGACAGGTCAGAGAGAGAGACACAGGTAAACAGACAGACAGGTTAGAGAGAGAGAGACAAGTTAGAGACAGACAGACAGAGAGACAGACAGGCGTGATGGCCTCGGCCGCCTGGGGGGTGGAACAGTCTAGGACGTCAGACTCCTGGAGAGACAGACAGGTCTGAGAGACAGACAGGTTCAGGACAGACAGATTACAGAAAGACAGCCAGGCGTGCCTGGGAGGGGGGAGCAGTCCAGGTTAGAGACAGACCAGACTAGTCGAACTAGAGAGAGGGAGAGAAAGAGAGAGAGATTAGCTGACCTCAGCAGAACCTCCCTCCCTCCCTGTTCAACCCTCCCCCCCAAACCTGCCTCCCCCCCGTCTCCCTGCCTGTGTGTGTGTCTGTGTGAGTGTGTCTGTGTATGTCTGTGTGAGTGTGTGTATGTCTGTATGAGTGTGTGAGTGTGTGTGTGTGTGTCTGTGTGTATGTGAGTGTGTGTGTGTCTTCCTCTCTCTCTCCCTGTCTCAGGAGCACCCACCCACACACACACACACACACACACACACACACACACACACACACACACACACACGTTGTCACTTGACTCACTAAACATTGACGCCTCTGGGCATGTGTGTGTATGTGTGAGTGTCTGTGTGAGTGTGTGTCTGTCTGTGTGAGTGTGCGTATGTGTGAGTGTGTGTGTGTGTGTCTCCCTCTCTCTCTCCCTGTCTCAGGGGCACACACACACACACACACACACACACACACACGTTGTCACTTGAATCACTAAACATTGACGCCTCTGGGCATGTGTGTGTGTGTGTCTGTGTGTGTCTGTGTGAGTGAGTGTGTGTGTGAGTGTGTGTGTGTGTGTGTCTGTGTGTTGTGATGGCCCAGCCGGTGAGCAGTGCCTCACAGAGACACCTGGTGGCCACAAGGGGGAGGCAAAGGCAGCCATGGGGTGTCGTGCTGGATGGGAGGTACTATCCCAGTTCTATGTCCTGGAGACTCCGCCACCAATCAGATGACTCAGCTCACCGCTCACAGGTGCGCTGAGTCAGCTCGGCGATCCTGAGGCCTTTTAAACTCCCCAGGACAAGCTGAAGACAGACTGGCTGGAGGAACGAGTCGAGACCAGACACCCGCTAAGCCAGTCTCATAAGCCAAACGGGAGAGAAAGCCTGGAAGACGGAGAGGAACCCCCCAACCGACCGGAGGAAGAGGTCAGTGAAAGGGACCCGATATCCCACTAACTTTGGCCTGTCTCTCTCTCTCTCTCTCTGACGACAAGAAGAACCCGGCGGAGCGCCGTAGCGCCAACCGCCAACCCGGTGAAGATTTGAGTTGCCTTTCGCCTCTCCCTTTTCCCCGCACCTTAGAAATAAAACCCTACGTTGATTTCACCGCAACCCCTGTTTCCGCCTGTTTCTATTCTCATTGGTTGACCCGCTGTTGCGCCTGTCGACCAGGCTCCCACAGTGTGAGTGTGTGAGTGAGTGTGTGTGTCTGTGTGAGTGTGTCTGTCTATCTGTGTGTGTGTGTGTGTGTGTGTGTGTCTCCCTCTCTCTCACACACACACACACACACACGTTGTCACTTGACTTACTAAACACTGACGCCTCTGGGCGCGCGTGTGTGTGGGTGTGCGTGTGTGTGTGTGTGTGTGGAGCATCCAGAGAGAGACGAAGGAAAGGAGGGAGGGAAGGAAGGAAGGAAGAGAGGGATGAGTCTCACCTTCTCCTCCGCCGACAGTAAGGAAAGAAGAGAGGAAACAGGAAAGGAGGGAAGGGAAGGAGGGAGGGAGGGAAGGAGAGAGAGAGAGAGACAGGAGGGAGGGGAGAAGGAGGGGAGAAGGAGGGAAGGAAGGAAGGAAGACAGGAAAGGAGGGAGAGACAGGAGGGAGAGAAGGAGAGAGAGACAGGAGGGAGGGAGGTAGGGAGGGAGAGAAGGGGGGAGGGAAGGAGAGAGAGAGAGAGACAGGAGGGAGGGAGAGAAGGAAAGAAGGAGGGAGGGAAGGAGGGAGAGAGACAGGAGGGAGGGAAGGAGGGAGGGAGAGAGACAGGAGGGAGGGAGAGACAGGAGGGAAGGAAGTAAGGAAGACAAGAAAGGAGGGAAGGAAGAGAGAGACAGGAAAGGAGGGAGGGAGGGAGGGAGAGAAGAGAGGGATGAGTCTCATCTTCTCCCCGGCCGACGGCGTCTCAGAGGACCAGTCACTCAGCATGGCGCGGATACAGTCCTGGAGCTACGGCAACAACAGACAGACAGGTCAGATGGAGAGACAGACAGGTCAGAGACAGACAGACAGACAAGTCAGAGACTGACAGACAGACAGACAGAGGGACAGACAGGTCAGAGACAGACAGACAGACAGTGTGAGTGTGTGTGTGTATGTCTGTGTGAGTGTGTGTGTGTGTGTGTATGTCTGTGTGAGTGTGTGTGTGTCTGTGTGTGTGTGTGTGTGTATGTGAGTGTGTATGTGTCTCCCTCTCTCTCTCCCTGTCTCAGGAGCACCCACACACACACACACACACACGTTGTCACTTGACTCACTAAACATTGACGCGCGTGTGTGTGTGTGTGTGTGTCTGTGTGTGTGTGTGTGTGTGTGTGTGTGTGTGTGTCTCCCTCTCTCTCACACACACACACATTGTCAATTGACTCACTAAACATTGACGCCTCTGGGCGCGCGTGTGTGTGGGTGTGCGTGTGTGTGTGTGTGGAGCATCCAGAGAGAGACGAAGGAAGGAAGGAAGGAAGGAAGATAGGGATGAGTCTCACCTTCTCCTCCGCCGACAGTAAGGAAAGAAGACAGGAAACAGGAAAGGAGGGAAGGGAATGAGGGAGAGAAGGAGAGAGAGAGAGAGACAGGAGGGAGGGAGGGGAGAAGGAGGGGAGAAGGAGGGAGAGAGAGAGACAGGAGGGAGGGAAGGAGGGAGAGAGGGAGAGAGACAGGAGGGAGGGAAGGAGGGAGAGAGGGAGAGAGACAGGAGGGAGGGAGGGAGAGACAGGAGGGAAGGAAGGAAGGAAGACAGGAAAGGAGGGAAAGAAGAGAGAGACAGGAGGAAAGGAGGGAGGGAAGGAGGGAGAGAGAGAGAGACAGGAAAGGAGGGAGGGAGAGAAGAGAGGGATGAGTCTCACCTTCTCCCCGGCCGACGGCGTCTCGGAGGACCAGTCACTCAGCGTGGCGCGGATACAGTCCTGGAGCTACGGCAACAACAGACAGACAGGTCAGATGGAGAGACAGACAGGTCAGAGAGAAACAGACAGACAGACAGATAGACAGACAGATAAGACAGAGGGACAGACAGGTCAGAGACAGCATGGCGCGGATACAATCCTGGAGCTGGAGGGCAACAAAAGACATACAGGTCAGACAGACAGACAGAGAGAGACAGGTCAGATAGAGAGACAGACAGGTCAGAGACAGCGTGGCGCGGATATAATCCTGGAGCTGAACGGCAACAACAGGTCAGACAGACAGACAGAAAATGACAATAAAACGACATATTTAGTATTTATTTAATCATATTCATAATACACACACACACACACACACGGTCAGTTCGTTAGAGCCAGTTAGCATTCGCCTTTAGCACCCCGTCAACACTGCACTCTGTAGGTAAATTCGTTAGCCCCGTTAGCATTAGCCTTTAGCACCCCGTCAACACTGCACTCTGTAGGTAAATTCGTTAGCCCCGTTAGCATTAGCCTTTAGCACCCCGTCAACACTGCACTCGGTAGGTAAATTCGTTAGCTTCGTTAGCCCCGTTAGCATTAGCCTCTAGCCTCCCGACCCCCCCCCCCCCCGCCCTTCTTACCTCCTCACTCGGGGACGACGGACACTTCTTCTTCAGCCGGCTCCGGTTGACGAGGTTCCCGGTGTGGAGGTTGAGCGTCGTGGCCCGGGTCAGAAACGAGGTACCACCGGGGGAGACGGTCCCAGAGGACCCGCTACGAGTACCAGAGGAGCCGCCGGTGTCGGTGGTGGTGGTGGTTTCCATGGTGTCTGTCTCCCCTTCTCTCGTAAAGAAGAAGTAAATGTCGTAAAGATATAATAATAATAAAAAGATATCGTAAAATGAGGGAGGGGTGGGGTTGTCTAGCAACGAGGAACAGTTGGTGGGTTTGAGGGAATGTCGTAAAGGAAAAGAAAATGTCGGAAAGGGACGGGATATGGTGGGTTACCTAGCAACGAGGGGGTGGGGAGAGTGTGTGTGTGGTTTGAAGGACTGTCGTAAAAATATTTTTTCAAAACAAATACGAACGGTGGAGGGAAAGGGGGGGGGTTGCCTAGCAACGAGGGGGTGGGTTTGAAGGAATGTCGAGTAATGATGACACGACGCGTTTCCACACACACACACACACACACGGTCAGTTCGTTAGAGCCAGTTAGCATTAGCCTTTAGCACCCCGTCAACACTGCACTCGGTAGGTAAATTCGTTAGCTTCGTTAGTTAGCCCCGTTAGCATTAGCCTCAGAGCCGGTAGAGGAGACGGTACCACCGGGGGAGACGGTCCCAGAGGACCCGCTACGAGTACCAGAGGAGCCGCCGGTGTCGGTGGTGGTGGTGGTTTCCATGGTGTCTGTCTCCCCTTCTCTCGTAAAGAAGAAGTAAATGTCGTAAAGATATAATAATAATAATAATAATAATAATAATAGTAAATGTCGTAAAATAAGGGAGGTTGGTGTGTTTGAGGGAATGTCGTAAAGGAAAAGAAAATGTCGGAAAGGGACGGGATATGGTGGGTTACCTAGCAACGAGGGGGTGGGGAGATTGTGTGGTTTGAAGGAGTTTCATAAAACATTTTTTTCTAAAAAATGTCGTAAAATACGAACGGTGGAGGGAAAAGGGGGGGGTTGCCTAGCAACGAGGAGGTGGGTTTGAAGAGCCTAACTACATGGTTCTACTAGCCCTAGGGTTAGGGTCAGGGTTTAGGGTTAGGGTTAAAGTTAACTCATCCCCTAGGGTTAGGGTTAGGGTCAGGGTTTAGGGTTAGGGTCAGGGTCAGGGTTAGAGTTAGGGTTAGGGTCAGGTTCAGGGTCAGAGTTAGGGTCAGGGTCAGAGTCAGGGTCAGGGTCAGGGTCAAAGTTAGGGTTAGGGTCAAGGTTAACTCGTCTCCTAGGCCTGTCTGCACATTTGGGTTGTCATGACGTTGCTAAGTGAAGTGTTAACACTGGAAAGAAAACGTCCCCTTTGGTTTCCACTGATGTTCTATTATACTAATGTTCTATTATACTAAGATTATATTATACTAATGTTCTATTACACTAATGTTCTATTACATAAATGTTCTATTATACTAATGTTCTATTACACTGTTCTATTACATAAATGTTCTATTACACTAATGTTCTATTACATAAATGTTCTATTACACTAACGTTTTATTATACTAATGTTCTATTACACTAATGTTCTATTACACTAATGTTCTATTACACTGATGTTCTATTACACTGTTCTATTACACTAACGTTCTATTACACTAACGTTCCATTACATTGTTCTATTACACTGATGTTCTATTACACTGATGTTCTATTACACTAACGTTCCATTACATTGTTCTATTACACTGTTCTATTACACTAATGTTCTATTACACTGATGTTCTATTACACTGATGTTCTATTACACTAATGTTATATTACACTGATGTTCTATTACACTGTTCTATTACACTGTTCTATTACACTGATGTTCTATTACACTGTTCTATTACACTGATGTTCTATTACACTGTTCTATTACACTGATGTTCTATTACACTGTTCCATTATAAAAGATCTGTGATGTTATAAAGAATATTTCAGGTTCAAATTCTGGGTTTTTAGGGTTCAGTGCTTATTGCTAACTGGCTGGATTCTAATCTCTCTGTTGTTGTAATACTAGTAAATGACCACCAGGTGGTGCCCCCATCTGAGGGCTAGAGGTCTGGGGGATAGGGTTCTGGGGGTCTGGGGGTCTGGAGGTCTGGGGTCTGGGGTCAGAGGTACTGCAGGGGACAGGTGAAGTCTTCTCATGAGAGCCATGCCTCCCATGGCAGGGAGCGGTACTGCAGGGGACAGGTGAAGTCTTCTCATGAGAGCCATGCCTCCCATGGCAGGGAGCGGTACTGCAGGGGACAGGTGAAGTCTTCTCATGAGAGCCATGCCTCCCATGGCAGGGAGCGGTACTGCAGGGGACAGGTGAAGTCTTCTCATGAGAGCCATGCCTCCCATGGCAGGGAGAGGTACTGCAGGTGACAGGTGAAGTCTTCTCATGAGAGCCATGCCTCCCACAGCCCACAGACAGAGAGGAGAAAAGCAGCCTGCACCTTGGCTGCCCCTCACAATGTCACATGATGCATAGATATTACTGTACTAGATGATTACTATATAAAAATGAAGGAATACATGGAAAGTGAAGTTCAGAACATGAACAGCGCCTTCTGAAGGTATTCAGACCCCTTCACTTTTTACACATTTTCTTGTGTTATAGAGTAAATTTGAAATGGATTCAATTTAAAGAATTTGCCATCAATCCACACACAATACCCCAGAATGACAAAGCGAAAACACGATTTTTGACATTTCAGTACATTTATTAAAAGTGAAATACAAAAATACCTCATGGACAGAAATATTCAGACTTTTTGCTTTGACAGTCTTAAAATTAGTTAAAATGCAAAAATGTCATCAACAAATCACTCAATAAGTTGAATTGAGTACATCTTAATGCAAGGATAATAATTCATGTCATTTCGGAATGAATATCTTTGTTTTTATAGGGTCTCTGATTTGCATAGGAATCAATTACACACTGTGTAGATTAGGATGTTCCGAAGACACTGTCCATGTTGTACTGACAGAGAAGGAGAGCTGTCTTCACATCCACTCCCTGCTATCTTACACACAGCAACGTAATCCAGCATCACAACTCAAACACCCAATCTAACCAACTCTTATATACATACAGACACTCTCTCCTGTGTTATTCTCAGAGTTCATCATCAGTCTGATTTGATCATCTAATCATTCATCTGGATTGTTTCACTATCAGTTGCATTTCCTACTTCTGCTTTGTCAGTCTATTGCACTTTTTCACACATTTCACAATGAGCAAATAACCATCTGGTTCTCATCAACGGCTGTAGCCCTAAACACTACATACAGTGTGATCTCCCTGAGACTAGTTTCCACAGGGTCACTGAACAGCCATCGCTCCAAAGCCTAAACCCTGGGTAGAGGGGCTCAGTGAATGTGGAGTGGAATGTGTGCAGGAGGGTCCGTGTGTCAGAGGAGACCCTGTAGAAGGACAGAGTGCCGGCCGGCCAGTCCAGATACACTCCTACTCTGTGGGAGCCAGAGGAGGGGACAGGTATGACAGTCTCCTCATCATTGTGCCAGGTGGAGTAACTGTTACCAGAGCAGTACAGACTCCAGGACTTGTCATTGTATCCCAACAAACAGTCATGACCCCATCCTCTCCTGCTGATTCCTTTATATGTCACTCCTAAGAAAGCTCCTCCCCCACTACACTCTACCTCCCAGTAATGGCGCCCAGTCAGACCCTCTCTACACAGCACCTGTGGCCAGTAGTCAAATCTCTCTGGGTGATCAGGATACGGCTGCTCCTCTCTCCCCCGTGTCACCTTTCTGTTCTCCTCAGTCAGAGAGAGGAGTCTGTGTGCTGTGTTTGGGTCCAGTGTGAGCTCACAGGCATCTGATTGAGAGGGCAAAAATAATCATCAAATCAATACAATTGAATAACTTACAATATTCACAATGTGATCTTGTTATGGTAACATTCTTTTTCTCTTCACAACACTCTTCACAAAATATTACTTGAATTAATTGAAATTGTTTTACAAGGGATACAACTAATTCACATTAACTAATATTTTAGATTTACATATGAATACAATACTGGTGCTCTGTTTGAACTCTGCTGTACCCTGGTTCTTGAGTAATATCACAGTCCTATTCTCTACAGCCTTGGTGACTTACATTTGATCAGCCCAGGTTTGAGCCTGCACTCTCCACCATGGTCCACACTATATCAACCACAGAAGAACCCACAGAGGTTGGATGACACACTCATGATCATGTGGAAAATAGATACTGTGCATTCATCTCATTGATACGTCCAGCCACATATTCAGCCTTTACCTGAGTGTCTGTAGTTTACAGAGTGGATCTTTCTGTACAGCAGAGAGCAGCGCCAGTCCTGAGTCTCCTGGGTGATTGTAGCTGAGGTCCAGCTCTCTCAGGTGGGAGGGCTTAGACCTCAGAGCTGAAGCCAGAGAAACACAGCCTTCCTCTGGGACTCCACAGAATGACAACCTGGGGAAATAGTGTCACTCCATCTGATATCAAGAATCTGATTATTCCTCTCTAATGTACATGTGCAGCTTTAAATCCTCTTCATTTGCCAGTTGAAAGACCACATGTGAATGAGGAATACAAATAAATACATGCAGACAAACGATCACAGAGCGTGCAGACAGAGCAGCCCCCCATCCCACCTCACACACACACACACACACACACACACACACACACACACACACAGACACACACATGCACACACTATAGTAATTGATTGGAAGATAATGTACATTGTCTGTCTCAATTATTGACCCTTTCAGTGCAAGTATCATTGATTCCATAGAATGATAATGTAACATACACTTAGGAATGATGTGTCTGACAACAAGAATAGTCTCATATCTCACCTCAGTGTCTGTAGTTGACAGTGTGGACTCCCCAGTCCAGCAGAGAGCAGCTTCTCCCCCCCGTCACCTAGATCATTATTACTGAGGTCCAGCTCTCTCAGGTGGCAGGAGTCTGAGCTGAGAGCTGAGGCCAACGCTTCACAGCATCTCTCTGTGAGGTGACATCCATTCAGCCTGAATGAGGAATACAAATAAATACATGAAGCCAAACGATCACTGTGGGGCATTATGATAAGAATTCATGAGTGAGAGTTACAGTTGCGGAAGCAACAGGGGAGCAATTAACCATGGATACATTTGAAGTCACTGGATTTCTACGTCTGGTATAATGAATTTGCTTGCTATTGGGTTAGTGCAGTATTGTGGAGTCCCATGAGCTGATCTAAGGCCAGGTGGGTCAGGATTTGAATAGTGCAAACATATTCAGAGAGTGCAGACAGAGCAGCCCCCCCTGCCACCACACACACACACACACACACACACACACACACACACACTATATAGTAATTGATTGGAAGATAATGTACATTGTCTGTCTCAATCATTAAGCCTTTCTGTGCAACTATCATTGATTCCATAGAATGATAATGTAACATACACTTAGGAATGATGCGTCTGGCAACAAGAATAGTCTCAGACCTCACCTCAGTGTCTGTAGTTGGCAGTGTGGACTCCCCAGTCCAGCAGAGAGCAGCTTCTCCCCCCCGTCACCTAGATCATTATAACTGAGGTCCAGCTCTCTCAGGTGGCAGGAGTCTGAGCTGAGAGCTGAGGCCAACGCTTCACAGCATCTCTCTGTGAGGTGACATCCATTCAGCCTGAATGAGGAATACAAATAAATACATGCAGCCAAACGATAACTGTGTTGCATTATGATAAGAATTCATGAGTGAGATTTACAGTTGCTCTTAACAAGGGAGCAATTAACCATGGATACATTTGTAGTGACAGGATTTCTACGTCTGGTATAATGTATTTGCTTGCTATTGGGTTACTGCAGTATTGTGTAGTCCCATGAGCTGATCTAAGGCCAGGTGGGTCAGGATTTCAGGAGAGTAAAGTTATTCAGACAGTGCATTCAGAGCAGCCCCCCCTGCCACCACACACACACGCACACGCGCACACACACGCACACACACACACACACACACACGCACAGACACACAAACACACACACACACAATCACACACACACACACACAGACATACACACACACACACACACACACAATCACACACACACACACACACACACACACACACACACACACACACACACACACAGACATACACACACAGACATACACACACACAAAAACAAACACACACATTATATAGTAATTGATTGGAAGATAATGTACATTGTCTGTCTCAATCATTGACCATTTCTGTGCAAGTATCATTGATTCCATAGAATGATAATGTAACAGACACTTAGGAATGATGTGTCTGACAACAAGAATAGTCTCAGACCTCACCTCAGTGTCTGTAGTTGACAGTGTGGACTCCTCAGTCCAGCAGAGAGCAGTTTCACCCCCCCGTCACCTAGATCATTATTACTGAGGTCTAGCTCTCTCAGGTGGCAGGAGTCTGAGCTGAGAGCTGAGGCCAACGCTTCACAGCATCTCTCTGTGAGGTCACATCCATTCAGCCTGAATGAGGAATAAATACAAGCATCAAGTCTTTTTAACTCAGAGAAAAATTTACATATGTAATGTGTTCTATCATTTCCAGTTGAATGTCGACGCACCTAATTACAATATAATGACATTTTCGGGATTTTAACATAGAACAACATGTTTTCTAATCATTTAACTTCATTTCAAAGGTGAAATCATCATGTATCCATACTTTTCATGCCTTAAATAATGGATAGAGCTTTCAGTTGGAGATGAGTGGTGAGCTCCTTCCAACTGCACCAACTGTAAACTCACTGGCTAGAGAACTGACTCATTCCACTTTCACTAAAATAAAGCTGACAAACTCATTAGCTGAACTGTGAACACAGCCAGCCATGTTATTATATATGCTACCTATGTTATTTGCTTAATGTCAGACCAAAAGTCTTCATTTGAGCCGCGGTGTGAGTATCCGTGGTAGCGCCAGTGGATTTCGATAGTCTTAAAAACGTCAGGAGTGTATTTCTCCAAACCAGTGTTCAGTACTCCGACTGGAAATGGCTCTTTCTACCTCATTATTGGGAGTCGAGACACAAAGCGACTGAACATGTTGGAGCAAGTCGTATATTTGTGTGTCAATAAAACATGAAACATAAGTGTGCAATCAATTTATGAATGACTTTTGACCATGTGATCAATAACTCAGTTTCTTCCATTTAATCCGTAAATCATAATAAGTGATCACATACTCCATTCATCACCCAAATATCAAAACAGTGTTTTGTCCATCTACTTACAGTGCCGTCTTAGAGGCTGTGACCACTGGCAGCAGCCTCAGAAGACCCTCTTCTGATCTGGAGTACTTCTTCAGGTCAAACACATCCAGCTCCTCTTCTGAAGTCAGTAACACAAAGACCAGAGCTGACCACTGTGCAGGTGAGAGTTTGGCTTCTGAGAGATGTCCTGAGCTCAGGTAGCTTTGGATCTCCTCCACTAGAGAATGGTCATTCAGCTCATTCAGACAGTGGAACAGATTGATGCACCTCTCTGGAGAGGGATTCTCCCTGATCTTCTCCTTGATATACTTGACTGTTTCCACATTGGTCTGTGAGCTGCTTCCTGTCTGTGTCAGAAGGCCTTGTCGGAGATTGGACTGATTGGACTCCAGTGAGAGGCCCAGGAGGAAGCGCAGGAAGAGGTCAAGGTGACCATTCTCACTCTGTAAGGCCTTGTCCACTGCACACTTGTGTAAGTCAAACAGAGGTTTGCGTCTGAGTGATGACCAAAACTTCCAGTGTGAGGATTTGTCCAGTGGATTCTCATTCCTGTTGCTGAATGTGAGGAACACATATAAAGCAGCAAGAAACTCCTGGATGCTCAGATGCACAAAGGTGAACACCGGCCTCCGACTGGTCCTCCCCTCCATCTTAAAGATCTGAGTGCATAAACCTGAGTACACTGACGCCTCTCTGACATGAATGCCACTCGTTCTCAAGTCTTCCTCATAGAAGATCAGATGTCCCTTCTGCAGCTGACGGAATGCCAACTGTCCAAGCTGAAGAATAATTGTTCCTGTGGGAATCTTCTCTTCATTCATTTTGTCAATCTGAGATTCCAGGAAGTCTATGTAGATCTCAGTCAGAGTCTTGGGCATCTCTCCTCTCTCTGCTCCACCCAATAGTCTCTCTAGAACACTGGCTATGAGCCAACAGAACATTGGTATGTGGCACATGATGTGGAGGCTCCTCGATGACTTCACATGGACGATGATTCTTTTGGCCAGGTTCTCATCACTGATTCTTTTCCTGAAGTAGTCCTCCTTCTGTTTTTCATCAAACCCCCGTATCTCTGTCCATTGGTCAATGTACTTTCGGGGAATCTGATTGGCTGCAGCAGGTCGGGAGGTTATCCAGATGAGGGCAGAGGGGAGGAGCTCTCCTGCGATGAGGTTTGTGATCAGGACATCAATGGAGGCCCGCTCTGTCTCGTCTCTCAGAACTTTTTTGAAGTTCAGAGGCAGTCGACTCTCGTCCAGGCCATCAAAGATGAACAGAATATTAGATTCCTTTCCCAGAGTCTTGATTGGTTTCATTTCAGGGAAGGATTCATGAAGCATTTCAATCAGACTGCGGTCTTCTTCTTCTTTGTCAGGATTCATTTGGTGAAAAGGAAGCAGAAACAAGAAATCAATGTGCTTGTTCTCATTTCCTTCTGCCCAGTCCAGAACAGTCTTCTGCACACAGAACGTCTTTCCCACTCCAGCGATGCCAAGCGTCAGCACTTTTTTTTTTTGGTCAGGCCGGGGTTTGAAAATGTTGCTGGTCTTGATGGTCTTTCCTGTGGCTGGGGTTATGGATTGAATACGTGTGACTTCATGCTCAGTACTGACCCCTCCCCAGGCCCCCTCGATCATGTGCAGCTCGGTGTAGGTGTTGTTTAGATCGATGCGAGTACCTTCCGTTGACGTCCCCTCATGTATCTTATTAACCCTCTTCTTGTAAAAGGATTTCAGTTCATCTTGAACTGCAACACAGAGTTCATTCTTCAATATTGTCAATATTGTGATTTTTATCAATATTATTGTGATTACTATCATTGAAATCTAATTCATCATTACCGCTTTTACTAGACCTCAGATGCAGGTTAGAATGTGAATGTGTGTGTGTGTGTGTGTGTGTGTGTGTGTGTGTGTGTGTTGGTATTGTTATTAATCAGAGTGAGTTGCTTTTGCATTCATTTATACAAATTCAGTCTTTTAACTCTGACAACACAAACGTGGAACTGACCTTTATTCCATTTCAGTTTGTCTCGACCTGACAGTTGCTCTGTATCTGGAAAAATCAACAATTCAGTTATTCTTCTATGATATTGTCATCATATCTCATTGTTGTTATACTGATCACTTTTATTATCACTAGTAATCAACCCAATCAACACTATATGATGAGAAGCCAGCTAGAACATGAAAACAGGCACAGTTACAATGTGTTTGTGTGTGTGCCACGGACACAGACGACAACTTTTTCGGCTTTGAGAAGACATCCCAAGATACATCATCGAGGATTAAAGCATGAGACACAGAAGCAGCTACTATAACACTGGCCTGATGAGGATGCAGGGGAAACCTGCTGCTCTTGACTTGGTTGACAATTCTGTGTCACATTCACAATGTACAAAATGGCTGCCATGGGTACGGACATACTTATTTTGACCTTTAAAGCAAAGTCACAAATGGCTGAACAGTATGTATCAGGTGTCATGCTGCCAGAAGCTGTATGCCACTGAAAAAGCCAGCAATTGGTGCATGTGGGATTATTTAAACTTTGGGAGTGAGTTTATCACTTTTTCAATTCAATAACACTCACCCCTCTGAACTCACTCCACAGCGACCCCAGCCGTTGACCTAAGCACACAGTATGGCTTCCTCGTACACAAGCTAACACAAGTCTCAAATCTGTGTCCTCTGTATTGCCAACACACTTTACTGCCCACCGAAGCACCCAATGTTAACCAGCTCCGCCACAGATAAGCTGAATGGCACGGATGGGTGTATTTCAACTTGAGGAGTGACTTTATCATCTCAACTCGGTTACATACAAAGGGTTTTACACTGCTAGTCATGAAAACACTGAGGACCTGATTGCTAGTGCAGTTAGACAGGTGTTGCTATCAATAGTCACAATTCACAAGCATTCCCATGTGATGGCAAGTTGGTTTAGTGACAATGGTGACAAGATTTTTACTAATGTGCCGAATACATCAAATATTGTTGTTGTGCAGAAGATGGTTTGTTTTCCATGATACATTTGATATATTTTGCGTTCTTTGATGTGATGGTTTAACTTTACCCAAATTAAGTATTCAAATATGTGCATACGTGCATGCGTTTGTGCGTGCGTGCATGTGTGGCTGTGGCTGTCAGTCTTTAACATGAATGGAACTCACCTGTGATATGTTCTCTCTTATTCTTATCATATTCTCTCTTTAACGTTTCAGCGAGCTGGTTCTGCTTCATCTTCCTCAGGATCTCCAGTGTGACATTCACAGCATCGTCATCACCGTAGGTGTCCACCAGCGTATCCACAGTGTCCAGCTTGTCAGCTCCATCCAGTTGGCTTGTTGGGATGTGAGGGAAGCCTTCTGGTATGTTCTTAGTCAGGTACCATATAAACTCCTTCAGGTCTGTCTTGACCAGCTCCTTCAAAGTATTCAGCAGCAGCTCAGAGACAGCAGCCATTGTGGATCACTGAGAATACATGAACAAATGAGCTGTAGGTGTGGAGATGGTTTGGTTTGACCACCACTGGCCAAGTGCTCCATGGCTGAATGTGTGGTTGCTCAAAGCTGTGTACAATGTTAACAGTCTTGGTTTATCACCTCTGTTCTGTCATCAACTGATTTTGGATCACTGAGAATAACACATGAGAGCAGGTGAGCTGTCATGCTGACTACCTACCAGCAGGTGAACTGTCATGCTGACTACCTACCAGCAGGTGAGCTGTCATGCTGACTACCTACCAGCAGGTGAGCTGTCATGCTGACTACCTACCAGCAGGTGAGCTGTTTCTGTCCAGAAACAACTACTCACCCTGACTCCCTTGTGTAGATCTGAGAACAGTGGACAGGTGTGGCTCTGTTTTCCTGTATATATTTCTTTCTCTCTCTCTCTCTCTCTCTCTCTCTCTCTCTCTCTCTCTCTCTCAACATTGGACAGGTGGGCCTCTGTTTTCCTACCACCTCTTCTCCTCCCCTGTCCTGTTGTCCTCTCTCCTCTTTTACGTATTGAGGGGTAAACAGGGCAAGTAGCTTATGCCCCATTA
>NC_139654.1:3867500-3875000 GCF_951799395.1 Argentina silus | reverse complement strand
AGAGAGAGGGAAGGAGGGAGACAGAGAAGGAGGAGAGGGACAGGGGGGGAGGAAAGGAGGAGACAGAGGGAGATCCACAAGAACGAGGTGGGTGAGAATTGGGGGAGGAGAGGGGGAGGGAAGGAGGGGAGGGAGGGGGGGAAAAAGAGGGATGGAGGGAGGGAGGGAGAGGAATGGACGGGGAGAGAGAGGGGGAGAGAGAAAGAGAGAGAAGGAGAGGGGGAGAAAAGAGGGGAGGAGGAGAGGGGGGAGGGGAGGGAGGAAGGAAGGAAGGAGGGAAGAAGGGAGCGTTTTTTTGTCTTTAACAGTGTGTGTGTGTGTGTGTGTGTGTGTGTGTGTGTGTGTGTGTAGAGCTGGCTCTCGGAGGTGGAAGGGAAGCATGGTTCCCGTGGCGACAGGTGACCCAGCGACGCCCCGCCCCCTGCCTCGCCCGTCACACACACACACACACACACACACATACACACACAGACACACACACACACACTCACACACTGTGTGGCAACCTGATGTGGTGTGTGTGGGAGGGAGCTAAAGGGAATGTTGAGTGGAGCATTACTCTCACACACACATACACGCACGCACACACACACACACACACACACACACACACATACACCCACACGAGGAAGTTTTGGTGCCTAATGGGGCATAAGCTAACAGAGCCACACCTGTCTGTGTTCTCAGATCAACACAAGGGAGTCATTGTTTCGTATGAACTGAACATAAGCTGACAGAAGCACAGATCACAACCGTAAGTTGATGTTTTTTATTGTTTTTCACCGTCTAATATGATTAGGATGAACTCACATGCCTTTGTGTCGTGTCACAGAATGATGGAACCCTAAAATAGTACGCTTGTACACTCCTCTATGAAGAGTCAATCAGTTGGTTTACTGTATGTTTTGTAATCAAAGTTAACTTTCATCTTTGATTTAATTTGACATTTATTCAACCATTAAGTGAAGATCCAACTTCTATTTTACAATGACCACATTTTAGTTGAACTACCTTCCTCATTCTCTGAACAGTTGGCGACAGGAATGAACAGACTCAGTCCAACTGGAGCTACGCTGATGTGGGTGAAACAATCTGGCTTCTTATCTGACAGGGAAATCAAACCACAGGGAGAGAGAGTTCTGTTCTATTTTGCTGCTGTATATCGCTGCTGTATATTACTTTTGCAATATATATATATGTATATATATATATGAGAGAGTGGGGCTAGAATTACAGAATTACATATTTTCTATGTGGACACACACACACACACACACACACACACACACACAGCCACACCTATCCAGTGTTCTCAGATCAACACAATGGAGTCATTGTTTCTGGACAAACTGGTTCATCAGTAAAGAGAGTGTCTGAACACGTATGAACTGGACATAAGCTGACAGAAGTAGGAGGTGCATCAGTAGACAAACAAGACAGACAGACAGACAGACAGACAGACAGAGACATTGTCAGTGTCCCTTGTTGGCTTTAGGAGAGAGAGATACTGTATATACAGGATCAGCAGGCTTTCATGTCCCTTTCCTCCCTCTGTTTAGCCCCAGACTGTAGTTTCTCACTTCACTGGTTTTGAACTTTGGTCTCCTTTAACGTGCTGCGTGTGTTCATTGGGTTTATAGCAGGAGGTTCTTTGAGGAGAGGAGAGAGAGGAGGGGACCACTGCCTCGAAAATGAGTCTCTCTGGGGAGAGAGAGGAGGGGACCACTGCCTCTAAAATGAGTCTCTCTGGGGAAAGAGAGGAGGGGACCACTACCTCGAAAATGAGTCTTTCTGGGGAGAGAGAGGAGGGGACCACTGACTCAAAAATGAGTCTCTCTGGGGAGAGAGAGGAGGGGACCACTGCCTCTAAAATGAGTCTCTCTGGGTAAGTTGAAGACATGGGGTAAGAGAAGAGTCTCTGGAGGGCATTTACCATGAAGATGATGATACTGATGATGATGATGATGATAGATACTTCACTCATAACCAGATTAATGTTAGACACAGGAATATAGATATACTGTAATTCAATGCAAACTGGAGCAACAGACAGTGTTACAACACTCCCTAGAAGGCATGTCCATGGAGGAGGAGAGTGAATCCTGGAGAAAGATGGCCATTAAAAACCTAAAAGCTACTGACAATACAGATATATTAATTTGGACTGGCCACACCGTCCCCACTCTCCTCCTCCCAGCGCACCCCAACCCTCCATGGTGATGGGGATCCCCTGAATGAAACAAAGACAGGTTCATTAACACTTTGTCCTTCACAATGCCACCCTCCTGTGGAACTGGCTCTAGGAGCTCAGCTCATATGGCACATTTAAAAACACAACTCCACCTTGTAATGCAGGGTCCAGCAGGAGAGACCAGCCTCACCTGTACCCAGCTGTGTGTCCATGAAGAGTGACCACTCTATGATGGAGCCAATCACATTTAGAGGAAGACTTGCTCATTCTGATCAGAGGTTAGTTTGATGTTTATTCCTCATATCCTGACAACACAGGTACACACTCGTGAACATGTGATGTTCACTGTCGACTGTTAGTTAATGTGAATTCATTTTGTGTTTGGCAGGGTCCAGAAAGAGAGACCAGCCTCACCTGTACCCAGCTGTGTGTCCATGAAGAGTGACCACTCTATGGAAGAACCAATAGACTTCAGACAAGGAACCATCACTGCTAAACCAGGGTAAGTGTATCATGGGATCTGATGAACTAACTGCTAGACTACGCCACCTGTTTGTTTTATGAGGTCCTCAGAGGAAACTATAATGAACTCAGGTTCTACTATCAAGGAGGGAGCATGGGAATAAGGCACACAATGCAACAATTATTTATTGTACAGCTTATAATGACACCATCTTCAGCTCTAGGAGTTCAGCACGTATTTATCATTAAAGGCAGAATTTCAAATGTTAGACATAGGAATGTAGATATACTGTAGTTCAATGCATACTGTAGCAACAGACAGTGTTACAACACTCACTAGAAGGCGTGTCCACAGAGGAGGAGAGCAGATCCTGGAGGGAGATGGCCAAAAAAGCTTACAAGCTACTTACAATACAGACATATATACATTTGGACTGGCTACACCGTCCACCAATGTTAGTTCTGACCCAGGAACTATGTTTAGCGGTATACACTCAGAAGTTATTCTATTTGGGGAAACTGGGCCTCATTCACACTTCTCTGGATAAAGACATCTGCTTATTTCTTGTTTTTACACAGAATCCCCAGTGACCCTGTGGAGAGACCAGAGTCAGAGATTCCCAGTGGTCAGTCTGTCCAGAGTCAAAGTGAACTGGCTTCCATATTCAGGGTGAGCTAAATAGAAAAAATGACATTGAAGATGGCAAAGTCATCCCCATAGAAAAGTTATATTTTTCTTGTTTCAATTGCATGCCAAAGTCAAGTGTTTTTTGTATTTAGTCTCTCTACTGTGTGTAAAGGTTTATCCATTATTGTCTATCTCACTCCACTTTATTTTTCTAAATGTTTCAGTTGCTTGAAGACAATGTCATCAGTCTACTGAGAAATGAGCTGAAGAGGTTCAAGAGGCTTATTTCTCAAGACTACCCAGAGTGCTTTGAGAGTCAGGGGGAGGAAGAGGAAGTGGTGGATGATGAAGAAGAAGAGAAGCAGGAGAGCAGTGCCAGAGAAGGGGCTCTGAAGATCACACTGCACGTCCTGAGGAACATGGAACAGAAGGAGCTCGCTGACACACTGGAGAAACGTAAGAGACCTCATGTGTTTTCACAGAGAAGTGGTACTAGGCCTGAAATATTATTGGAAATACAAACACCACTAACTGTAATAATGATGTATATCCCCATTTGGTCACTCTTTATATTATGTTGCCTCTATAACTTAGTGTCTCTGTAATTACTCCAGTAAAAAGATTGGTTGTTTCTGTATAATTGCATAGTAATGGGTTTGGACAGTTTCCTTTAACACAGAGGGAATAAGGACTGTTCTTTCCTACACAGGAATATATCATTCAACTACACTACATACTATGTAATTAATTACTATATAAATAATTAATAATTAACTACTATATAACAACTTGTTAATTAATACAACATGTCGTCCAGTCGGTAGAGCATGGCTTTAACAACGCTTAGGTTGTGGGTTTGCTTCCTGCTGGGACCATATATACTGAAATGTATGCACTCACTGCAATGGAAGAGGCTTTAGATAAAAGCGTCAGCTAAATGGCATATATATATCGGCAAAATATATATACATATTTACAGTTCCTGCAGGTACTGGGTCAACTTAATGTAAAGTGTGCCAGGAATATTTTGTAAATTGTTTTGTCATTCAGATGAGCTTGCTGTGGTGTGCCAACAAGAACTCAAGTCCAACTTGGAGAAGAAGTTTCAGTGTGTGTTTGAGGGAATAGCAAAGCAAGGCAACCCAATACTTCTCGATAAGGTCTACACAGAGGTCTACATCACAGAGGGTGGAAGTGGAGAGGTCAATAACGAACATGAGGTCAGACAGATTGAGACAGCATCCAGGAGACCAGCAACACAGGAGACACCAATCAAATGCAACGACATCTTCAAGCCTTTACCTGGACAAGACAAACCAATGAGAAATGTGCTGACAAAGGGAGTCGCTGGCATTGGAAAAACAGTCTCTACTCAGAAGTTCATTACGGACTGGGCTGAAGGAAAAGCCAATCAGGATGTCCAGTTCATATTTCCACTTCCTTTTCGGGAGCTGAATTTAATGAAAGAGAAGAAGTGCAGTTTGAATGAACTTCTTGGTCATTTCTTAATTGAAATAAAAGAATCAGGAATCTCCAACTTTGACAAGTATAAAGTTCTGTTCATCTTTGATGGTCTGGATGAGTGTCGACTTCCTCTAGACTTCCAGAACAACGAGACATGTTGTGATGCCACAGAGTCAACCTCAGTGGACGTGCTGCTGACAAACCTCATCAAGGGGAATCTGCTTCCCTCTGCTCTCCTCTGGATAACCTCCCGACCTGCAGCAGCCAATCAGATCCCTCCTGAGTGTGTTGACCAGGTGACAGAGGTACGAGGGTTCAACAACCCACAGAAGGAGGAGTACTTCAGGAAGAGAATCAGTGATGAGAACCTGGCCAGCAGAATCAACACACACATGAAGTCATCAAGGAGCCTCCACATCATGTGCCACATACCAGTGTTCTGTTGGCTCTCAGCCACTACCCTAGAGAGACTGTTGGGTGAAGCAGAGAGAGGAGAGATGCCCAAGACCCTGACACAGATGTACACACACTTCCTGGTATTTCAGACCCAACAGAGGAATGTGAAGTACCTTGGAGACCATGACAAAGATCCACAGTGGGATAAAGAGCTAATTCTGTCACTGGGAAAACTGGCCTTCAATCAGCTGGAAAGTGGCAATCTGATCTTCTATGAGGAAGACCTGAGAGAGTGTGGCATTGATGTCACAGAAGCCACAGTGTACTCGGGTGTGTGCACTGAGATCTTCAGAGAGGAGTGTGGGCTGCACAAAGTGTTCAGCTTTGTGCATCTGAGCATCCAGGAGTTTCTAGCTGCTTTATATATGTTCCTCACATTCAACATCAGCAATGAGAATCCACTGGTCAAACAGAAATCATCATCCAGGAAGCTATGGTCATTACTCAGACGCAAACCAAAGATTCACGCACCACTGATCAACCCCATCATCAACCTACACAAGAGTGCAGTGGACAAGGCCTTACAGAGTAAGAATGGTCACCTGGACCTCTTCCTGCGCTTCCTCCTGGGCCTCTCACTGGAGTCCAATCAGAATCTCCTACGAGGCCTTCTGACACAGACAGGAAGCAGCTCACAGACCAATGTGGAAACAGTCAAGTATATCAAGGAGAAGATCAGGGAGAATCCCTCTCCAGAGAGGTGCATCAATCTGTTCCACTGTCTGAATGAGCTGAATGACCATTCTCTAGTGGAGGAGATCCAAAGCTCCCTGAGCTCAGGACGTCTCTCCGAAGCCCAACTCTCACCTGCACAGTGGTCAGCTCTGGTCTTTGTGTTGCTGACTTCAGAAGAGGAGCTGGATGTGTTTGACTTGAAGAAGTACTCCAGATCAGAAGAGGGTCTTCTGAAGCTGCTGCCAGTGGTCACAGCCTCTAAGACGGCACTGTAAGTAGATGGACAAAACACTGTATTGATACTTGAGCGATGAATGGAGTATGTGATCACTTTTTATGATTTACGGATTAAATGGAAGAAACTGAGTTATTGATCACATGGTCAAAAGTCATTCATAAATTGATTGCACACTTATGTTTCATGTTTTATTGACACACAAATATACGACTTGCTCCAACATGTTCAGTCGCTTTGTGTCTCGACTCCCAATAATGAGGTAGAAAGAGCCATTTCCAGTCGGAGTACTGAACTATGGTTTGGAGAAATACACTCCTGACGTTTTTAAGACTATCGAAATCCACTGGCGCTACCACGGATACTCACACCGCGGCTCAAATGAAGACTTTTGGTCTGACATTAAGCAAATAACATAGGTAGCATATATAATAACATGGCTGGCTGTGTTCACAGTTCAGCTAATGAGTTTGTCAGCTTTATTTTAGTGGAAGTGGAATGAGTCAGTTCTCTAGCCAGTGAGTTTACAGTTGGTGCAGTTGGAAGGAGCTCACCACTCATCTCCAACTGAAAGCTCTATCCATTATTTAAGGCATGAAAAGTATGGATACATGATGATTTCACCTTTGAAATGAAGTTAAATGATTAGAAAACATGTTGTTCTATGTTAAAATCCCGAAAATGTCATTATATTGTAATTAGGTGCGGCGACATTCAACTGGAAATGATAGAACACATCACATATGTAAATTTTTCTCTGAGTTAAAAAGACTTGATGCTTGTATTTATTCCTCATTCAGGCTGAATGGATGTCACCTCACAGAGAGATGCTGTGAAGCGTTGGCCTCAGCTCTCAGCTCAGACTCCTGCCACCTGAGAGAGCTGGACCTCAGTAATAATGATCTAGGTGACGGGGGGGTGAAGCTGCTCTCTGCTGGACTGGGGAGTCCACACTGTCAACTACAGACACTGAGGTGAGGTCTCAGACTATTCTTGTTGCCAGACGCATCATTTCTAAGTGTCAGTAACATTTTAATTCGATGGAATCAATGATACTTGCACAGAAAGGCTCAAATGAATGAGACAGACAATGTACATTATCTTCCAATCAATTACTATATAATGTGTGTGTGTGTGTGTGTGTGTGTGTGTGTGTGTATGGTGACAGGGGGGGCTGCTCTGTCTTCACTCTCTGAATATGTTTGCCCTCCTCAAATCCTGACCATCAGCTCATGGGACTCCACAAAACTGCACTAACCCAATAGCTAGCAAATACATGATACCAGACATAGAAATCCAGTGACTACAAATGTATCCATGGTTGCTTGCTCCCCTGTAGAGAGCAACTATAACTCTCACTCATGAATTCTTGCACCACAGTGATCGTTT
>NC_139654.1:3857500-3865000 GCF_951799395.1 Argentina silus | reverse complement strand
CTGGCCTTAGATCAGCTCATGGGAATACACAATACTGCACTAACCCAATAGCTAGCAAATACATGATACCAGACGTAGAAATCCATTGACTACAAATGTATCCATGGTTGCTTGCTCCCCTGTAGAGAGCAACTATAACTCTCACTCATGAATTCTTGAACCACAGTGATCGTTTGGCTGCATGTATTTATTTGTGTTCCTCATTCAGGCTGAATGGATGTGACCTCACAGAGAGATGCTGTGAAGCGTTGGCCTCAGCTCTCAGCTCAGACTCCTGCCACCTGAGAGAGCTGGACCTCAGTAATAATGATCTAGGTGACGGGCGGGTGAAGCTGCTCTCTGCTGGACTGGGGAGTCCACACTGTCAACTACAGACACTGAGGTGAGGTCTGAGACTATTCTTGTTGTCAGACACATCATTCCTAAGTGTCTGTTACATTATCATTCAATGGAGTCAATGATACTTGCACAGAAAGGCTCAATAATTGAAACAGACAATGTACATTATCTTCCAATCAATTACTGTTTGTCTGTGTGTGTGTGTGTGTGTGTGTGTGTGTGTGTGTGTGTGTGTGTGTGTGTGTGTGTGTGTGTGTGCGTGTGTGTGTGTGTGTGTATGGTGACAGGGGGGGCTGCTCTGTCTTCACTCTCTGAATATGTTTGCCCTCCTCAAATCCTGACCCACCTGGCCTTAGATCAGCTCATGGGAATACACAATACTGCACTAACCCAATAGCTAGCAAATACATGATACCAGACGTAGAAATCCATTGACTACAAATGTATCCATGGTTGCTTGCTCCCCTGTAGAGAGCAACTATAACTCTCACTCATGAATTCTTGCACCACAGTGATCGTTTGGCTGCATGTATTTATTTGTGTTCCTCATTCAGGCTGAATGGATGTCACCTCACAAAGAGATGCTGTGAAGCGTTGGCCTCAGCTCTCAGCTCAGACTCCTGCCACCTGAGAGAGCTGGACCTCAGTAATAATCATCTAGGTGACGGTGGGGAGAAGCTGCTCTCTGCTGGACTGGGGAGTCCACACTGTCAACTACAGACACTGAGGTGAGGTCTGAGACTATTCTTGTTGTCAGACACATCATTCCTAAGTGTGTTTCATTGTCAAGTGATACTTGCTCTGCAAAACTCAATGACGGAGACAGAACATTTACATGATCTTCCAATCAATTCCTAAACTCTTCACTGTGGCTACACTTGACCTACAATTTTTTTTGTATTTCACCTTTTTCTTTTGTCAGCTCCCAGACCATCATCCTGTGCGAGCATTTATTTTGCCTTGAAGAGCGGTCTTCATAATTAAAAAAAATCTATGAAGGATACCGTCTTACCTTTCTTAGATAATGTGTTTTTGAGAAACCATTTAATAGGGACAGGAACACATGCACAGTTCAATAACAAGAGGCCACCCTTTAGGTCAGGATGGCCTTGCAGCTGACTCAACACATCCCCACCAACAGATATAACCCAGGGGACAGATATTACCGCTGTCAACCTGACTGGCTGTCTTGATTCGTACCGTTACTACATAGAATCATAAACGAGTCCAATACTGATCATAAAGGAATCAATGAACAGTGTATGACTGAAAAACTATAATCATCATGACATGGTCATACTGATTAAAATAGATTGTTGTTTTGCTATATTGATTATAACAAAATCATAAATGACAGATGAGAAATCTGTCTCCCCTCACACTCTCAAGGAGGGAGCATGGGAATAAGGCACACAATGCAACAATCATTTATTGTGCAGCTTATAATTACATCATATTCAGCTCTATTTATCGTTAAAGGCAGAATTTCAAAGAGTGTATGTGTGTGTGTGTGGGGGGGGGGGGGGGGGCACTCTCTGAATACCGTTACTCTCCTCAATTACTGACCCACCTGGCCTTAGATCATCTGATGGGGCTACACAATACTGCACTAACCCAATGGCTAGCAAATATACCACACTGTATAATATGTGTGTGTGTGTGTGTGTGCGTGTGCGCGTGTGCCTGTGTGTGTGTGTGTGTGTGCGTGTGTGTGGTGGCAGGGGGGGGCTGCTCTGTCTGCACTGTCTGAATAACTTTACTCTCCTGAAATCCTGACCCACCTGGCCTTAGATCAGCTCATGGGACTACACAATACTGCACTAACCCAATAGCTAGCAAATACATGATACCAGACGTAGAAATCCAGTCACTACAAATGTATCCATGGTTGCTTGCTCCCCTGTTGAGAGCAACTATAACTCTCACTCATGAATTCTTGCACCACAGTGATCGTTTGGCTGCATGTATTTATTTGTATTCCTCATTCACATGTGGCCTTTCAACTGCCAAATGAAGAGGATTCAAAGCTGCACATGTACATTAGAGAGGAATAATCCGATTCTTGATATCTGATGGAGTAACACTGTTTCCCCAGGTTGTCAGGCTGTGGAGTCCCAGAGGAAGGCTGTGTTTCTCTGGCTTCAGCTCTGAGGTCTAATCCCTCCCACCTGAGAGAGCTGGACCTCACCTACAATCACCCAGGAGACTCAGGACTGGCGCTGCTCTCTGCTGTACAGAAAGATCCACTCTGTAAGCTACAGACACTCAGGTAAAGGCTGAATATGTGGCTGGACGTATCAATGAGATTAATACACAGTATCTATTTTTCTAACATGATTGTGAATGTGTCATTCAACCTCTGTGGGTTCTTCTGTGGTTGATATAGTGTGGACCATGGTGGAGAGTGCAGGCTCAAACCTGGGCTGATCAAATGTAAGTCACCACCGCTGTAGAGAATAGGACTGTGATATTACTCAAGATCCAGGGTACAGCAGAGTTCAAACAGAGCACCAGTATTGTATTCATATGTACATCTAAAATATTAGTAAATGTGAATTAGTTGTATCCCTTGTAAAACATTTTCAATTAATAAGTAATATTTTGTGAAAAAAAGAATGTTATCATAACAAGATCTCATTGTGAATATTGTAATTTATTCAATTGTATTGATTTGATGATTATTTCTGTCCACTCAATCAGATGCCTGTGAGCTCACACTGGACCCAAACACAGCACACAGAATCCTCTCTCTGTCTGAGGAGAACAGAAAGGTGACACTGGGGAGAAAGGAGCAGCCGTATCCTGATCACCCAGAGAGATTTGAGCGCTATGCACAGGTGCTGTGTAGAGAGGGTCTGACTGGGCGCTGTTACTGGGAGGTAGAGAGGAGTGGGAGAGAGGTTGTTATAGGAGTGACATATAAAGGAATCAGAAGGAGAGGATGGGGTTATGACTGTGTGTTGGGAAACAATGACAAGTCCTGGAGTCTGTGGTGCTCTGGTAACAGTTACTCCGCCTGGCACAATAATAAGAACACTGTCATACCTGTCTCCTCCTCTGGCTCCCACAGAGTAGGAGTGTATCTGGACTGGCCGGCCGGCACTCTGTCCTTCTACAGCGTCTCCTCTGACACACGGACCCTCCTGCACACATTCCACTCCACATTCACTGAGCCCCTCTACCCAGGGTTTAGGGTTTGGAGCGATGGCTGTTCAGTGACCCTGTGGAAACTAGTCTCAGGGAGATCACACTGTATGTAGTGTTTAGGGCTACAGCCGTTGATGAGAACCAGATGGTTATTTGCTCATTGTGAAATGTGTGAAAAAGTGCAATAGACTGACAAAGCAGAAGTAGGAAATGCAACTGATAGTGAAACAATCCAGATGAATGATTAGATGATCAAATCAGACTGATGATGAACTCTGAGAATAACACAGGAGAGAGTGTCTGTATGTATATAAGAGTTGGTTAGATTGGGTGTTTGAGTTGTGATGCTGGATTACGTTGCTGTGTGTAAGATAGCAGGGAGTGGATGTGAAGACAGCTCTCCTTCTCTGTCAGTACAATATGGACAGTGTCTTCAGAACATCCTAATCTACACAGTGTGTAATTGATTCCTATGCAAATCAGAGACCCTATAAAAACAAAGATATTCATTCCGAAATGACATGAATTATTATCCTTGCATTAAGATGTACTCAATTCAACTTATTGAGTGATTTGTTGATGACATTTTTGCATTTTAACTAATTTCAAGACTGTCAAAGCAAAAAGTCTGAATATTTCTGTCCATGAGGTATTTTTGTATTTCACTTTTAATAAATGTACTGAAATGTCAAAAATCGTGTTTTCGCTTTGTCATTCTGGGGTATTGTGTGTGGATTGATGGCAAATTCTTTAAATTGAATCCATTTCAAATTTACTCTATAACACAAGAAAATGTGTAAAAAGTGAAGGGGTCTGAATACCTTCAGAAGGCGCTGTACATGTTCTGAACTTCACTTTCCATGTATTCCTTCATTTTTATATAGTAATCATCTAGTACAGTAATATCTATGCATCATGTGACATTGTGAGGGGCAGCCAAGGTGCAGGCTGCTTTTCTCCTCTCTGTCTGTGGGCTGTGGGAGGCATGGCTCTCATGAGAAGACTTCACCTGTCCCCTGCAGTACCGCTCCCTGCCATGGGAGGCATGGCTCTCATGAGAAGACTTCACCTGTCCCCTGCAGTACCGCTCCCTGCCATGGGAGGCATGGCTCTCATGAGAAGACTTCACCTGTCCCCTGTAGTACCGCCCCCTGCCATGGGAGGCATGGCTCTCATGAGAAGACTTCACCTGTCCTCTGCAGTACTGCTCCCGGCCATGGGAGGCATGGCTCTCATGAGAAGACTTCACCTGTCCCCTGCAGTACCGCTCCCGGCCATGGGAGGCATGGCTCTCATGAGAAGACTTCACCTGTCCCCTGCAGTACCGCTCCCTGCCATGGGAGGCATGGCTCTCATGAGAAGACTTCACCTGTCCCCTGCAGTACCGCTCCCGGCCATGGGAGGCATGGCTCTCATGAGAAGACTTCACCTGTCCCCTGCAGTACCGCTCCCTGCCATGGGAGGCATGGCTCTCATTAGAAGACTTCACCTGTCCCCTGCAGTACCGCTCCCTGCCATGGGAGGCATGAGAAGACTTCACCTGTCCCCTGCAGTACCGCTCCCTGCCATGGGAGGCGTGGCTCTAATGAGAAGACTTCACCTGTCCCCTGCAGTACCTCTGACCCCCAGAACCCTATCCCCCAGACCTCTAGCCCTCAGATGGGGGTACCACCTGGTGGTCATTTACTAGTATTACAACAACAGAGAGATTAGAATCCAGCCAGTTAGCAATAAGCACTGGATCCTAATAACCCAGAATTTGAACCTGAAATATTCTTTATAACATCACAGATCTTTTATAATGGAACAGTGTAATAAAACATCAGTGTAATAGAACAGTGTAATAGAACATCAGTGTAATAGAACATTAGTGTAATAGAACAGTGTAATAGAACATTAGTGTAATAGAACAGTGTAATAGAACAGTGTAATAGAACATCAGTGTAATAGAACATTAGTGTAATAGAACAGTGTAATAGAACAGTGTAATAGAACATCAGTGTAATAGAACATCAGTGTAATAGAACATCAGTGTAATAGAACATCAGTGTAATAGAACATCAGTGTAATAGAACAGTGTAATAGAACATCAGTGTAATAGAACAGTGTAATAGAACATCAGTGTAATAGAACATTAGTATAATTGAACATTAGTGTAATAGAACATTAGTGTAATAGAACATTAGTGTAATAGAACATTAGTGTAATAGAACATCAGTGTAATAGAACATTAGTGTAATAGAACATTAGTGTAATAGAACATCAGTGTAATAGAACAGTGTAATAGAACATCAGTGTAATAGAACATCAGTGTAATAGAACATTAGTGTAATAGAACATTAGTGTAATAGAACATTAGTGTAATAGAACATTAGTGTAATAGAACATCAGTGTAATAAAACATTAGTGTAATAGAACATCAGTGTAATAGAACATCAGTGTAATAGAACATCAGTGTAATAGAACATCAGTGTAATAGAACATTAGTATAATAGAACATTAGTATAATGAAACGTTAGTGTAATAGAACATTTATGTAATAAAACATTAGTATAATAGAACATTAGTGTAATAGAACATTAGTGTAATAGAACAGTGTAATAGAACATTTATGTAATAGAATATTAGTATAATAGAATATTAGTATAATAGAACATTAGTATAATAGAACATCAGTGGAAACCAAAGGGGACGTTTTCTTTCCAGTGTTAACACTTCACTTAGCAACGTCATGACAACCCAAATGTGCAGACAGGCCTAGGAGACGAGTTAACCTTGACCCTAACCCTGACTCTAACCCTGACCCTGACTCTGACCCTAACCCTAACTCTGACCCTGACCCTGACTCTGACCCTGACCCTAACTCTGACCCTGAACCTGACCCTAACCCTAACTCTAACCCTGACCCTGACCCTAACCCTAAACCCTGACCCTAACCCTAGGGGATGAGTTAACTTTAACCCTAAACCCTGACCCTAACCCTAACCCTAGGGGATGAGTTAACTTTAACCCTAACCCTTAACCCTGACCCTAACCCTAGGGCTAGTAGAACCATGTAGTTTGGCTCTTCAAACCCACCTCCTCGTTGCTAGGCAACCCCCCCCCTTTTCCCTCCACCGTTCGTATTTTACGACATTTTTTAGAAAAAAATGTTTTATGAAACTCCTTCAAACCACACAATCTCCCCACCCCCTCGTTGCTAGGTAACCCACCATATCCCGTCCCTTTCCGACATTTTCTTTTCCTTTACGACATTCCCTCAAACACACCAACCTCCCTTATTTTACGACATTTACTATTATTATTATTATTATTATTATTATTATTATTATTATTATTATTATATCTTTACGACATTTACTTCTTCTTTACGAGAGAAGGGGAGACAGACACCATGGAAACCACCACCACCACCGACACCGGCGGCTCCTCTGGTACTCGTAGCGGGTCCTCTGGGACCGTCTCCCCCGGTGGTACCGTCTCCTCTACCGGCTCTGAGGCTAATGATAACGGGGCTAACTAACGAAGCTAACGAATTTACCTACCGAGTGCAGTGTTGACGGGGTGCTAAAGGCTAATGCTAACTGGCTCTAACGAACTGACCGTGTGTGTGTGTGTGTGTGGAAACGCGCCGTGTCATCATTACTCGACATTCCCTCAAACCCACCCCCTCGTTGCTAGGCAACCCCCCTCCTTTCCCTCCACCGTTCGTATTTGTTTTGAAAAAATATTTTTACGACAGTCCTTCAAACCACACACACACTCTCCCCACCCCCTCGTTGCTAGGTAACCCACCATATCCCGTCCCTTTCCGACATTTTCTTTTCCTTTACGACATTCCCTCAAACCCACCAACTGTTCCTCGTTGCTAGACAACCCCACCCCTCCCTCATTTTACGATATCTTTTTATTATTATTATTATTATTATATCTTTACGACATTTACTTCTTCTTTACGAGAGAAGGGGAGACAGACACCATGGAAACCACCGACACCGGCGGCTCCTCTGGTAC
>NC_139654.1:3782500-3855000 GCF_951799395.1 Argentina silus | reverse complement strand
CACACAGATAGACAGACACACTCACACAGACACACACACTCACTCACACACACACACACTGTGGGAGCCTGGTCGACAGGCGCAACAGTGGGTCAACCAATGAGAATAGAAACAGGCGGAAACAGGGGTTGCGGTGAAATCAACGTAGGGTTTTATTTCTAAGGTGCGGGGAAAAGGGAGAGGCGAAAGGCAACTCAAATCTTCACCGGGTTGGCGCTACGGCGCTCCGCCGGGTTCTTCTTGTCGTCAGAGAGAGAGAGAGAGAGACAGGCCAAAGTTAGTGGGATATCGGGTCCCTTTCACTGACCTCTTCCTCCGGTCGGTTGGGGGGTTCCTCTCCGTCTTCCAGGCTTTCTCTCCCGTTTGGCTTATGAGACTGGCTTAGCGGGTGTCTGGTCTCGACTCGTTCCTCCAGCCAGTCTGTCTTCAGCTTGTCCTGGGGAGTTTAAAAGGCCTCAGGATCGCCGAGCTGACTCAGCGCACCTGTGAGCGGTGAGCTGAGTCATCTGATTGGTGGCGGAGTCTCCAGGACATAGAACTGGGATAGTACCTCCCATCCAGCACGACACCCCATGGCTGCCTTTGCCTCCCCCTTGTGGCCACCAGGTGTCTCTGTGAGGCACTGCTCACCGGCTGGGCCATCACAACACACAGACACACACACACACACACTCACACACACACTCACTCACACAGACACACACAGACACACACACATGCCCAGAGGCGTCAATGTTTAGTGAGTCAAGTGACAACGTGTGTGTGTGTGTGTGTGGGTGGGTGCTCCTGAGACAGGGAGAGAGAGAGGGAGACACACACACACACTCACACATACGCACACTCACACAGACAGACACACACTCACACAGACACTCACACATACACACACATGCCCAGAGGCGTCAATGTTTAGTGAGTCAAGTGACAACGTGTGTGTGTGTGTGTGTGTGTGTGTGTGTGTGTGGGTGGGTGCTCCTGAGACAGGGAGAGAGAGAGGAAGACACACACACACTCACATACACACAGACACACACACACACACTCACACACTCACACAGACATACACACACTCACACAGACATACACAGACACACTCACACAGACACACACACAGTCAGGGAGACGGGGGGGAGGCAGGTTTGGGGGGGAGGGTTGAACAGGGAGGGAGGGAGGTTCTGCTGAGGTCAGCTAATCTCTCTCTCTTTCTCTCCCTCTCTCTAGTTCGACTAGTCTGGTCTGTCTCTAACCTGGACTGCTCCCCCCTCCCAGGCACGCCTGGCTGTCTTTCTGTAATCTGTCTGTCCTGAACCTGTCTGTCTCTCAGACCTGTCTGTCTCTCCAGGAGTCTGACGTCCTAGACTGTTCCACCCCCCACGCGGCCGAGGCCATCACGCCTGTCTGTCTCTCTGTCTGTCTGTCTCTAACTTGTCTCTCTCTCTCTAACCTGTCTGTCTGTTTACCTGTGTCTCTCTCTCTGACCTGTCTGTCTCTCCAGGAGTCTGACGTCCTGGACTGCTCCACCCTCCAGGCGGCCGAGGCCACCATCACGCCTGTCTGTCTCTCTCTCTCTCTGACCTGTCTGTCTCTCTCTCTCTAACCTGTCTGTCTGTTTACCTGTCTCTCTCTCACCTGTCTTTCTCTAACCTGTCTGTCTCTAACCTGTCTGTCTCTCCAGGAGTCTGACGTCCTGGACTGCTCCACCCCCCAGGCGGCCGAGGCCACCATCACACCGGAGGAGAGGGAGGAGCTGAAGGTGTCTGGTACGCTACGACAAGCTAACGCAGGCTAACGCTACGCTAATGCAGGGTAAGACAGGTTAACGCAGGCTAAGACAGGCTCACGCACGCTAACACACACCACGATAACACATGCTAATAAATGCTAGTGCATGCTAACACCGGCTCACACGCACCACGATAACACACGCTAACCCAGGGCTAACAAACGATACCAGCCCATGATTACACACGACGCGACCACACGTTAACACAGGCTAACAAATGACACCAGCACATGCTAACACAGGCTAACCTAGGCTAACCCACGCTAACGTTGTCGTTGCAGTCAAGCTGTTCCTGTGCGAGTCGGACCAGTCGTCCATCAGGCAGGCTGTCGACATGGGTGAGTCCTGCCTGTTTGTCTGTCTGTCTGCCTGTTTGGCTGTCTGCTTGTCTGTCTGTTTGTTTGGCTGGCTGGCTGGCTGTCTGCCTGTCTGTCTCTCTCTTTACCTGTTTGTCTCTCCCCTCCACAGCCTGTCTCACCCTCGCCCTGTCGACCAGGAGGACAACATCCCCCCCCCCCCCCCACACCCAGACCCTCTCGGACCTCTAACCTGTCTTTCTCTCCCTAACCTGTCTCCCTCCCCCCCAACAGCCTGTCTCACTCTCGCCCTCTCCCAACTCGACTCGGTCATCCTGGCGCCCGCCCCCCCCCCCCCGGGGGCCGACCACGCCCCCCAGACCCTCTCGGACCTGCAGCCGGCATGGGTTTTCTTGGAAACGCTGGTGGCGTCCGGGAAGGTGGTCGCCATCGGGACGTCGGACCTGGACAAGGGCCTCCTGGAGGAGCTGCACAACTGGGCCCAGGTGGGTGTCTGTCTGTCTTTCTCTGGCCTGTCTGTTTGTCCTGGACGGTGTGTGTGTCTGTCTGTCTGTCTCTCTCTCTCTCTCGCTCTATCCCTGACCTGTCTGTCTGTCCTGGACAAGGGCCTCCTGGAGGAGTTGTACGACTGGGACCAGGTGGGTGTCTGTCTGTCTGATCTGTCTGTCTGTCCTGGACAAGGGCCTCCTGGAGGAGCGCTACGACTGGGCCCAGGTGGGTGTCTGTCTCTGTCTCTGAACTGTCTGTCTGTCTGTCCTGTGCTGGGGGTATCTGTCTCTCCCTGACCTGTCTGTCTCTCTCTCCATGTCCAAGGTGAAACCCCACCAGTAACCAGGTCAAACTGAGTGCGTATGCCAACTGTCTGTCTCTCTTTCTCTCTCTCTCTTTCTCTCTGTCCCTGTCCTGTCTCTCTCTCTCTGTCCCAACCAAGCAGTTAACAGTGTCTGTCTGTCTGTCTCTCTCTCTCTGTCCCTGACCTGTCTGTCTGTCCCTGACCTGTCTCTCTCTCTCTCTCTCTCTCTCTCCCCCGTATCCAAGGTGAAGACCACCAGTAATCAGGTCAACCTGGCGTCCTGTTGTGTGATGCCCCCCGATCTGATGGCCTGTATGTCTCTCTGTCCCTGACCTGTCTGTCTCTCCCTGACCTGTCTCTCTCTCTTCCGTATCCAAGGTGAAGCCCACCAGTAACCAGGTCAACCTGGCGTCCTGTTCTGTGATGCCCCCCGATCTGATGGCCTGTCTGTCTCTCTGTCCCTGACCTGTCTGTCTCTCTGACCTGTCTCTCTCTCTCCCGTATCCAAGGTGAAGCCCATCAGCAACCAGGTCAACCTGGCGTCCTGTTGTGTGATGCCCCCCGATCTGACGGCATATGCCAAGCAGGCGGGGGTCCAGCTACTGACCCACAACGACCCCAAAGGTGGGTGTCTGTCTGTGATCTGTCTGTCTGTGATCAATTTGTCTGGGGGTGTCTGTCTGTCTGTCTCTCTTTCTCTCTCTCTGTCCCTGAGCTGTCTGTCTCTCTCTGACCTGTCTGTCCCCCCTCTAACCTAACCACCCTCTTCATCTGAGCTGTCTGTCTCTCTCTGACCTGTCTCTCTCTCTCCCTCCCTCTCTTTCCATGTCTGTCTCTCCCTCTAACCTGTCTCTCTCTCTCTCTCCCTCTCTTTCCATGTCTGTCTCTCCCTCTAACCTGTCTGTAACCTAGGTTAAAATAGCCATAAACAGATACTTGAATAAATAACAGTAAAAATATTTCTGAATAAATATTCTGACATTAGAAATAAAAGTCCATGATTTAGTCTAATAAATAGGATTAAAAATAATTCGTTTCAATATTGATTTTTACAGGAAGTTTTGTCACTTAAACTAGTCAGCCAATCAGAATGGCTGGTTGCAACTTCCTTTTTCATTGAGAATGCTAGTCAGAGACGAAGCAAGTTGAGCGAAAGCTAGTGGAACTAACCAGTGAGCAAAATAACAGCAAAACCGAGTGAAAACGTTTATTTTCTTTGATTTGAAAGTGTTTTATGTTGTATTCTGTCTGCAAAGGTAGACTGTGGTTTATTTAGACATTATATAAGAGAGTAAAACCGTGTATTATCCGGAGCCACGCTCCCGCTGGCGAGCCTCCTACATTTTTGAGAAGAACCATCGGATCATCATCACGTTGCATCCACAAGATTCATCTACATTCTGGAGAAGAACAAGGACTCTTTCATCGGATTTGCGGTAGGACTGTGTAAAGCCTTCGTTATTTCGTTGCAAGAGGATTCGTTTGGACTTTAATTTGCGGTAAGCGTGGACTCAATGAAAACTAAGTTCGCACGTGGCATTCGCTGGACTGTTTCGCCTGGTTGCTAGCAAGGTTGAATTCGTTGACCGTTGCATACGGTCTATGATTGAATTGCATTGTTGCCTGAAAAGATTGATTAGCATTTAACTTGATACTTGATAGTTATTCACTATACGTTCATAGCCTTGATGTTAATGTTGAATGGTGAATGTTTTAATTGATGTTTGATGGTATTATTGTTATCCTACTGGTTTCATGCTAATGCCAAACTGATTTTGATTTTGTTTCTGAACTCGCTAAACATAGTAGCTCACTGGTTTATATTGCTAAAATAGGAGATTAATACTTGATACTTGATTCTAAATAGGCCTAGTGAAAATATTGATTTAATGAAGATTTAAAAGATCTTAATGATACTTAGACAGAATAATCTTATGGAAAAGTAAGATAGCCATTGAACTTAAAATAGTTAACTATTGAAATTAGAAACCAAATAGAACTTTAAAAGAAACTTTAACCGAGACTTCACTTTAGAAATATTTTCTTGAACTGAGAGACTTTGTTTTTCTTGATATTCCTTAAAGAAGAGGTTTATTATTGACCCATTTGCATTTAGATGCAATTGTTTTCAGTATTCAATGTATGTATGTGTAATGTAAACTGTCTTATGGTACCAATTTTCTACTTCTAACTTTTTCTACAAATGTGTATAAACAAGCCGGCATTTAAAACTTACTTGATGGTCTGTGGTGTGTCTGATTATTATTTTGCTATTATTACTGTTTTAACTACTACTGCTCCCTACGAGCCTAGTCACTGGTCCTAACATAGCATACTTATCTACAACTCGAGGTAAGTGTTACCTGTCTCTCTCTCTCTCTCTCTCTCCTTCCAGAGCTTATCTCGGCGGCGGGCTTCCAGGAGGCGCTGTCTCTCTCTCTCTGACCCGTCTGTCTATCTGTCTGTCTTTGACATGTCTGTCTCCCCTCTAACCTGTCTCTCTCTCTCTCCCTCCCCCCTCTCCCTCTGAGCTGTCTGTCTGTCTTTGACCTGTCTCTCTCCCCCTAACCTGTCTTTCTCTAACCTGTCTGTCTCTCTGTCGTCTTCCAGAGCTCATCACGTCGGCGGGCTTCCAGGAGGCGCTCCGTGAGAGCGCGGCGTTAGCAACGGCGTCCCACGGCGACCCCGACCGCGACCGCTGTGACGCGGCGTCGGCGTGGCGTGGCGCCTCCGCTGGGTCCTGCGCTACGCCATCATCGTCAAGAGCTGCGGCATCATCAAGGCCAAGGGCTACCCGGTCCACGCCACCCGGGTAGCGTAGCGTAGCATAGCATAGTCTGGTGTAGTCGAGGCTAGCATAGTGTAGTGTAGCCTTAGCATAGCATCGTGTAGCCTTGGTTAGCCTGGTTAGCGTAGCGCGGACGACACCTTGGTTAAGTTGAAAGACTTAGCTACGGTTAGTAGCTAAGTCACATGTATGTAATGTGATGTCATGTATGTAATGCTTATGGAGTTGATGGTGGATTAAATCTGTTCCATCAGTTTTCCAGCGACTGACAGAGAGCAGAAACACGCTGCATGGCGCCATCTGTTGGTCGACTGTCGACAGCACAACACATGAGGCCAATGGAGGAAAGCAGAACCATGTGAGAAGATTTCCTCTTCAGTGGTTGAACCTTTCACACATCTGGCACTCCGGATTGTTTCAGCAGCGTGAAAACAAAATGCATTTTTAAATGTTCCAATGTATTTCTATGGGACTGTTAGGGATAGGAATGTATTTCTATGGGACTGTTAGGGATAGGAATGTATTTCTATGGGACTGTTAGGGATAGGAATGTATTTCTATGGGACTGTTAGGGTTAGGAATGTATTTCTATGGGACTGTTAGGGTTAGGAATGTATTTCTATGGGACTGTTAGGGATAGGAATGTATTTCTATGGAACTGTTAGGGTTAGGAATGTATTTCTATGGAACTGTTAGGGTTAGGAATGTATTTCTATGGGACTGTTCGGTGCCAACATGTTTGACAACATGGTAAGTTAGTGAGTTTCGTTTCTAGGCACACTAGATCGTATCCAGGGGTAATAGAACATTAGTGTAAAAGAACATTAGTTTAATAGAACAGTGTAATAGAACATTAGTGTAATAGAACATTAGTGTAACAGAACATTAGTTTAATAGAACAGTGTAATAGAACATTAGTGTAATAGAACGTTAGTATAATAGAACATTAGTGTAATAGAACATTAGTGTAATAGAACAGTGTAATAGAACATTAGTGTAATAGAACATTAGTATAATAGAACGTTAGTATAATAGAACATTAGTGTAATAGAACATTAGTATAATAGAACATTAGTGTAATAGAACGTTAGTATAATAGAACATTAGTGTAATAGAACATTAGTGTGAACCAAAGGGGACGTTTTCTTTCCAGTGTTAACACTTCCCTTAGCAACGTCATGACAACCCAAATGTGCAGACAGGCCTAGGAGACGCTGAGAAAATCACCAGGACTCCACTGCCCTCTCTGCAGAGCATCTACCACCGCAGAGTCCACAGGAGAGCCGCCTCCATCCTCAAGGACCCCACCCACCCCCAGCACGGACTGTTCACACTTCTACCCTCAGGCCGGAGGTACAGAAGTGTTAAATGCAGGACCACCAGACTGAAGAACTCCTTCTTTCCCACTGCCATCAGGCTCCTAAACAACCCATAGGAGATTAATATAACCTTACTACCTCAAATAACTGAATTTTCCAGTTTGCATAATTGCACTGCTACATTTGCACTGTTTTATTATTATTATTGCTGCTATTTTATTTTATGCCTTAAATTTTGCTGTCTTGTACATTTGTTTAGTATATATTGTATATTCTTTAGTATTGTATATTTTACATTGGTTGGCATTCTGCGGACAGCAAAGCAAGAATTTCATTGTACAGGGAAACATGTTTTCTACTGTGCATATGATAATAAACACTTTGAATCTTGAATCTTGAATCTTAACCCTGACCCTGACTCTAACCCTAACTCTAACTCTAACCCTGACCCTGACCCTGACCCTGACTCTAACCCTAACTCTAACTCTAACCCTGACCCTGAACCTGACCCAAACCCTAATCATAACCCCAACCCTAACCCGAACCCTGGGACGTTCTCTGTCTCCTTGCAGTAATCTAGAGCAGGAGTCCCCAATTACCGGGCCGCGGACCAGTTTCGGCCGTGGATCATTTGGTACCGGGCCGCACAGAAAGAATAAAAACATTTTAATTTGTATTTTATTTCCATTTTATTGACTATCGCAGTCTGCAGGGTGTTTGAAAAATGACCACTTCCATCTGTGCCACTTTTCCACACTTCTCAGTCGCAGTTTTTTTTCCATGCACCGATAAATGAAGCCCACAAGCTAACCCAGCAAAAATGAGTAAAAAACAAACATTGCTGGAGAGATTCTTTGAAAAGGGGGAAAGACTCTATGATGAGACAGCAGAAGACTCCTAGACTGCCAAAAAAAAAAGAAAGCTGCATTTAAAAGAAAATACCTAAGAGTCCTACTTAAATTACGGGTTCATCGCAACAGGTGATTGACATGCCCCAAGCCCGCTCTGTATAATATGTGGCGACCGGCTATCCAACGAGGCCATGAAGCCTTCAAAACTGCTTCGCCACGTAGAGACCAAGCACCCTGCATTAAAAGACAAGTCTTTGGTGTTTTTTTTAAATAAAAAAACATGAACACGAAGGACAGAAGCAATTATTGAAGGCCACCACATCATCAAATGTGTCTGCACTGAGAGCATCATTCTTAGTGGCTAACCGCATTGCCAAGGCTAAGAAGCCCTTCACTATTGGTGAAGAGTTGATCATGCCTGCCGGTAAGGACACTTCGGGTGTCACTGTCTCCCATCACCCCTAGATGGGACCGTCTCGTTGCAGGGAAACAAGCTCAGTGCTCCCACTGATTCTGTATTATGGTGAGTTGAGTCACTTTTACATTATAAATGTAATAATTAAATGAATAATTAAATTATATAATATGCACTTTATTGTGTTTTGTTATGCGCGTGATTCTTTCCGTGGTCCGTGGAAAAATAGTCTTGCATGAAACTGGTCCGTGGTGCAAAAAAGGTTGAGGACCGCTGCTCTAGAGCAGGAGTGCCCAACCAGTCGATCGCGGTCTACTGGTAGACCCCGGCCTGATCCCAAGTCGATCACGAGGGGTGTAGGAAAAAATGAAAAAAAAAAAGTCTTTTTTATGTGTAACTGTAAACTGTTTTGTTTTGTTGTAGTTATGCGTCGTTGGATATGTTTTGTTTTGTGTGTGTGTGTGTGTGTGTTATATTTTGTATTAAATGTACACTACAGCCTATCATGAGTCCTTGCCTGCGCACCCTATCAGTCTCTTAAACACGTCCACAAAAAAAAAAAAAGTAGGTCACGTTTAACCTACTGTAGCGCGAGACATGCATGATAGTAAGTTGACAGCTGTCAACAGTAGCTAGCAGCTAGCGATCAGAGCGGTTACGCACTCCTAAACTTTAACATGTCTGAGGGGAAACGAGCCAAGACCTACCATTTTCACCCTGAATGGGAGGAAGATTATTTTTGTGTTTATTCTCATTCAAAGCCTGTTTGTTTGATCTGCAATGCAACGGTGGCGTTGGCAAAGAAAGGGAATCTGGAGCGGCATTTTAAAACGGTACCCGGGAGCTACGAGAGGGATTTCCCTGCAAAAACGCCTTTACGCACCACAAAAGTGCGGGATTTGAAAGCACAGCTTGCAGCACGGCAGTCAATCTTCACCAAACCGAAGACCCAGGGTAAGGCCGCAACTATTGCTTCCTATCGCGTCAGTCACGTCCTTGCTAAACACAAGAAGCCATTCAAAGACAGCGATATTGTGAAGGAAGCCTTTCTCGAGGCAGCGGATAGCCTTTTTGACGACTTTAAAAATAAAACCGAGATCGTGAAGGCCATTAAAGAAGTGCAACTCTCCCGCAATACGACTACAAGGCGATGTGAGGGAATGGCTGTGGATGTGGAGGAGCAACTGAGGAAGGATATTGACGCGTGAGTGCTTTTCCCTCCAATTTGACGAGTCGACTGATATGGTGGATGTGGCACAATTGTGTGTTTTCATCAGGATGGTTTTTGAAGACATGAGCGCCAAGGAAGAGCTACTCACCATTTTGCCATTAAAAGGACACACCAGAGGTGAGGATATGTTTAATGCTTTCATGGGATTTGTTAGCGAGACAAAACTGCCGCTCTTCAAGCTGATCTCCATCACAACTGATGGGGCGCCTGCTATGATGGGCCGCACCAGTGGGTTCATTGCAAAGAAAGTGAATCTTTCCCAGATATCCTGAATTATCATTGTATAATTCACCAGCAAGCGTTGTGTGGAAAGATTTCAAATATGAAAGAAGTGATGGATATTGCAATGAAGATTGTGTGTTCAGTTCGGGCCAGGAGTCTGCAGAGAAGGCTTTTCCGTGCTCACTTGGAGGAGAATGATGCTGAGCACACACGCCTTGCAACCAGCTCCTACACTCCTGACTACGAGAAGCTAGCCTCCTCCTCCCAGTGTCAGGTCTCCCACTAAGGTAGGAAGTGATTTCCTTTTTTCAAACTCAGAGTGTTACGTTCCCACTCCTACATGTGCGTTTCCTTGTTGTGTTTTGTGTTTCCTTCTGTTTTTCCCTTACCCTGTCACTCAGGTGTCCGTCAGCAATTGGCCATTCGTCCCCATCAGTCATCACTGTTCCTGACCAATCAGAGGGCTGTCCGTGTCCTTTAAAAGCTCCGCTGGACTTCCCCTCGGGAGTCAACCCATTTTCACCGTAGTCTTGTGTTTGCTGTCGACTCACTGTTGCCTGGTTGATCGAAACCTCCAACGTACTTGTTTACATCTAGTTTTCTTTTGTTATATTTACGTCATTGTTTACTTATTGTTTTTCTCATAATTTGTCTGTCTGTTAATTGTACGCCATAGGGGTAAGGTGAATAGGTAAGAGACCCATGGGTTTACATTTCCAACACGTAGGCTCACCTCTGTTACAATTCACCAGGTTAGGAGTGGGTGCCGCCCCATGTATGTTCTAGTCTAGTGTAGCATAGCACTTTAGCATAGCCCTGATAGTATAGCTTACTATTGCACTAGTTTAGGACATCACTTTTGTTTATGATTTCTTTGCTTTGGCACCGCTCAAAAAAAGTTCCCTTTTCTCCTTGGCGTGTGTCTTGTGTTGTGTTTTCCCTGAGGAAACAAATAACTGTACATAGTTGAATTGTGGTTTGTGGTTGTTTAATTCCTACAATAAGTCTGATGTACTACCTTTTTGTTGCGACTCCTCTACCGCCCCTAGACGTAGACGAGTTTTCATCTGGAGTCGTAACACAGAGATCTACCTGTTTTGTATCTGGTTTATTTTTCTGTTTGGTTCATATTAAGGTCAGTTATGGCTATTGCACATCATGCAGATTGGCGTGTGTGTGTGTGTGTGTGAGAGAGAGAGCGGGTTTGTGCTACAGCACACTATGCAAACTGGCAACTGTGTGAGAGGAATTTGTCTGTGTGTGTGTTTGAGAGAGGGAGGGTTTGTGATGTGATGTCTAGTGGTTGTGTGACAACAAGAAAAAGTGTTGTGAGGTTAGTTACTGCAGGCTGGAAACGATGTGTGTGGGTTTGCGATGTTGACACTGGACTGGTAGATCTCGGGAGGTTGGCGACTTGAAAAGTAGATCTTGGGTCAAAAAAGGTTGGGCACCCCTGCTCTAGAGGAATTAATTGCCAGCAGAGGGCGCTGCTGTTAAATGTCAATAGTGGCAGAGAGTTTTTCATGATCATTATTTCCTTTTTCTTTGAACAGTTGAGATGATCCCATCTAAGGCTGTTAACAAGGACTTCACCATATATCTGACAGAGAGACGTCTCATCCATGGTTTAGGGTTAGACCAGGGGTGGGCAAACTACGGCCTGCGGGCCACATCCGGCCCGTTTGTCTTTTTAATACGGCCCGCCGAAGATTGGTACAGATTTGAGGGTTGAATATTAATTAAATTACTAAACTGCATTCATTTGACCTTGTCCTGTAATGCCTGGCATTCCACCAGGTAGCGCACTAAGGGGCAGTCATACATTGAGTTGATTTTGCGGAGCCCGGGCTACTCTCTGTTATTACTCTGCTACTGTTCTGAACCCATCTGCAACAATGAGTGGGCCAAAGAAAAGAAAAGTCGACAGTGAGTGCCGAGTGTTTAATAGGGAATGGGAAACTAAATACTTTTTCATTTAAGTCCGGTCAAAGGCTGTATGTCTTATTTGCCAAGAAACCGTTGCGGTTTTAAAGGAATACAACATCAGCCGTCACTTTTCCACCAAACATGCTAATTACGCTAACAACCAGTCAACGCAAGAACGGACAGCTACCGCTTTGAGGTTGGCAGCTAGTTTGCAGGCTCAGCAAAACACCTTTATCCGACAAACTGCCATTCAAGAATCAAGCACGAAGGCAAGTTATTTGCTGGCATTCAAATTAGCAAAGACCAGCAAGCCTTTCTCAGAAGGGGAGTTTCTCAAAGAGTGCATGGTAGAGACAGCAGGTATCTTGTGTCCTGAGAGCAAGAACAAATTTGAAAAAATGAGCTTATCACGCAGGACAGTGACTCGCCGTGTTGAGCTAATTGACGAAGACTTAGCTAGCAAGCTAAACAAAAAAGCGGAGTCATTTACATTATATTCCTTGGCATTGGACGAAAGTAATGACATAAAGGACACCGCTCAGCTTGTCATTTTTATCAGAGGGATTAATGACAATTTTGAGATAACGGAGGAGTTTTTGGCCATGGAATCCCTGAGGGGGAAAACGCGGAAAGAGGACTTGTATGACAGCGTGTTGGGGGTCATCAAGAGGCACAAGCTACCTTGGAGTACACTCGCCAACGTTACCACAGATGGATCGCCAAATCTGACTGGAAAAAACGTCGGGCTGCTCAAAAGAATCCAGGAGAGGGTGAAAGAGGACAACCCTGAGCAGGAGGTAATTTTCCTACACTGCATAATCCACCAGGAAGCACTGTGTAAATCCGTATTGCAGCTTGACCACGTAGTGTAGCCAGTTGTAAAACTTGTTAACTTTATTCGAGCGAGGGGACTTCAGCATCGTCAGTTTATTATGTTTCTTGAAGAAACTGACGCTGATCACCAGGACTTGCTTTACCACTCTAATGTCCGCTGGTTAAGTTTGGGGAAAGTATGAGTGAAACGGCGCCACAGGAGTTGCAGTTGGAACTGATTGATCTCCAATGTGACACCGTCTTAAAGGAGAAGTTCAACTCTCTTAAACTGGATGAGTTTTATGCTTCATTAAGCGCAGCCAAATTTCCAAACATCCAAAAGATGGCACAGAGGATGTTGTTTGGCTCTACGTATGTGCGTGAACAGACTTTTAGCGTGATGAACACCAACAAAGCACCCCACAGATCCCAGTTGAGTGATGAACACCTCAGATCTGTTCTGAGAATTGCCACAACAAAACTAACACCAGACTTCGATGCACTGGTCAAAAAGGGTGATCAACAACACTGTTCCCGCTAAAAGTAAATGTAAGTATTAACCCTGTATTTTTTATGTTTATGTTTGATATGTTTATCATTTTTGATATATGTTTTATGTTTGATATGTATGCATCTGGTGCTGGCCCGGCCCGTCTGTCAAATTTTAAAAGTCAATGTGGCCCCTGAGCCAAAAAGTTTGCCCACCCCTGGGTTAGACTGTAGCTCCATCCTCTCATTCAGGACAGCCCAGGCCTCCTTCTTTCTCTCCTGCAGTCTAACCATGACCTCCATCCTGGTCTCTCCTGATCTATGTCATGACTGATGGGGTTATGGTTGGTAGAAGACATGGATTATCAGCTTCTGATGCATGGATTGAGTAGAAGCAACAGTACAACAAATGATTTTCATTAAACCTAACCCCTAACCGTATGTTTATATATATATCTAACCTAACCCTATGTATGTGTGATTTAGTCCAGGACTAGGCTAGTTCATGTGTACTTAGCCTGTGCTAGTAGAAACATGTAGTTAGCCTGTGCTAGTAGAAACATGAATGTGTAGTTAGCCTGTGCTAGTAGAAACATTAATGTGTAGTTAGCATGTGCTAGTAGAAACATGTAGTTAGTCTGTGCTAGTAGAAACATGTAGTTAGTCTGTGCTAGTAGAAACATGTAGTTAGTCTGTGCTAGTAGAAACATTAATGTGTAGTTAGCCTGTGCTAGTAGAAACATGTAGTTAGCCTGTGCTAGTAGAAACATTAATGTGTAGTTAGCCTGTGCTAGTAGAAACATGTAGTTAGCCTGTGCTAGTAGAAACATGTAGTTAGCATGTGCTAGTAGAAACATGTAGTTAGCCTGTGCTAGTAGAAACATGTAGTTAGCCTGTGCTAGTAGAAACATGTAGTTAGTCTGTGCTAGTAGAAACATGTAGTTAGCCTGTGCTAGTAGAAACATGAATGTGTAGTTAGCCTGTGCTAGTAGAAACATTAATGTGTAGTTAGCCTGTGCTAGTTAGTAACGTTCATGTGTAGTTTGCCCATATGCCTGAACTCGTAGAATAGAATAGCTTTTTTTTTCTCAGGTGGAATTACAAACGTCTATCCTTGCTGCAAAGTCCGTTCAACAAGTCATATTGTTGTAAAATAAACCTGTAGTACATTTTGATTAATGGAGATGACAGCAGGAGTTCCCTTTATAAAGCCTTTATTACAGACAACAGAGAGAAGAGAAAATGACTTGAGTTTGAGCTGGTCCACTTGGCCTGCTGGCCGGCCGGGTGCTTCAGGGAACTCAGATACACAACACCACAACACCACCCTAACCTAACCTAACCTTAACCTAACCTTAACCTAACCTAACCCTAACCTTAACACAAACAGGCTTCCACATGTTTGTTAAAGTTACACATATAGTCAGAACGGTCTTTTACTGTTCTGAATTACTGATTAACACACAGTTATCATATATATATATATATATATATATATATATATATATATATATATCAGACTATTACTCTTAGCAGTAGGTTTTTAAGCATTATCATTAAAACATTCAATCACTTGCCTTTTTACTTAAATCTAAATCTTCATTGTCCGAAGCAAACAATGGAATAGTATTCTCTTCCTGATGATGCCTTTTTACCGGGTGACCTCATTCTTTTGACATCTCAAACTTAATTTAAAATGTTCTTAAACACCAAATATTCTTACTTAGTTCATATTCTTTCAATGCCAAACATTCCTTCATATTTTAGTATGTATTCTCAGACATTCAATGTGCAAATTCAAGTTTGGATTTAACTTGCCTGCCCCCATGATTGATAGATTAGTGCTTACATTAAACCAGCTACTATTATTATAATAATGTCTTGTCAACCCTCACACCATCATCATAAACTTCACATCATAACAGCAACCTTCATTCAATACCAGTTAGCATCCAATCAAAGTCTCCTTCTGCATTTTACTTCCTACTCTTTGAAAGTCAATCCATTTCTTCATCTTCCAATCGATACTCTCAAACTTTCACTGCAAACATGAAGGCCACTGTTGCGTTGCATGTTCATATACATATTTCCCACCCTGATTGATCGACACAAAGAACACAGACACAGAAAAGCATCCCTTCAGAAATCCCAGACACCGATATAAGATTCAGTTAAAGGTAGACTCAGCGATATGACGTCACCGCGGGACGTTGGTTGACTTCAGCGATGTTTCAGATTCATCCGAGCAACGGACGTTTCACTAATGATGGATTCCATTGGTGCACGAGCACGGCAGTGGCAGATGGCCATGTGACAAACGGGCTGGCGAGGGAATTGTCTTGCCTTAGGCTTCAACGATCTCTGCCAATATTCACAGGTTACGTCATATCGCTGAGTCTACCTTTAACAACGGATAGAGAGTGTGGTCGGGTAAACACGGTCTTCTAAACACAGTATGGTAAACACAGTCTGTTAAACAGTGTATTAAAGATGAGGCAGTTTACAGACAGGTTTGTCCACTAGATGGAGCAGAGAGCGGATTGGACCACACATCTTCTACCCTATTAGGACGCGGCTCTTGGTCAGGGTCAGGCGAAGGTCAGGGACATCCTGGCTCCAGAACTGCCTCCGGGTCAGAGGTCAAGCGGCTACAGTCCTGGACAGGACACCTTCCAGAATGACAACGTGTCACTTCATTCAACACAAAGGCAACCTGAGGACCGACACACACAACCAGGATTCAGACGGGCATGTGTAACAGAGCTGCAGACTGCTGTATCATATGATGCGGTGAGCTGATGTGTTTAACAGCTATCTAACACACTCTTACCTAATTGATGGCGCTCATCGCCATGGTGATGAAGCTGTGGCTGTGCTGCTGCAGAGATCGCCGTCTCCTTCTATTCTTCACCCCGGAACATGTCTGTGGGAGAGAGACAGTCAGTGAGAGGACACTGTGTCTGTGTGTGTGTGTGTGTGTGTGTGAGGAGTGATGGCTCCTGGCCTACCGGGGCACAGTTCCCGTTCTTCAGCACACACAGGTGGATGTTGCAGTGCAGGAACACGTCCGAGGATTTGCCAGAGAACTGGAACATTCTGAAGGAGAAGCGGGTGGCGGAGGAGTCACCGTTGGTCAGAATGTTCACCGTGCTGTCGGCAGGGTTGGCACACCTGGGACATGGACACACAGGACACATGTGTCAGAGCAGCCAATGTGTACCCAACTATGTGTCTGACAGTGTGTGTGTGTGTGTGTGTGTGTGTGTGTGTGTGTCTCACCCTTCCTTGATGATGTCCCAGCGCACAGTAGCATTTGAGGAGCTTTCAGGCGTGGCCCAGCAGGCGTCAGTCACCATGACGATCTTGCTGTCCAATCCGGTGGTGTTTAGGGACAGGTAGAGCTTCTGGTCCAATCGGACGGCTGCTGAGTCGTTGAGGGGCTGGCTGAACTCGGCGTCGTAGAAGGCTGCCATGGTGAGTTTGTAGTTCCATTCTCCAGAGGACAGGTTCTTGCTCACAGAGCTGGTGAGTTTCAACAAATGAACCAACACACACAGTCAACAAACCTCAAACTCTCCAAATACCAACAGTGAAACTATCAGTCCATGGCTCGGAGTGTGGATGAGGATCTGGTTCTCATGGGCAGCGTGTCCAGTTTGACTGCAACGCTATCGCTAACTCTCCTAGTGATAACACTTAGCCTAGCCTCACCCATAACCCTCTGACCAGACGCTATCGCTAACCCTCCTAGTGATAACACTTAGCCTAGCCTCACCCATAACCTTCTGACCAGACGCTATCGCTAACCCTCCTAGTGATAACACTTAGCCTAGCCTCACCCATAACCCTCTGACCAGACGCTATCGCTAACCCTCCTAGTGATAACACGTAGCCTAGCCTCACCCATAACCCTCTGACCAGATGCTATCGCTAACTCTCCTAGTGATAACACTTAGCCTAGCCTCACCCATAACCCTCTGACCAGACGCTATCGCTAACCCTCCTAGTGATAACACTTAGCCTAGCCTCACCCATAACCCTCTGACCAGACGCTATCGCTAACCCTCCTAGTGATAACACTTAGCCTAGCCTCACCCATAACCCTCTGACCAGACGCTATCGCTAACCCTCCTAGTGATAACACTTAGCCTAGCCTCACCCATAACCCTCTGACCAGACGCTATCGCTAACCCTCCTAGTGATAACACTTAGCCTAGCCTCACCCATAACCCTCTGACCAGACGCTATCGCTAACTCTCCTAGTGATAACACTTAGCCTAGCCTCACCCATAACCCTCTGACCAGACGCTATCGCTAACCCTCCTAGTGATAACACTTAGCCTAGCCTCACCCATAACCCTCTGACCAGACGCTATCGCTAACTCTCCTAGTGATAACACTTAGCCTAGCCTCACCCATAACCCTCTGACCAGACGCTATCGCTAACTCTCCTAGTGATAACACTTAGCCTAGCCTCACCCATAACCCTCTGACCAGACGCTATCGCTAACTCTCCTAGTGATAACACTTAGCCTAGCCTCACCCATAACCCTCTGACCAGACGCTATCGCTAACCCTCCTAGTGATAACACGTAGCCTAGCCTCACCCATAACCCTCTGACCAGACGCTATCGCTAACCCTCCTAGTGATAACACGTAGCCTAGCCTCACCCATAACCCTCTGACCAGACGCTATCGCTAACCCTCCTAGTGATAACACTTAGCCTAGCCTCACCCATAACCCTCTGACCAGACGCATAACCCTCTGACCAGACGCTATCGCTAACTCTCCTAGTGATAACACTTAGCCTAGCCTCACCCATAACCCTCTGACCAGACGCTATCGCTAACTCTCCTAGTGATAACACTTAGCCTAGCCTCACCCATAACCCTCTGACCAGACGCTATCGCTAACTCTCCTAGTGATAACACTTAGCCTAGCCTCACCCATAACCCTCTGACCAGACGCTATCGCTAACCCTCCTAGTGTGTCGGACGAAGTAGTTTCCTGGTTTGTTTGTTTTTTCAAAGTAACAAGCTGTATTTCCATCAACGGTAGCTTTAGTGACGTTCAACTTCCTGCCTCGTAAAGTTGTTGGTAACTGAGTTAAATGGATGTCCAGAGTCGCTTCCCCAACACTGACGATACCAACCTTGACCTTGTTTTAACGCTGTGAACTCCTCTGGCTGGAAGGTATTCTCTCCCGGTAATGTGCATCACATTACACATGTATTACCACAGTGAAAGGCCTGGGTGACCTCACACACACACACACACACACACACACACACACACACACACACACACACATACACACACCTGTCTTTGACCTTGATGCCCAGGGCCATAGATTGGGAGGTGTTCTTGGTGTAGGCGCAAGAGAAGTCCAGGTTGGTCTCGTCCATGCGGTGGATGGCCATGGAGGAGTTGTAGTTCCTCTGGACGGAGTTCTTGTAGATGATGTGAGTGTTGTTGGACTGTGGAGAGGGGAGGGAGGGGCTTCACTCACTGAACCCCAGCCTGGTTAGAACCCCAGCCTGGCTAGAACCCCAGCCTGGCTAGAACCCCAACCAGGCTAGAACCCTGACCTGGCTAGAACCCCTGGTTAGAACCCCAGCCTGGTTAGAACCCCAGCCTGGCTAGAACCCCAGCCTGGCTAGAAGCCCTGGTTAGAACCCCAGCCTGGTTAGAAACCCAGCCTGGCCAGAACCCCTGGTTAGAACCCCAGCCTGGTTAGAACCCCAGCCTTGCTGGGTCATCTATAGATGTTTGATGTGTGTTTTGGTACCGTGAGCAGAGTGCCGCAGCTGTGGTTGTGGTTGTCGAAGCGGTACACCACAACGCCCTTCTCTAACACCCCAATGCAGCTTGGGTCGTTGAGGTGCAGAGTCTTGTAATCAAAGTCTGCCTCAACCAGACGACAGCGTTCCAGAGACAAGCTGGCAGAACTCCCACTGCAGCTTGTTAAAGGATCTTTAAAGAGAGGCGTGCACACACACACACACACACACACACACACACACACACACACACACACACACACACATACACAGAGAGAGGTTAATCAAGAAAACACACACACACATATACACATACAGGTAATCAAGAAAACACACACACACACACACACACTGTTCAAACACATTTAGTAGAGTGGTCACACAGGGTTTGGGATCATGCACATACCAAAAGGACCCCTCTCCTTGACAGAGTCCAGGTAACTACGGCGACAGAGGCAGACAGATTCACCGTTCCTCTCCCCACAGAACTCATGGTCAGCACAGTCCATGTCCAGGCAGGGGTCTCTGGATGCTGAGGGAGGGGGAGGAGGAGGAGGGGAGGAGGAGGAGGGGGAGGTGGAGGAGGAGGAGGGGAGGAGGAGGAGGTGGAGGGGAGGGGGGGAGGTGGAGGTAAGGAGGGGGAGGAGGAGGTGGAGGGGAGGGGGAAGGAGGAGGTGGAGGGGAGGATGGGGGAGGAGGAGGAGGAGGGGAGAAGGAGGAGGAGGAGGAGAGAGAGAGAGAAGGGTTTGATAAACAGACAGAGTAACATTAGAAATCACACACCCCCTACCGCACGCACACACACACACACACACACACCCCATACCACACATACACACACACACCCTACCGCACACACACACACACACACACACACACACACACACAGGCGACCCAAACAGAATGGATGCATCGAGAGGAAACATTGAGAATGTGACTTACGACAGTTGGCCTGCGTCCTCCACTTGTCCAGCTGTCCGTCAGAGAGCAGGCAGGCCATGGCGTAGGCCTCCATGGAGGAGCAGAGGGTGCGGTCCACCGGGCCGTGGCGGCACAGGTCAAACACGCAGGCCTCCACGTACGGCCCTGGGGGGGTGGAGTTATGGCAGGCGGCGAAGGGGCCGCTGCTATTAACCATGACGCCACACAGCTGGTTGACCTTCTCAGTGCAGTTGGCTCTCATGTCAGTTGTTATGTTGGCAGCACAGCTGTGGAGGAGCAACACACACACACACACACACAGGAGCAACATGGCCCGGGGTTCGAGGATATATCACTTGGAAGTGGGGGTGAGTACATCACTCAGGACTGTGTGTGTGTGTGTGTGTGTGTGTGTGTGTGTGTGTGTGTCCTGGATTGCTACTCCATCATAACCTGACAACATTTACCTTGTTGAACCGTAGTTGCTGTTCTTCCACTTCGCCGGGTCCCCGCTGGAAGCACCGTGCGAACAGACGCCATCCAGCGGACGAACTCCGACCTTCCAAATGGCCAGGGTGTCGCCGTTGTACTCGAGGGTGGTGTTGTACATGCTGAGACGGACGACCACCATCCTGTCACTACTATTGACAGACACGCCAGAGGCCACCTCAACGGTCGTGGACACGTTCACCTTCGTTCCGTTCACCTACAGCCAAGGACCAGGCAGGGAGATATGGTGAATCTGCCCAGTTACACACACACACACGCACACACTCTCACTCTCACTCTCACTCTCACACTCACACTCACTCTCACTCTCACTCTCACTCTCACTCTCACACACACACACACACACAGAGGGCGGTTGGTTCTCACACCTTCAAAGCAAACAATTTGGTGTTAGTTATGAGAACCTCTCTCTTTGCACCTCCCAGACTAAACAATTTAGTGTTTGTTATGGGAACCTTTCTTTCTGTGCTTACTGTATGATCCCATCCCCCCACAGGAACCACACCTTCCAGACTAAACAATGTCTCATATCTTCTCACAGACCCCATATATAAAGCCTTCTTTGTGCCTTGCTCTCATTTTACTCTGTGAACACAATGTACAAGCGACTGAGAAGGCGACTGTCTGTCAGAGAGGCTCTGGACCATATCTTCGATGATGGAGAGGAGATGGAAATTGAACCAGAGATAGAGGAGGACGTTTCCAATTGTTTTTTTACCAGAATCAATTGAGAAAACTTTACTGGACATGACAAACTTGGAGGGGAGGCGTGTGTTTGGGGACAAGTGGAGAGAATTGGATCGGGCAGACCTCCAAGCCTACATAGGTCTATTGATTCTGGCAGGAGTATACCGGTCAATAATAATGATAAGAAAAAGAAGAATAAGTATGAGCAATAACAATAGTTAGACTCTCACTGAACCACTCAATATTTGTTGTGAAACAACACAGCACAAGTCCAAAATGCATGGGGGTGACTAGCAAGCTAGCTAGTTCAAGCTAAAGCTAACAATGCTACCATTGCTACCAACTGACAAAGTGTCATGCCATTATAAAGACACATTTGTTGACTATGTGTCTACTGCTGTAAAATGTAATTAAACATCACATACCCGCTTTCGAAGTCGCTGTCCTCCCAACGTGAGCCCTGCAAAAAAGAAAACAAGAACAACAACCTGTGGTAGAAACGTCTGCCCCCAGTCCGCGATCGTGAAGAGGAAAGCGACAGCGACTTCGAAGAGGGTATGTGACATTTAATTACATTTTACAGTAGACACATATCTCACAAATTGTGTGTACAATGATTATTTTGCCAGTTAGAAGCAATGATAGCATTGTTAGCTGCTAGGTGGCTAAGTAACCCGTTGACAGTGTCTATGGGCATTGCTAAGAGTTACCTTTAGCTTGAACTAGCTAGCTTGCTAGCCAACTCCGTGCATTTTGGCAAGGCATTTTGGCAAGGCATTTTGGACTTGGTGGAGGCCTTGGCTGTGCTGTTGGTGGACGTTGAGCAGGGTGTGGTCGTGGAGGATGTGCCACTCATCCTTGAGGATGTCCACGATGTGCAGAGCATCTTAGAGGTAGCTACAGTCAATCACACGGCTACTGTATGAACTAGCTACAGTCAATCACACTGCTACTGTAAGAACTAGCTACAGTCAATCACACTGCTACTGTATGAACTAGCTACAGTCAATCACATTGCTACTGTATAAACTAGCTACAGTCATTCACACTGCTACTGTATGAGCTAGCTACAGTCAATCACACTGCTACCGTATGAACTAGCTACAGTCAATCACACTGCTACTGTATAAACTAGCTACAGTCAATCACACTGCTACTATATGAACTAGCTAAAGTCAATCACACTGCTACTGTATAAACTAGCTACAGTCAATCACACTGCTACTATATGAACTAGCTACAGTCCCAATGCTACTGTATGAACTAGCTACAGTCAATCACACTGCTACTGTATGAACGACAGTAGCTAGTTCATACAGTAGCAGTGTGACTGACTGTTGCTAACAGAAACATGTAGTTAGCCTGTGCTAGTAGAAACATGTAGTTAGCCTGTGCTAGTAGAAACATTAATGTGTAGTTAGCATGTGCTAGTAGAAACATGTAGTTAGTCTGTGCTAGTAGAAACATGTAGTTAGCATGTGCTAGTAGAAACATGTAGTTAGCATGTGCTAGTAGAAACATGTAGTTAGCATGTGCTAGTAGAAACATGTAGTTAGTCTGTGCTAGTAGAAACATGTAGTTAGCATGTGCTAGTAGAAACATGTAGTTAGCCTGTGCTAGTAGAAACATGTAGTTAGCCTGTGCTAGTAGAAACATGTAGTTAGCATGTGCTAGTAGAAACATGAATGTGTAGTTAGCCTGTGCTAGTAGAAACATGTAGTTAGCCTGTGCTAGTAGAAACATGAATGTGTAGTTAGCCTGTGCTAGTAGAAACATTAATGTGTAGTTAGCCTGTGCTTGTTGAAACATGTAGTTAGCCTGTGCCAGTTGAAACATGTAGTTAGTCTGTGCTAGTAGAAACATGTAGTTAGTCTGTGCTAGTAGAAACATGTAGTTAGTCTGTGGTAGTAGAAACATGTCGTTAGCCTGTGCTAGTAAGAACATGAATGTGTAGTTAGCCTGTGCTAGTAGAAACATGTAGTTAGCATGTGCCAGTAGAAACATGTAGTTAGCCTGTGCTAGTAGTAATATGTAGTTAGCCTGTGCCAGGAGAAAAATTTAGTTAGCCTGTGCTAGTAGAAACATGTAGTTAGCCTGTGCCAGTAGAAACATGTAGTTAGCCTGTGCTAGTAGAAACATGTAGTTAGCCTGTGTTAGTAGAAACATGAATGTGTAGTTAGCCTGTGCTAGTAGAAACATGTAGTTAGCCTGTGTTAGTAGAAACATGAATGTGTAGTTAGCCTGTGCTAGTAGAAACATGAATGTGTAGTTAGCCTGTGCTAGTAGAAACATTAATGTGTAGTTAGCCTGTGCTAGTAGGAACATTAATGTGTAGTTAGCCTGTGCTAGTAGAAACATTAATGTGTAGTTAGCCTGTGCTAGTAGAAACATGAATGTGTAGTTAGCCTGTGCTAGTAGAAACATTAATGTGTAGTTAGCCTGTGCTAGTAGAAACATTAATGTGTAGTTAGCCTGTGCTAGTAGAAACATTAATGTGTAGTTAGCCTGTGCTAGTAGAAACATGTAGTTAGCCTGTGCTAGTAGGAACATTAATGTGTAGTTAGCCTGTGCTAGTAGAAACATGTAGTTAGCCTGTGCTAGTAGAAACATGTAGTTAGTCTGTGCTAGTAGAAACATGTAGTTAGCCTGTGCTAGTAGAAACATTAATGTGTAGTTAGCCTGTGCTAGTAGAAACATTAATGTGTAGTTAGCCTGTGCTAGTTAGTAACGTTCATGTGTAGTTTGCCCATATGCCTGAACTCGTAGAATAGAATAGCTTTTATTTCTCAGGTGGAATTACAAACTGCAAAGTCCGTTCAACAAGTCATATTGTTGTAAAATAAACCTGTAGTACATTTTGATTAATGGAGATGACAGCAGGAGTTCCCTTTATAAAGCCTTTATTACAGACAACAGAGAGAAGAGAAAATGACTTGAGTTTGAGCTGGTCCACTTGGCCTGCTGGCCGGCCGGGTGCTTCAGGGAACTCAGATACACAACACCACAACACCACCCTAACCTAACCTAACCTAACCTAACCTAACCTAACCTAACCTTAACCTAACCTTAACCTAACCTAACCCTAACCTTAACACAAACAGGCTTCCACATGTTGGTTAAAGTTACACATATAGTCAGAACGGTCTTTTACTGTTCTGAATTACTGATTAACACACAGTTATCATATATATATATATATATATATATATATATATCAGACTATTACTCTTAGCAGTAGGTTTTTAAGCATTATCATTAAAACATTCAATCACTTGCCTTTTTACTTAAATCTAAATCTTCATTGTCTGAAGCAAACAATGGAATAGTATTCTCTTCCTGATGATGCCTTTTTACCGGGTGACCTCATTCTTTTGACATCTCAAACTTAATTTAAAATGTTCTTAAACACCAAATATTCTTACTTAGTTCATATTCTTTCAATGCCAAACATTCCTTCATATTTTAGTTTGTATTCTCAGACTTTCAATGTGCAAATTCAAGTTTGGATTTAACTTGCCTGCCCCCATGATTGATAGATTAGTGCTTACATTAAACCAGCTACTATTATTATAATAATGTCTTGTCAACCCTCATACCATCATCATAAACTTCACATCATAACAGCAACCTTCATTCAATACCAGTTAGCATCCAATCAAAGTCTCCTTCTGCATTTGACTTCCTACTCTTTGAAAGTCAATCCATTTCTTCATCTTCCAATCGATACTCTCAAACTTTCACTGCAAACATGAAGGCCACTGTTGCGTTGCATGTTCATATACATATTTCCCACCCTGATTGATCGACACAAAGAACACAGACACAGAAAAGCATCCCTTCAGAAATCCCAGACACCGATATAAGATTCAGTTAAAGGTAGACTCAGCGATATGACGTCAACGCGGGACGTTGGTTGACGTCAGCGATGTTTCAGATTCATCCGAGCAACGGACGTTTCACTAATGATGGATTCCATCGGTGCACGAGCACGGCAGTGGCAGATGGCCATGTGACAAACGGGCTGGCGAGGGAATTGTCTTGCCTTAGGCTTCAACGATCTCTGCCAATATTCACAGGTTACGTCATATCGCTGAGTCTACCTTTAACAACGGATAGAGAGTGTGGTCGGGTAAACACGGTCTTCTAAACACAGTATGGTAAACACAGTCTGTTAAACAGTGTATTAAAGATGAGGCAGTTTACAGACAGGTTTGTCCACTAGATGGAGCAGAGAGCGGATTGGACCACACATCTTCTACCCTATTAGGACGCGGCTCTTGGTCAGGGTCAGGCGAAGGTCAGGGACATCCTGGCTCCAGAACTGCCTCCGGGTCAGAGGTCAAGCGGCTACAGTCCTGGACAGGACACCTTCCAGAATGACAACGTGTCACTTCATTCAACACAAAGGCAACCTGAGGACCGACACACACAACCAGGATTCAGACGGGCATGTGTAACAGAGCTGCAGACTGCTGTATCATATGATGCGGTGAGCTGATGTGTTTAACAGCTATCTAACACACTCTTACCTAATTGATGGCGCTCATCGCCATGGTGATGAAGCTGTGGCTGTGCTGCTGCAGAGATCGCCGTCTCCTTCTATTCTTCACCCCGGAACATGTCTGTGGGAGAGAGACAGTCAGTGAGAGGACACTGTGTCTGTGTGTGTGTGTGTGTGTGTGTGTGTGTGAGGAGTGATGGCTCCTGGCCTACCGGGGCACAGTTCCCGTTCTTCAGCACACACAGGTGGATGTTGCAGTGCAGGAACACGTCCGAGGATTTGCCAGAGAACTGGAACATTCTGAAGGAGAAGCGGGTGGCGGAGGAGTCACCGTTGGTCAGAATGTTCACCGTGCTGTCGGCAGGGTTGGCACACCTGGGACATGGACACACAGGACACATGTGTCAGAGCAGCCAATGTGTACCCATCTATGTGTCTGACAGTGTGTGTGTGTGTGTGTGTGTGTGTGTGTGTGTGTGTCTCACCCTTCCTTGATGATGTCCCAGCGCACAGTAGCATTTGAGGAGCTTTCAGGCGTGGCCCAGCAGGCGTCAGTCACCATGACGATCTTGCTGTCCAATCCGGTGGTGTTTAGGGACAGGTAGAGCTTCTGGTCCAATCGGACGGCTGCTGAGTCGTTGAGGGGCTGGCTGAACTCGGCGTCGTAGAAGGCTCCCATGGTGAGTTTGTAGTTCCATTCTCCAGAGGACAGGTTCTTGCTCACAGAGCTGGTGAGTTTCAACAAATGAACCAACACACACAGTCAACAAACCTCAAACTCTCCAAATACCAACAGTGAAACTATCAGTCCATGGCTCGGAGTGTGGATGAGGATCTGGTTCTCATGGGCAGCGTGTCCAGTTTGACTGCAACGCTATCGCTAACCCTCCTAGTGATAACACTTAGCCTAGCCTCACCCATAACCCTCTGACCAGACGCTATCGCTAACCCTCCTAGTGATAACACTTAGCCTAGCCTCACCCTAACCCTCTGACCAGACGCTATCGCTAACCCTCCTAGTGATAACACTTAGCCTAGCCTCACCCATAACCCTCTGACCAGACGCTATCGCTAACCCTCCTAGTGATAACACTTAGCCTAGCCTCACCCATAACCCTCTGACCAGACGCTATCGCTAACCCTCCTAGTGATAACACTTAGCCTAGCCTCACCCATAACCCTCTGACCAGACGCTATCGCTAACCCTCCTAGTGATAACACTTAGCCTAGCCTCACCCATAACCCTCTGACCAGACGCTATCGCTAACTCTCCTAGTGATAACACTTAGCCTAGCCTCACCCATAACCCTCTGACCAGACGCTATCGCTAACCCTCCTAGTGATAACACTTAGCCTAGCCTCACCCATAACCCTCTGACCAGACGCTATCGCTAACCCTCCTAGTGATAACACTTAGCCTAGCCTCACCCATAACCCTCTGACCAGACGCTATCGCTAACCCTCCTAGTGATAACACTTAGCCTAGCCTCACCCATAACCCTCTGACCAGACGCTATCGCTAACTCTCCTAGTGATAACACTTAGCCTAGCCTCACCCATAACCCTCTGACCAGACGCTATCGCTAACTCTCCTAGTGATAACACTTAGCCTAGCCTCACCCATAACCCTCTGACCAGACGCTATCGCTAACTCTCCTAGTGATAACACTTAGCCTAGCCTCACCCATAACCCTCTGACCAGACGCTATCGCTAACTCTCCTAGTGATAACACTTAGCCTAGCCTCACCCATAACCCTCTGACCAGACGCTATCGCTAACTCTCCTAGTGATAACACTTAGCCTAGCCTCACCCATAACCCTCTGACCAGACGCTATCGCTAACTCTCCTAGTGATAACACTTAGCCTAGCCTCACCCATAACCCTCTGACCAGACGCTATCGCTAACTCTCCTAGTGATAACACTTAGCCTAGCCTCACCCATAACCCTCTGACCAGACGCTATCGCTAACCCTCCTAGTGTGTCGGACGAAGTAGTTTCCTGGTTTGTTTGTTTTTTCAACGTAACAAGCTGTATTTCCATCAACGGTAGCTTTAGTGACGTTCAACTTCCTGCCTCGTAAAGTTGTTGGTAACTGAGTTAAATGGATGTTCAGAGTCGCTTCCCCAACACTGACGATACCAACCTTGACCTTGTTTTAATGCTGTGAACTCCTCTGGCTGGAAGATATTCTCTCCCGGTAATGTGCATCACATTACACATGTATTACCACAGTGAAAGGCCTGGGTGACCTCACACACACACACACACACACACACACACACACACACACACACACACACACACACACACATACACACACCTGTCTTTGACCTTGATGCCCAGGGCCATAGATTGGGAGGTGTCCTTGGTGTAGGCGCAAGAGAAGTCCAGGTTGGTCTCGTCCATGCGGTGGATGGCCATGGAGGAGTTGTAGTTCCTCTGGACGGAGTTCTTGTAGATGATGTGAGTGTTGTTGGACTGTGGAGAGGGGAGGGAGGGGCTTCACTCACTGAACCCCAGCCTGGTTAGAACCCCAGCCTGGCTAGAACCTCAGCCTGGTTAGAACCCCAATCTGGCTAGAACCCCAGCCTGGCTAGAACCCCAGCCTGGTTAGAACCCCAGCCTGGTTAGAATCCCAGCCTGGCTAGAACCCCAGCCTGGTTAGAACCCCGACCTGGCTAGAACCCCAGCCTGGTTAGAACCTCAGCCTTGTTAGAACCTCTGGTTAGAACCCCAGCCTGATTAGAACCTCAGCCTGGCTAGAACCCCAGCCTGGTTAGAACCCCTGGCTAGAACCCCTGGTTAGAACCCCAGCCTGGTTAGAACCCCAGCCTGGCTAGAACCCCTGGTTAGAACCCCAGCCGGGTTAGAAACCCAGCCTGGCCAGAACCCCTGGTTAGAACCCCAGCCTGGTTAGAACCCCAGCCTTGCTGTGTCATCTATAGATGTTTGATGTGTGTTTTGGTACCGTGAGCAGAGTGCCGCAGCTGTGGTTGTGGTTGTCGAAGCGGTACACCACAACGCCCTTCTCTAACACCCCGATGCAGCTTGGGTCGTTAAGGTGCAGAGTCTTGTAATCAAAGTCTGCCTCAACCAGACGACAGCGGTCCAGAGACAAGCTGGCAGAACTCCCACTGCAGCTTGTTAAAGGATCTTTAAAGAGAGGCGTGTACACACACACACACACACACACACACACACACACACACACACACATATACACACATATACACACACACACACACACATACACAGAGAGAGGTTAATCAAGAAAACACACACACACATATACACACACAGGTTAATCAAGAAAACACACACACACACACACTGTTCAAACACATTTAGTAGAGTGGTCACACAGGGTTTGGGATCATGCACATACCAAAAGGACCCCTCTCCTTGACAGAGTACAGGTAACTACGGCGACAGAGGCAGACAGTTTCACCGTTCCTCTCCCCACAGAACTCATGGTCAGCACAGTCCATGTCCAGGCAGGGGTCTCTGGATGCTGAGGGAGGGGGAGGAGGAGGAGGGGGAGGTGGAGGAGGAGGAGGTGGAGGGGAGGAGGGGGAGGAGGAGGTGGAGGGGAGGGGGAAGGAGGAGGTGGAGGGGAGGAGGGGGAGGAGGAGGAGGAGGGGAGAAGGGTTTGATAAACAGACAGAGTAACATTAGAAATCACACACCCCCTACCGCACACACACACACACCCCATACCACACATACGCACACACACACCCCATACCACACATACACACACACACCCTACCGCACACACACACACACACACATACACAGGCGACCCAAACAGAATAGATGCATAGACAGGAAACATTGAGAATGTGACTTACGACAGTTGACCAAGGTACCGTTGAGAGCACAGGTTTCACAGGTGGTTGAATTGGTGACATTCTGACCCACACTGAGGCGAGACGTCCCTGCGGGGCACAGACACAAAGATAGGTCACCTAACCAGGCCCCGCCCACACCAGAGAGCTGTCTACCAGGCCCCGCCCACACCAGAGAGCTGTCTACCAGGCCCCGCCCACACCAGAGAGCTGTCTACCAGGCCCCGCCCACACCAGAGAGCTGTCTACCAGGCCCCGCCCACACCAGAAAGCTGTCTACCAGGCCCCGCCCACACCAGAGAACTGTCTACCAGGCCCCGCCCACACCAGAGAACTGTCTACCAGGCCCCACCCACACCAGAGAGCTGTCTCCCAAGCCCCGCCCACACCAGAGAGATGTCTACCAGGCCCCGCCCACACCAGAGAACTGTCTACCAGGCCCCGCCCACACCAGAGAGCTGTCAACCAGGCCCCGCCCACACCAGAGAGCTGTCTCCCAAGCCCCGCCCACACCAGAGAGATGTCTACCAGGCCCCGCCCACACCAGAGAACTGTCTACCAGGCCCCGCCCACACCAGAGAGCTGTCAACCAGGCCCCGCCCACACCAGAGAGCTGTCTACCAGGCCCCGCCCACATCAGAGAGCTGTCTACCAGGCCCCGCCCACATCATAGAGCTGTCTACCAGGCCCCGCCCACACCAGAGAGCTGTCTACCAGGCCCCGCCCACACCAGAAAACTGTCTACCAGGCCCCGCCCACACCAGAGAGCTGTCTACCAGGCCCCGCCCACACCAGAGAGCTGTCTACCAGGCCCCGCCCACACCAGAGAGCTGTCTACCAGGCCCCGCCCACACCAGAGAACTGTCTACCAGGATGTTAGATCTGTTGAAATTACCTGTATCACAGCCAACCAGGCCGAAATAAGTTACAGTGGAGATAGATGAAGAGATCGGGATCCTCTTTATGATGTCCCCTCCTTCAGTGGTATACCCAATATCCTATCAAGAGTAAAGACAATCAACCCATCACTATGGAGACCACATAGGACTGGACCAGGGGGGGCTGGTGGAGGTAGAAACACGTGTTTGATAAAATTCCTCATTCCTTCCATGCATTACAATGAGCCCATCCTAACATATTTTCTATTCCTTAAATTTGATCAATTCTAATTGTTATTAAATGTGTTTGTCAAAGCTGCTTGAAACATGGTGTTGCTATGACACCCTGAGAAAAGGCTCCACAGCAGTTCCTGACAGGTACCTTCCATATGATGGATGACACAGCCTCTTGGAATGTTTTAATATACAATAAACAATATACAAATAATATACTTACGCCGGTCAATGCCTTGTTGTAAACTACATATTGTAGAAAGGTGTTTCCGTCTTTGAGAACCCTGAAGAGCATCCTGGCCTGAGAAGGACCAGGAAGACAGCGTGAGCCTGGGCTCAGGTGATTCATGAGAAATACATTTCTTAATATACAGTCGTTTTTAGAACAGTTTCATAGTTGTGTTTAGAACAGTTTCATAGTTGTGTTTAGAACAGTTTCATAGTTGTGTGTAGAACAGTTTCATGTGTTTGATGTCTGTGTAGAAGAGGAGTAATTACACTTCTACTCCTGTGATACACCGCGCGAGTACTTTCTCGATCATTGTATTCTGTGCTGCCAGGAATGTTGTGTCGTTTAAAGTATTCCATTGGAGTAGTTATTTTCGTATATATATATATTGGATATATCGTCATACGAGGAATCTGTGGCCCCAGAATGCAGTCTCCCCATCCTGCACTGGGCCTCTCACCAAAACACAGAGTGAAATTGTCGGTACTGTACTGATGTGGGAGGAATGAGAGAACATGATGTCACTATATGATATTTAATGATGATATATATAATGATGTCATAATAACAGCTTTGATGGAGGTGACTTTGATTTTGACTCACAGTGGCATTAGTATAAGTCTTTCCAAAGAATTTGATTGGACATGAGCTGAAAGATATGGTATGGTCTTCTGCCCAGGCTGCACCTGAGACAAAGGGAGAGAGAGAGAGAGAGAGAGAGAGAGAGACACAGAGAGAGGTTGGTAACCAACCTAGTGACCAACAAGCAATTCTGGTGACGTTTGACGGGAGAATGGGAGAATGGAATGTATGTGACAATATGACAGACAGACAGACAGACAGACAGACAGACAGACAGACAGACAGAGGGAACACTATGTGACTTACCTGCACAGGTGAGCAGAACCAGGAGCGGCAGAACCAGCGGAGCTGAGCCCATGTTGGTGGAGTTTGACAGTGAAAGTGGAAACAGAGCTGCAGGGGAGAGAGTCTGTCTCAGTGACAACATGGATTGGAGAAACACTGGGCTGTTTGGCTTATTAGTCCAAAACTATTCCAAATCAAAATGAGCTGAGCCATCACAAACACAGAATAATAAACATGACTTAACATTAGAATGTGATGTACAGTGTTGGAGAAGCTACTCTGAAAATCAACTAACCCGAAATGACTATTAAATTACCATTTACTTTACAAAGGAAGAAGTAGAACTACACTAAAGCCCTTGATAGAAATACAGTTTGTCAAACTAAAGCTAATTTGAAAAAGTCGTTACCACATCAAAACTACTTCATCCAACACATGACAGTCAGTTACTGAAAGATGACTTGTACCTGTATGATATTTAACGCAGTCTCCTAACAAACAATACAATACAATACACACACACACACAAACACACACACACACACACACACACACACACACACACACACACACACACACACACACACACAGACACACACAGACACACATACACACACACCAAGTTTTACCAATAAAATTGTATTTTCTTTTGCAAAAACAGCCTGAAGGTTTTAGTTAAGTGGCAGCTTAGGGTGAACCCTAACCCTAACCTGTAAAGAATGTAGCTGGAGCGACACGTATAGAATATTCTAACTATTCTACATTCCTATTGTTGACCCACATGCAGGCACTGGGATCAATGTCAGTACTACAGTGCCCTCCATAAGTATTGGAAAGAGGAAGCATTTTGTCTTCTTTTAGCTCTGTACTCCAACAGTTTACATTTGAAATCAAACAATTACATGGATTGGAGAAACACTGGGCTGTTTGGCTTATTATTCCAAAACTATTCCAAATCAAAATGAGCTGAGCCATCGCAAACACAGAATAATAAACATGACTTAACATTAGAATGTGATGTACAGTGTTGGAGAAGCTACTCTGAAAATCAACTAACCCGAAATGACTATTAAATTACCATTTACTTTACAAAGGAAGAAGTAGAACTACACTAAAGCCCTTGATAGAAATACAGTTTGTCAAACTAAAGCTAATTTGAAAAAGTCGTTACCACATCAAAACTACTTCATCCAACACATGACAGTCAGTTACTGAAAGATGACTTGTACCTGTATGATATTTAACGCAGTCTCCTAAAAAACAATACAATACAATACACACACACACACACACACACACACACACACACACACACACAGTGTAGGCACCATACCTCCGGAGATCTTCTCAGAGAGAGTGAGGCTCAACCCATCTGTTGTTGTCTCTTATAGGTGAGGAGAGGAGGGGGGAGAAGCCGCTCGTCAGGTGTTCAATGTCCCCAAACACTCCCATGTCACGCCCCTTCTCCGGTACGACCTGACCTTTAACCCTCGTATTGTCTTCACTTTTTGGACCCTTTGGAAGTCTTCGGGTCATTATTGGGGCTTTAAAAGCAATACAAAAATACAAATTTCCATTCAAAACTCTTTAACATATATTGTCTTTATCTCAATTCCAAACAATATAGATAACATGTATGATTAATATTCGCAATTAATCTCTGCTAGATCATATTTAACAGTGGAAGTGTAATTCGTTTTTTGTGATAAAGTTATAATTTATGTAAAAAATCTGCTATAATAAGGACTTGGGTGGAATGCTTATCCCTGAAAAGTTGAAATGAAACAATGTTTTCATTGATGTTTATTATTTTTGAGGAGATATTCTCATTTGATTTTCATCTTTATCTTATTATAATCAAAGCTGTGAAAAGCAAATACAGGTGATGAACGACAATAGAAACACAAGAACCAAACTTAGATCGATTTAGTCACTGGATATGAAATACATCTCTCAAAAATGTCTCAAAAATAATTTGAGATGATTTACAATAAATAGAAACACAAAACATGAACGAAATGTACACTGCTTTATTCACTGTCAATGAAATACAGTACACTGAAAAATACATCTTTCAAACAATTCTGAAATAATATTGGATACATACAATTTGAGAGTATGTGTCCTACAGATGTACTTTTAGCAGTTTCTGCATGTGGTTTGTGTCTTTGAGTCCTTTGAGGGTTCACACACCTCGCTGTGCTTCCTCTTGTTGCCACCAGCTGCAATCTAGAATAATGAAAATACTTTATTAGTTCAGGATTTTTTTCCCACCACATCTTCTAATAGTCAATTTCAATTTGACCCACATACATACAGAGATACTCAGAAACATACACACACACACACACACACACAGATACATGCACACATAAACAACAACAACAACAGGACACTTACTTCAGGCACTGGAGGTTGTGGTTGTGTGGGTCGTGCAGGTGGGACAGCAGGAGCCTCCTCCACCCTCCTCACTATGGCTAGAGAAGCTGGGTTCCTGGGCACATGTTGTCTCCTCTGTATGTGCGGTGTCACCAGTGCTCATAAGCATCACATTTTTGCCCTTTTTGGGTATGTAGGATACCAGGGCCATGTTGGCCGTAAACACAAAGTGGGAGGAATGGACTGGCCTGTTCGTTACAGTTAGAAGCTGAGGTGGGAGCTCTGTCTTATTTTTTCTGACTGTTCCACCCATTGTCAGCTTTCTTTTGAGAAGTTCCTGTCCCGGGCTGTACGATGTGAAAAAATTATCCCAAGTGATGTTGTGGCCACTGAGGCCCTGTGACATATCCAGTACCACCCGTGTCCCCTGGTGTCTCTCAGGGTCTCCTCCCTCTGGCTTCCCAGAATGTTTTGTAACAACATTGTACAGATTCTGTGTGTGTGTGTGTGTTTGTATGTGTGTGAGTGAGTGTGTGTGTGCATGTTTCTGTGAGTCTGTGTGTCTCTGTGTATATGCGGGTCAAATTGACCCGAAGACCTTGTGAAGGACATAAATGTGTAGGGGGGGTGTAGCATGTGCACTCAATGATTTTTTTTTCTTTGACATGTTCTTCACAGTAAATAAGCCAAGGCCATGGAGTTTCAGGTTGAAAAAATGTTTCCTTGTATATTTTTTCTTCAAGTAAAAATTTAAAACGGGTCAATTTGACCCGAAGACCACACAAGGGTTAAAATGGTATTTTCTTTTGCAAAAACAGCCTGAAGGTTTTAGTTAAGTGGCAGCTTAGGGTGAACCCTAACCTGTAAAGAATGTGGCTGGAGCGACACGTATAGAATATTCTAACTATTCTACATTCCTATTGTTGACGCACATGCAGGCACTGGGATCAATGTCAGTACTACAGTGCCCTCCATAAGTATTGGAAAGAGGAAGCATTTTGTCTTCTTTTAGCTCTGTACTCCAACAGTTTACATTTGAAATCAAACAATTACTACAAGGTTAAAGTAGAGATTCTCAGCTTTAATTTGATAAAACCAAGATTCCTAGAAGATAAAAGTGAGCCTTTAACCCAAAACAAAGAAGAGGTTAGCCAGTATGGGTAATAGTGAGTGAAGCAATAGTGACTGTTACACTATGGTTCATGTTCTTCGCTACAGTCTTAAACTATGGTTCATGGTTTATCACACACACACACACACACACACACACACACACACACACACACAATGGATAGACACACACACACACACACACACACACACAATGGATAGACACACACACACACACGCACACACACACACACACACACACACACACACACACTACCTTGACATGCTAGGTTCATATTTAACTTTTACCTGACATGTAATTCACAGCCGTGACACAAGACACAAAATGTAGGCCTGTCCACTTGAGATATTGGGTTTAAACTGGAGGGACAATCAGAGTGAATATGATCTTTTGGTTAGAACTGGTTAGAAGTAGTCTAGACTAATGGTGACTGTGTTTGGTTAGAACTGGTTAGAAGTAGTCTAGACTAATGTTGTCTGTGTTTGGTTAGAACTGGTTAGAAGTAGTCTAGACTAATGTTGTCTGTGTTTGGTTAGAACTGGTTAGAAGTAGTCTAGACTAATGGTGACTGTGTTTGGTTAGAACTGGTTAGAAGTAGTCTAGACTAATGGTGACTGTGTTTGGTTAGAACTGGTTAGAAGTAGTCTAGACTAATGGTGACTGTGTTTGGTTAAAACTGGTTAGAAGTAGTCTAGATTAATGGTGACTGTGTTTGGTTAAAACTGGTTAGAAGTAGTCTAGACTAATGTTGACTGTGTTTGGTTAGAACTGGTTAGAAGTAGTCTAGACTAATGGTGACTGTGTTTGGTTAAAACTGGTTAGAAGTAGTCTAGACTAATGTTGTCTGTGTTTGGTTAAAACTGGTTAGAAGTAGTCTAGATTAATGGTGACTGTATTTGGTTTGGATGCAGATGCTGTAATAGCGTTGTAGGTCTTTTTAACTGTAGTACTATCTATTTGTCCCGTTCATTGACTGTGTGTGTCGTACGTTCCTCTACAGGTGTGTGTGTCTGTGTGTGTCTGTGTATGTCTGTGTGTGTGTGTGTGTGTGTGTGTGTGTGTGTACACTATGTGTTCACACCAGGTGTGTGTGTGTGTGCTATGCGCTGTGTACTATGTATGTGTGTGTGGATAGATGAATTGATAGAGAGACAGAGAGACAGGGGTACTTCAGTGGAGAGGGTGGAGAGTTGAGTGGTTGAGAGTGGCAGAGTTGGTACAAGTATACAGTGAAATGCAAAAGTGACAGTGTGTGTGTGTGTGTGTGTGTGTGTGTGTGTGTGTGTGTGTGTGTGTGTGTGTGTGTCTGTGTGTGTGTGTGTGTGTACACTATGTGTTCACACCAGGTGTGTGCGTGTGCTATGCGCTGTGTACTATGTATGTGTGTGTGGATAGATGAATTGATAGAGAGACAGAGAGACAGGGGTACTTCAGTGGAGAGGGTGGAGAGTTGAGTGGTTGAGAGTGGCAGAGTTGGTTGGTTAACCGGATGAGAGTTTTTAGAGTTAACCCATTAAGAGGTTAATCCGCATGCATCATACTGAGTGAAGCAGTTGTGACTGGTGAAACTCATTGTTCAGCCTACGCAGGAGCAAGAATTCCTCGTTGTCACTAAACCGGTATCATACAACCTGAGCTTTAAAATGCTATTTTCTTTTGCAAAAACAGCCTGAAGGTTTTAGTTAAGTGGCAGCTTAGGGTGAACCCTAACCCTAACCTGTAAAGAATGTGGCTGGAGCGACATGTATAGAATATTCTAACTATTCTACATTCCTATTGTTGACGCACATGCAGGCACTGGGATCAATGTCAGTACTACAGTGCCCTCCATAAGTATTGGAAAGAGGAAGCATTTTGTCTTCTTTTAGCTCTGTACTCCAACAGTTTACATTTGAAATCAAACAATTACATGGATTGGAGAAACACTGGGCTGTTTGGCTTATTATTCCAAAACTATTCCAAATCAAAATGAGCTGAGCCATCGCAAACACAGAATAATAAACATGACTTAACATTAGAATGTGATGTACAGTGTTGGAGAAGCTACTCTGAAAATCAACTAACCTGAAATGACTATTAAATTACCATTTACTTTACAAAGGAAGAAGTAGAACTACACTAAAGCCCTTAATAGAAATACAGTTTGTCAAACTAAAGCTAATTTGAAAAAGTCGTTACCACATCAAAACTACTTCATCCAACGCATGACAGTCAGTTACTGAAAGATGACTTGTACCTGTATGATATTTAACGCAGTCTCCTAACAAACAATACAATACAATACAATACACACACACACACAGACACACACACACACACACACACACACACACACAAACACACATACACACACACCAAGATTTACCAATAAAATTGTATTTTCTTTTGCAAAATCAGCTTGAAGGTTTTAGTTAAGTGGCAGCTTAGGGTGAACCCTAACCTGTAAAGAATGTGGCTGGAGCGACATGTATAGAATATTCCAACTATGCTACATTCCTATTGTTGACGCACATGCAGGCACTGGGATCAATGTCAGTACTACAGTGCCCTCCATAAGTATTGGAAAGAGGAAGCATTTTGTCTTCTTTTAGCTCTGTACTCCAACAGTTTACATTTGAAATCAAACAATTCCTACAAGGTTAAAGTAGAGATTCTCAGCTTTAATTTGATAAAACCAAGATTCCTAGAAGATAAAAGTGAGCCTTTAACCCAAAACAAAGAAGAGGTTAGCCAGTATGGGTAATAGTGAGTGAAGCAATAGTGACTGTTACACTATGGTTCATGTTCTTCGCTACAGTCTTAAACTATGGTTCATGGTTTATCACACACACACACACACACACACACACACACACACACACACAATGGATAGACACACACACACACACACACACACACACAATGGATAGACACACACACACACACGCACACACACACACACACACACACACACACACACACACACACACACACACACACTACCTTGACATGCTAGGTTCATATTTAACTTTTACCTGACATGTAATTCACAGCCGTGACACAAGACACAAAATGTAGGCCTGTCCACTTGAGATATTGGGTTTAAACTGGAGGGACAATCAGAGTGAATATGATATTTTGGTTAGAACTGGTTAGAAGTAGTCTAGACTAATGGTGACTGTGTTTGGTTAGAACTGGTTAGAAGTAGTCTAGACTAATGTTGTCTGTGTTTGGTTAGAACTGGTTAGAAGTAGTCTAGACTAATGTTGTCTGTGTTTGGTTAGAACTGGTTAGAAGTAGTCTAGACTAATGGTGACTGTGTTTGGTTAGAACTGGTTAGAAGTAGTCTAGACTAATGGTGACTGTGTTTGGTTAGAACTGGTTAGAAGTAGTCTAGACTAATGGTGACTGTGTTTGGTTAAAACTGGTTAGAAGTAGTCTAGATTAATGGTGACTGTGTTTGGTTAAAACTGGTTAGAAGTAGTCTAGACTAATGTTGACTGTGTTTGGTTAGAACTGGTTAGAAGTAGTCTAGACTAATGGTGACTGTGTTTGGTTAAAACTGGTTAGAAGTAGTCTAGACTAATGTTGTCTGTGTTTGGTTAAAACTGGTTAGAAGTAGTCTAGATTAATGGTGACTGTATTTGGTTTGGATGCAGATGCTGTAATAGCGTTGTAGGTCTTTTTAACTGTAGTACTATCTATTTGTCCCGTTCATTGACTGTGTGTGTCGTACGTTCCTCTACAGGTGTGTGTGTCTGTGTATGTCTGTGTGTGTGTGTGTGTGTGTGTGTGTGTGTGTGTGTACACTATGTGTTCACACCAGGTGTGTGTGTGTGTGCTATGCGCTGTGTACTATGTATGTGTGTGTGGATAGATGAATTGATAGAGAGACAGAGAGACAGGGGTACTTCAGTGGAGAGGGTGGAGAGTTGAGTGGTTGAGAGTGGCAGAGTTGGTACAAGTATACAGTGAAATGCAAAAGTGACAGAGTGTGTGTGTGTGTGTGTGTGTGTGTGTGTGTGTGTGTGTGTGTGTGTGTGTGTGTGTGTGTGCCCCTGAGACAGGGAGAGAGAGAGGGAGACACACACACACACACACACGTCATTTTTAGTACTTCTATTTTTATTTTATTGTATTTTAAAACTTATTGTATTGTTGCACTAATCTGTGGCACTGTCACTTTTGCATTTCACTGTATACTTGTATGAACGTGACAAATAAAGAATCTTGAATCTTGAACATGTTGTCACTTGACTCACTAAACATTGACGCCTCTGGGCATGTGTGTGTGTGTGAGTGTGTGTGCGTGTCTGTGTGTGTCTGTGTGAGTGTGTGTGTGTGTGTGTGTGAGTGTCTGTGCGAGTGTGTGTGTGTGTGTGTATGTGTGTGTGTGTGTGTGTGTTTGTGTGTGTCTCCCTCTCTCTCTCCCTGTCTCAGGGGCACACACACACACACACACACACACACACACACAGACACACACATGTTGTCACTTGACTCACTAAACATTGACGCCTCTGGACATGTGTGTGTGTGTCTGTGTGTCTGTGTGTGTGTGTGTCTGTGTGTGTGTGAGTGTCTGTGTGAGTGTGTGTCTGTCTGTGTGTGTCTGTCTGTGTGTCTGTGTGAGTGTGTGTGTGTGTCTGTGTGTTGTGATGGCCCAGCCGGTGAGCAGTGCCCCACAGAGACACCTGGTGGCCACAAGGGGGAGGCAAAGGCAGCCATGGGGTGTCGTGCTGGATGGGAGGTACTATCCCAGTTCTATGTCCTGGAGACTCCGCCACCAATCAGATGACTCAGCTCACCGCTCACAGGTGCGCTGAGTCAGCTCGGCGATCCTGAGGCCTTTTAAACTCCCCAGGACAAGCTGAAGACAGACTGGCTGGAGGAACGAGTCGAGACCAGACACCCGCTAAGCCAGTCTCATAAGCCAAACGGGAGAGAAAGCCTGGAAGACGGAGAGGAACCCCCCAACCGACCGGAGGAAGAGGTCAGTGAAAGGGACCCGATATCCGACTAACTTTGGCCTGTCTCTCTTTCTCTCTCTCTGACGACAAAAAGAACCCGGCGGAGCGCCGTAGCGCCAACCGCCAACCCGGTGAAGATTTGAGTTGCCTTTCGCCTCTCCCTTTTCCCCGCACCTTAGAAATAAAACCCTACGTTGATTTCACCGCAACCCCTGTTTCCGCCTGTTTCTATTCTCATTGGTTGACCCACTGTTGCGCCTGTCGACCAGGCTCCCACAGTGTGTGTGTGTGAGTGAGTGTGTGTGTCTGTGTGAGTGTGTCTGTCTGTCTATCTGTGTGTGTGTGTGTCTCCCTCTCTCTCTCTCACACACACACGTTGTCACTTGACTCACTAAACATTGACGCCTCTGGGCGCGCGTGTGTGTGGGTGTGCGTGTGTGTGTGGAGCATCCAGAGAGAGACGAAGTAAAGGAGGGAGGGAAGGAAGGAAGGTAGGAAGGAAGGGAGGGAGGGAAGGAAGGAAGGAAGGAAGAGAGGGATGAGTCTCACCTTCTCCTCCGCCGACAGTAAGGAAAGAAGAGAGGAAACAGGAAAGGAGGGAAGGGAAGGAGGGAGAGAAGGAGAGAGAGAGAGAGAGACAGGAGGGAGGGAGGGAGGGAGGGGAGAAGGAGGGAGAGAGAGAGACAGGAGGGAGGGAGGGAGAGAGAGAGACAGGAGGGAGGGAAGGAGGGAGAGAGGGAGAGAGACAGGAGGGAGGGAGGGAGGGAGAGACAGGAGGGAAGGAAGGAAGGAAGACAGGAAAGGAGGGAGAGAAGGAGGGAGGGAAGGAGGGAGAGACAGGAGGGAGAGAAGGAGAGAGAGACAGGAGGGAGGGAGGGAGAGAAGGGGGGAGGGAAGGAGAGAGAGAGAGAGACAGGAGGGAGGGAGAGAAGGAAAGAAGGAGGGAGGGAGGGAGGGAGAGAGACAGGAGGGAGGGAAGGAGGGAGGGAGAGAGACAGGAGGGAGGGAGAGACAGGAGGGAAGGAAGTATGGAAGACAAGAAAGGAGGGAAGGAAGAGAGAGACAGGAAAGGAGGGAGGGAGGGAGGGAGAGAAGAGAGGGATGAGTCTCACCTTCTCCCCGGCCGACGGCGTCTCAGAGGACCAGTCACTCAGCATGGCGCGGATACAGTCCTGGAGCTACGGCAACAACAGACAGACAGGTCAGATGGAGAGACAGACAGGTCAGAGACAAACAGACAGACAGACAGACAGGTCAGAGACTGACAGACAGACAGACAGAGGGACAGACAGGTCAGAGACAGACAGACAGACAGTGTGAGTGCGTGTGTGTATGTCTGTGTGAGTGTGTGTGTATGTCTGTGTGAGTGTGTGTGTGTCTGTGTGTGTGTGTGTGTGTGTGTGTGTGTATGTGAGTGTGTATGTGTCTCCCTCTCTCTCTCCCTGTCTCAGGAGCACCCACACACACACACACACACACACGTTGTCACTTGACTCACTAAACATTGACGTGCGTGTGTGTGTGTGTGTGTGTCTGTGTGTGTGTGTCTGTGTGTGTGTGTGTGTGTGTGTGTGTGTGTGTGTGTGTGTCTCCCTCTCTCTCACACACACACACATTGTCACTTGACTCACTAAACATTGACGCCTCTGGGCGCGCGTGTGTGTGTGTGTGGGTGTGCGTGTGTGTGTGTGTGGAGCATCCAGAGAGAGACGAAGGAAAGGAGGGAGGGAAGGAAGAGAGGGATGAGTCTCACCTTCTCCTCCGCCGACAGTAAGGAAAGAAGACAGGAAACAGGAAAGGAGGGAAGGGAATGAGGGAGAGAAGGAGAGAGAGAGAGAGAGACAGGAGGGAGGGAGGGAGGGAGGGAGGGAGGGAGGGGAGAAGGAGGGGAGAAGGAGGGAGAGAGAGAGACAGGAGGGAGGGAAGGAGGGAGAGAGAGAGACAGGAGGGAAGGAGGGAGAGAGGGAGACAGGAGGGAAGGAAGGAAGGAAGACAGTAAAGGAGGGAGAGACAGGAGGGAGAGAAGGAGAGAGAGACAGGAGGGAGGGAGGGAGGGAGGGAGAGAAGGGGGGAGGGAAGGAGAGAGAGAGAGAGACAGGAGGGAGGGAGAGAAGGAAAGAAGGAGGGAGGGAAGGAGGGAGAGAGACAGGAGGGAGGGAAGGAGGGAGGGAGAGAGACAGGAGGGAGGGAGAGACAGGAGGGAAGGAAGTAAGGAAGACAAGAAAGGAGGGAAGGAAGAGAGAGACAGGAGGAAAGGAGGGAGGAAGGAGGGAGAGAGAGAGAGACAGGAAAGGAGGGAGGGAGGGAGGGAGAGAAGAGAGGGATGAGTCTCACCTTCTCCCCGGCCGACGGCGTCTCGGAGGACCAGTCACTCAGCGTGGCGCGGATACAGTCCTGGAGCTACGGCAACAGCAGACAGACAGGTCAGATGGAGAGACAGACAGGTCAGAGACAAACAGATAGACAGACAGACAGGTAAGAGACTGACAGACAGACAGACAGACAGACAAACAGATAGACAGACAGATAAGACAGAGGGACAGACAGGTCAGAGACAGACAGACAGACAGTGTGAGTGTGTGTGTGTCTGTGTATGTGAGTGTGTATGTGTCTCCCTCTCTCTCTCCCTGTCTCAGGAGCACCCACACACACACACACACACACACACACACGTTGTCACTTGACTCACTAAACATTGACGCGCGTGTGTGTGTGTGTGTGTGTGTGTGTGTGTGTGTGTGTGTGTGTGTCTGTGTGTGTGTGTGTGTGTGTGTGTGTGTGTGTCTCCCTCTCTCTCACACACACACACACACACATTGTCACTTGACTCACTAAACATTGACGCCTCTGGGCGCGCGTGTGTGTGGGTGTGCGTGTGTGTGTGTGTGGAGCATCCAGAGAGAGACGAAGGAAGGAAGGAAGGAAGGAAGGAAGGAAGAGAGGGATGAGTCTCACCTTCTCCTCCGCCGACAGTAAGGAAAGAAGACAGGAAACAGGAAAGGAGGGAAGGGAATGAGGGAGAGAAGGAGAGAGAGAGAGAGACAGGAGGGAGGGAGGGAGGGAGGGAGGGGAGAAGGAGGGGAGAAGGAGGGAGAGAGAGAGACAGGAGGGAGGGAAGGAGGGAGAGAGGGAGAGAGACAGGAGGGAGGGAAGGAGGGAGAGAGGGAGAGAGACAGGAGGGAGGGAGGGAGAGACAGGAGGGAAGGAAGGAAGGAAGACAGGAAAGGAGGGAAAGAAGAGAGAGACAGGAGGAAAGGAGGGAGGGAAGGAGAGAGAGAGAGACAGGAAAGGAGGGAGGGAGAGAAGAGAGGGATGAGTCTCACCTTCTCCCCGGCCGACGGCGTCTCGGAGGACCAGTCACTCAGCGTGGCGCGGATACAGTCCTGGAGCTACGGCAACAACAGACAGACAGGTCAGATGGAGAGACAGACAGGTCAGAGAGAAACAGACAGACAGACAGATAAGACAGAGGGACAGACAGGTCAGAGACAGCATGGCGCGGATACAATCCTGGAGCTGGAGGGCAACAAAAGACATACAGGTCAGACAGACAGACAGAGAGAGACAGGTCAGATAGAGAGACAGACAGGTCAGAGACAGCGTGGCGCGGATATAATCCTGGAGCTGAACGGCAACAACAGGTCAGACAGACAGACAGAAAATGACAATAAAACGACATATTTAGTATTTATTTAATCACATTCATAATACACACACACACACACACACGGTCAGTTCGTTAGAGCCAGTTAGCATTCGCCTTTAGAACCCCATCAACACTGCACTGTGTAGGTAAATTCGTTAGCCCCGTTAGCATTAGCCTTTAGCACCCCGTCAACACTGCACTCGGTAGGTAAATTCGTTAGCTTCGTTAGCCCCGTTAGCATTAGCCTCTAGCCTCCCGACCCCCCCCCCCGCCCTTCTTACCTCCTCACTCGGGGACGACGGACACTTCTTCTTCAGCCGGCTCCGGTTGACGAGGTTCCCGGTGTGGAGGTTGAGCGTCGTGGCCCGGGTCAGAAACGAGGTCCGGGTACCGGTACCAGAGGAGGAGCCGGAGGAGCCGGTCCCAGAGCTGCCAGAGGAGCCGGTCCCAGAGCCGCCGGAGGAGCCGGTCCCAGAGCCGCCGGAGGAGCCGGTCCCAGAGCCGCCGGTCCCAGAGCCGCCGGAGGAGCCGGTCCCAGAGCCGCCGGAGGAGCCGCCGGAGACGGTCCCAGAGCCGCCGGAGGAGCCGGTCCCAGAGCCGCCGGAGGAGCCGCCGGAGACGGTCCCAGAGCCGCCGGAGGAGCCGGTCCCAGAGCCGCCGGAGGAGACGGTCCCAGAGCCGCCGGAGGAGCCGGTCCCAGAGCCGCCGGAGGAGCTGCCGGAGACGGTCCCAGAGCCGCCGGAGGAGCCGGTCCCAGAGCCGCCGGAGGAGACGGTCCCAGAGCCGCCGGAGGAGCCGGTCCCAGAGCCGCCGGAGGAGACGGTCCCAGAGCCGCCGGAGGAGCCGGTAGAGGAGACGGTCCCACCGGGGGAGACGGTCCCAGAGGACCCGCTACGGGTACCAGAGGAGCCGCCGGTGTCGGTGGTTTCCATGGTGTCTGTCTCCCCTTCTCTCGTAAAGAAGAAGTAAATGTCGTAAAGATATAATAATAATAATAATAATAATAAAAAGATATCGTAAAATGAGGGAGGGGTGGGGTTGTCTAGCAACGAGGAACAGTTGGTGGGTTTGAGGGAATGTCGTAAAGGAAAAGAAAATGTCGGAAAGGGACGGGATATGGTGGGTTACCTAGCAACGAGGGGGTGGGGAGAGTGTGTGTGTGGTTTGAAGGACTGTCGTAAAAATATTTTTTCAAAACAAATACGAACGGTGGAGGGAAAGGGGGGGGTTGCCTAGCAACGAGGGGGTGGGTTTGAAGGAATGTCGAGTAATGATGACACGACGCGTTTCCACACCCCCACACACACGGTCAGTTCGTTAGAGCCAGTTAGCATTAGCCTTTAGCACCCCGTCAACACTGCACTCGGTAGGTAAATTGGTTAGCTTCGTTAGTTAGCCCCGTTATCATTAGCCTCAGAGCCGGTAGAGGAGACGGTACCACCGGGGGAGACGGTCCCAGAGGACCCGCTACGAGTACCAGAGGAGCCGCCGGTGTCGGTGGTGGTGGTGGTTTCCATGGTGTCTGTCTCCCCTTCTCTCGTAAAGAAGAAGTAAATGTCGTAAAGATATAATAATAATAATAATAATAATAATAATAATAATAATAATAATAATAATAGTAAATGTCGTAAAATAAGGGAGGTTGGTGTGTTTGAGGGAATGTCGTAAAGGAAAAGAAAATGTCGGAAAGGGACGGGATATGGTGGGTTACCTAGCAACGAGGGGGTGGGGAGAGTGTGTGGTTTGAAGGAGTTTCATAAAATCATAAAATTCTAAAAAATGTCGTAAAATAGGAACGGTGGAGGGAAAAGGGGGGGGGTTGCCTAGCAACGAGGAGGTGGGTTTGAAGAGCCAAACTACATGGTTCTACTAGCCCTAGGGTTAGGGTCAGGGTTTAGGGTTAGGGTTAAAGTTAACTCATCCCCTAGGGTTAGGGTTAGGGTCAGGGTTTAGGGTTAGGGTCAGGGTTCGAGTTAGGGTTAGGGTCAGGGTCAGAGTCAGGTTCAGGGTCAGAGTTAGGGTTAGGGTCAGAGTCAGGGTCAGGGTTAGAGTCAGGGTTAGGGTCAAGGTTAACTCGTCTCCTAGGCCTGTCTGCACATTTGGGTTGTCATGACGTTGCTAAGTGAAGTGTTAACACTGGAAAGAAAACGTCCCCTTTGGTTTCCACTGATGTTCTATTATACTAATGTTCTATTATACTAAGATTATATTACACTGATGTTCTATTACACTAATGTTCTATTACATAAATGTTCTATTACACTAATGTTCTATTATACTAATGTTCTATTACACTGTTCTATTACATAAATGTTCTATTACACTAATGTTCTATTACATAAATGTTCTATTACACTAACGTTTTATTATGTTTTTTTATGTGAAGACTGCCCAACGCATCACCGGTTCCTCACTCCCCTCCATCGAGGCTGTCCAGGGCAAACGATGCTTGCGTAAGGCACGCAGCATCGTCAAGGACATTTCTCACCCCAACCACAGACTTTTCACCCCACTCCCCTCCGGGAGGCGCTACAGGTCTCTCCGCACCCGAACCAGTAGGTTCAGAGGCAGCTTCTTCCCTGCGGCTGTCACCCTGCTGAACTTGAACACTACACCTACCTGACAACCTACTACCCCCGCAACCCCCACCCCCCCCCCCCCCCACCCGGACTATTGCACTATTGCACTATACTCCCCTCCCCTGCTCTTACTCAATACCACTGCTCTTCTGTACATACCTGTTCATACTGTTCATACTGTTCATAATGCACATAATGCACATATCCTATATTTTCTTTAATACTACTGCACATACTGTACATACTTGTTTATACGGCATTCCATATTTATATTTATTCTGCTATCTACCTCATGTTACTGTTAATACATATATACTGCTAGACTGCATTACCCATACAGCTCATATGCTGCTACACTGCTCATACTGTAACTATTTATTCTGCTATAATGCTACTGCTACTCACATACTGCTATACTGCACTGCTATATTATACTGCTTATATTATACTATATCATACTGCACTACTACTGATCATATATTGCACTACCTGTAAATACTGTTCATTGCACTTTCTGCTATTTTGCACTTCTGGTTAGACGCTAACTGCATTTCGTTGTCTCTGTACTTGTACTCTGCACAATGACAATAAAGTTGAATCTAATCTAATCTAATCTAATATTACACTGTTCTATTACACTAATGTTCTATTACACTAATGTTCTATTACACTAATGTTTTATTATACTAATGTTCTATTACACTAATGTTCTATTACACTAATGTTCTATTACACTGTTCTATTACACTGTTCTATTACACTGATGTTCTATTACACTAATGTTTTATTATACTAATGTTTTATTATACTAATGTTCTATTACACTAATGTTCTATTACACTAATGTTTTATTATACTAATGTTCTATTACACTAATGTTCTATTACACTGATGTTCTATTACACTGATGTTCTATTACACTAATGTTCTATTACACTAATGTTATATTACACTGATGTTCTATTACACTGATGTTCTATTACACTGTTCTATTACACTAATGTTCTATTACACTAATGTTCTATTACACTGATGTTCTATTACACTAATGTTCTATTACACTGATGTTCTATTACACTAATGTTATATTACACTGTTCTATTACACTGTTCTATTACACTGATGTTCTATTACACTGATGTTCTATTACACTGTTCTATTACACTGTTCTATTACACTGATGTTCTATTACACTGATGTTCTATTACACTAATGTTATATTACACTAATGTTCTATTATACTAACGTTCTATTACACTGTTCTATTACACTAATGTTCTATTACACTGATGTTCTATTACACTGATGTTCTATTACACTGATGTTATATTACACTAATGTTCCATTACATTGTTCTATTACACTAATGTTCTATTACACTGATGTTCTATTACACTAATGTTCTATTACACTGTTCTATTACACTGATGTTCTATTACACTAATGTTCTATTACACTGTTCTATTACACTGATGTTCTATTACACTGTTCTATTACACTAATGTTCTATTACACTGTTCTATTACACTGATGTTCTATTACACTGTTCTATTACACTGATGTTCTATTACACTGTTCTATTACACTGATGTTCTATTACACTGTTCCATTATAAAAGATCTGTTATGTTATAAAGAATATTTCAGGTTCAATTTCTGGGTTTTTAGGATCCAGTGCTTATTGCTAACTGGCTGGATTCTAATCTCTCTGTTGTTGTAATACTAGTAAATGACCACCAGGTGGTGCCCCCATCTGAGGGCTAGAGGTCTGGGGGATAGGGTTCTGGGGGTCTGGGGGTCTGGAGGTCTGGGGGTCTGGGGGTCAGAGGTACTGCAGGGGACAAGTGAAGTCTTCTCATGCCTCGCATGGCAGGGAGCGGTACTGCAGGGGACAGGTGAAGTCTTCTCATGAGAGCCATGCCTCCCATGGCAGGGAGCGGTACTGCAGGGGACAGGTGAAGTCTTCTCATGAGAGCCACGCCTCCCATGGCAGGGAGCGGTACTGCAGGGGACAGGTGAAGTCTTCTCATGAGAGCCATGCCTCCCACAGCCCACAGACAGAGAAAGGAAAAGCAGCCTGCACCTTGGCTGCCCCTCACAATGTCACATGATGGAGAGATATTACTGTACTAGATGATTACTATATAAAAATTAAGGAATGCATGGAAAGTGAAGTTCAGAACATGTACAGCGCCTTCTGAAGGTATTCAGACCCCTTCACTTTTTACACATTTTCTTGTGTTATAGACTCAATTTAAAATGGATTCAATTAAAATAATTTGCCATCAATCCACACACAATACCCCAGAATGACAAAGCGAAAACACAATTTTTTAAATTTCAGCACATTTATTAAAACTGAAATACAGAAATACTTCATGTACAGAAGTATTCAGACCTTTTCCTATGACAGTCTTAAAATTAGCTAAAATGCAAAAATGTCATCAACACATAACTCAATAAGTTGAATTAAGTCCATCTTAATGCAAGGAAAATAGTTCATGTCATTTTGGAATAAATATCTTTGTTTTTATAGGGTCTCTGATTTGCATAGGAATCAATTACACACTGTGTAGATTAGGATGTTCCGAAGACACTGTCCATGTTGTACTGACAGAGAAGGAGAGCTGTCTTCACATCCACTCCCTGCTACCTTACACACAGCAACGTAATCCAGCATCACAACTCAAACACCCAATCTAACCAACTCTTATATACATACAGACACTCTCTCCTGTGTTATTCTCAGAGTTCATCATCAGTCTGATTTGATCATCTAATCATTCATCTAGATTGTTTCACTATCAGTTGCATTTCCATCAAAAACAAACAAACATATATAAACAAATATATACATATTTTCTGTACCTGTAGTCTATTTCACTATCAGATGCATTTTTTAATAATTATATATATATATATATATATATATATATGTACAGTAAGAAATAATATAACTACACACAACACACAACACCCTACACACTGGGAGAGAGAACATCTGTACCTCCAACATCTCAGTGAAAACACACCACCATCCGACTGCATCATGTTCTGATCCGTCATCTTTGAGCCTTTGGTGTTCAGTGTGATCTCCCTGAGACTAGTTTACACAGGGTCACTGAACAGTCAAACCCAACCCAAAACCCTGGGTAGAGGGGCTCAGTGAATGTGGAGTGGAATGTGTGCAGGAGGGTCCGTGTGTCAGAGGAGACACTGTAGAAGGACAGAGTGCCGGCCGGCCAGTCCAGATACACTCCTACTCTGTGGGAGCCAGAGGAGGGGACAGGTATGTCAGTCTTCTTATTATTGTGTATGGCAGAGTAACTGTTACCAGAGCACCACAGACTCCAGGACTTGTCATTGTATCCCAACAAACAGTCATAACCCTTTCCTCTCCTGCTGATTCCTTTATATGTCACTCCTATACCAGCCTCTCTCCCACTCCACTCTACCTCCCAGTAACAGCGCCCAGTCAGACCCTCTCTACACAGCACCTGTAGACAGCGCTCAAATCTCTCTGGGTGATCAGGATACGGCTGCTCCTCTGTCCCCCGTGTCACCTTTCTGTTCTCCTCAGACAGAGAGTGGTGTCTGTGTGCTGTGTTTGGGTCCAGTGTGAGCTCACAGGCATCTGATTGAGAGGGCAAAAATAATCATCAAATCAATATAATTGAATAAATTACAATATTCACAATGTGATCTTGTTAGGGAAACATTCTTTTCACATAATATTACTTATTAATTAAAAATGTTTTATAAGGGATACAACGAATTCACATTTACTAATATTTTAGATTTACATATGAATACAATACTGGTGCTCTGTTTGAACTCTGCTGTACCCTGGTTCTTGAGTAATATCACAGTCCTATTCTCTACAGCGGTGGTGACTTACATTTGATCAGCCCAGGTTTGAGCCTGCACTCTCCACCATGGTCCACACTATATCAACCACAGAAGAACACACAGAGGTTGGATGACACACTTACAATCATGAGGAAAATAGATACAGTGCAATAATCTCATTGATACGTCCAGCCACATATTCAGCCTTTACCTGAATGTCTGTAGGTTACAGAGTGGATCTTTCTGTACAGCAGAGAGCAGCGCCAGTCCTGAGTCTCCTGGGTGATTGTAGCTGAGGTCCAGCTCTCTCAGGTGGGAGGGGTTAGACCTCAGAGCTGAAGCCAGAGAAACACAGCCTTCCTCTGGGACTCCACAGAATGACAACCTGGGGAAATAGTGTCACTCCATCTGATATCAAGAATCTGATTATTCCTCTCTAATGTACATGTGCAGCTTTAAATCCTCTTCATTTGTCAGTTGAAAGGCCACATGTGAATGAGGAATACAAATAAATACATGCAGCCAAACAATCACAGTGCGTGCAGACAGAGCAGCCCCCCCTCCCACCTCACACACACACACACACACACACACACACACACACACACACACACACACACATGCATACATACACACATGCACACATACACACACTATAGTAATTGATTGGAAGATAATGTACATTGTCTGTCTCAATTATTGAGCCTTTCAGTGCAAGTATCATTGATTGCAAAGAACGATAATGTAACAGACACTTCGGAATGATGTGTCTGACAACAAGAATAGTCTGAGACCTCACCTCAGTGTCTGTAGTTGACAGTGTGGACTCCCCAGTCCAGCAGAGAGCAGCTTCACCCCCCAGTCACCTAGATCATTATTACTGAGGTCCAGCTCTCTCAGATGGCAGGAGTCTGACCTGAGAGCTGAGGCCAACGCTTCACAGCATCTCACTGTGAGGTGACATCCATTCAGCCTGAATGAGGAATACAAATAAATACATGCAGCCAAATGATCACTGTGGTGCATTATGATAAGAATTCATGAGTGAGAGTTATAGTTGCTCTCAACAGGGAAGAAATTAACTATGGATACATTTGTAGTGACTGGATGTCTATTTCTAGTATAATGTATTTTCTAGCTATTGGGTTAGTGCAGTATTGTGTAGTCCCATGAGCTGATCTAAGGCCAGGTGGGTCAGGATTTGATGAGAGTAAAGTTATTCAGAGAGTGAAGACAGAGTAGCCCTCCCTACCACCACACACACACACACACACACACACACACACACGTTATATAGTAATTGATTGGAAGATAATGTACATTGTCTGTCTCAATAATTGAGCCTTTCTGTTGAAGTATCATTGATTCCATTGAATTATAATGTAACACAGTTAGGAATGATGTGTCTGACGACAAGAATAGTCTGAGACCTCACCTCAGTGTCTGTAGTTGACAGTGTGGACTCCCCAGTCCAGCAGAGAGCAGCTTCACCCCCACGTCACCTAGTTCATTATGACTGAGGTCCAGCTCTCTCAGGTGGCAGGAGTCTGAGCTGAGAGCTGAGGCCAACGCTTCACAGCATCTCTCTGTGAGGTGACATCCATTCAGCCTGAATGAGGAATAAATACAAGCATCAAGTCTTTTTAACTCAGAGAAAAATGTACATATGTGATGTGTTCTATCATTTCCAGTTGCATGTCGCCGCACCTAATTACAATATAATGATATTTTCGGGATTTTAACATAGAACAACATTTTTTCTAATCATTTCACTTCATTTTAAAGGTGAAATGATCATGTATCCATACTTTTCATGCCTTAAATAATGGATAGAGCTTTCAGTAGGAGATGAGTGGCGAGCTCCTTCCAACTGCACCAATTGTAACTGGCTAGAGAACTGACTAATTCCACTTTCACTAAAATAAAGCTGACAAACTCATGAACTGTGAACACAGCCAGCCATGTTATTATATATGCTACCTATGATATTTGCTTCATGTCAGACCAAAAGTCTTCATTTGAGCCGCAGTGTGAGTATCCGTGGTAGCGCTGTAGTAGTAAGTGATCACGTACTCCATTCATCGCTCAAGTATCAATACAGTGTTTTGTCCATCTACTTACAGTGCCGTCTTAGAGGCTGTGACCACTGGCAGCAGCCTCAGAAGACCTTCTTCTGATCTGGAGTACTTCTTCAGGTCAAACACATCCAGCTCCTCTTCTGAAGTCAGCAACACAAAGACCAGAGCTGACCACTGTGCAGGTGAGAGTTGGGCTTCTGAGAGACGTCCTGAGCTCAGGTAGCTTTGGATCTCCTCCACTAGAGAATGGTCATTCAGCTCATTCAGACAGTGGAACAGATTGATGCACCTTTCTGGAGAGGGATTCTCCCTGATCTTCTCCTTGATATACTTGACTGTTTCCTCATTGGTCTGTGAGCTGCTTCCTGTCTGTGTCAGAAGGCCGCGTAGGAGATTCTGATTTGACTGCAGTGAGAGGCCCAAGAGGAAGCGCAGGAACAGGTCCAGGTGACCATTCTGACTCTGTAAGGCCTTGTCCACTGCACTCTTGTGTAAGTCGACCAGAGGTGTGCATCTCAGTGATGACCATAGCTTCATGGATGAGGATTTCTGTTTAACCAGTGGATTCTCATTGCAGTTGTTGAATGTGAGGAACACATATAAAGCAGCTAGAAACTCCTGGATGCTCAGATGCACAAAGCTGAACAGTTTGTGCAGCCCACTCTCCTCTCTGAAGATCTGAGTGCACACTCCCGAGTACACTGTGGCTTTTGTGACATCAATGCCACACTCTCTCAGGTCTTCCTCATAGAAGATCAGATTGCCATTTTCCAGCTGATTGAAGGCCAGTTTTCCCAGTGACAGAATTTGTTCTTTATCCCACTGTGGATCTCTGTCATGGTTTCCAAGGTACTTCACATTCTTCTGTATGGTCTGAAATACCAGGAAGTGTGTGTACATCTGTGTCAGAGTGTTGGGCATCTCTCCTCTCTCTGCTTCACCCAACAATCTCTCTAGGGTAGTGGCTGAGAGCCAACAGAACACTGGTATGTGGCACATGATGTGGAGGCTCCTTGATGACTTTATGTGTGTGTGGATTCTGCTGGCCAGGTTCTCATCACTGATTCTCTTCCTGAAGTACTCCTCCTTCTGTGGGTTGTTGAACCCTCGTACCTCTGTCACCTGGTCAACACACTCAGGAGGGATCTGATTGGCTGCTGCAGGTCGGGAGGTTATCCAGAGGAGAGCAGAGGGAAGCAGCTTCCCCTTGATGAGGTTTGTCAGCAGCACGTCCACTGAGGTTAACTCTGTGGCATCACAACATGTCTCGTTATTCTTGAAGTCTAGAGGAAGTCGACACTCATCCAGACCATCCAAGATGAACAGAACTTTATACTTGTCAAAGTTGGAGATTCCTGACTCTTTTACTTCAATGAAGAAATGACCAAGAAGTTCATTCAAACTGCATTTCTTCTCTTTCATTAAATTCAGCTCCCGAAAAGGAAGTGGAAATATGAACTGGACATCCTGATTGGCTTTTCCTTCAGCCCAGTCCGTAATGAACTTCTGAGTTGACACTGTTTTTCCAATGCCAGCAACTCCCTTTGTCAGCACATTTCTCATTGGTTTGTCTTGTCCAGGTAAAGGCTTGAAGATGTTGTTGCATTTGATTGGTGTCTCCTGTGTTGCTGGTCTCCTGGATGCTGTCTCAATCTGTCTGACCTCATGTTCGTTATTGACCTCTCCACTTCCACCCTCTGTGATGTAGACCTCTGTGTAGACCTTATCGAGAAGTATTGGGTTACCTTGCTTAGCTATTCCCTCAAACACACACTGAAACTTCATCTTCAGGGTGGACTTGAGTTCTTGTTGGCACACCACAGCAAGCTCACCTGAATGACAAAACAATTAAAGAAATATTCCTGGACACTTTAGATTAAGTTGACCCAATACCTGCAGGAACTGTAAATATATATATATATATAATTATATGCCATTTTATCCAAAGCGACTTACATTGCAGTGAGTGCATACATTTCAGTATATATGGTCCCAGCAGGAATCAAACCCACAACCTAAGCATTATTAAAGCCATGCTCTACCGACTGAGCCACAGAAGACCACATGTATTAATTAACAAGTTGTTATATAGTAATTAATTATTAATTAATTATATAAGAATTCATTACATAGTATGTAGTGTAGTTGAATGATATATTACTACACGTGTAGGAAAGAACAGTACTTATTCCATCTGTGTTGTAGGAAACTGTCCAAACCCATTACTATGCAATTATACAGAAACAACCAATCTTGTTACTGGAGTAATTACAGAGACACTAAGTTATAGAGGCAACATAATATGAAGAGTGACCAAATGGGGATATACATCATAATTACAGTTAGTGGTGTTTGTATTTTCAATAATATTTCAGCCCAGTAACACTTCTCTGTGAAAACACATGAGGTCTCTTACGTTTCTCCAGTGTGTCAGCGAGCTCCTTCTGGTTCATGTTCCTCAGGACGTGCAGTGTGATCTTCAGAGCCCCTTCTCTGGCACTGCTCTCCTGCTTCTCTTCTTCTTCATCATCCACCACTTGCTCTTTCTCCCCCTGACTCTCAAAGCACTCTGGGTAGTCTTGAGAAATAAGCCTCTTGAACCTCTTCAGCTCATTTCTCAGTAAAGTGATGACATTGTCTTCAAGCGACTGAAACATTTAGAAAAATAAAGTGGAGTGAGATAGACAATTATGGGTAAACCTTTACACACAGTAGAGAGACTAAATACAAAAAACACTTGACTTTGGCATGCAATTGAAACAAGAAAAAAAAAATTTATATGGGGATGACTTTGCCACCTTCAATGTCATACTTTTTATTTAGCTCACCCTGAATATGGAGGCCAGTTCACTTTGACTCTGGACAGACTGACCACTGGGAATCTCTGACTCTGGTCTCTCCACCTGGTCACTGGGGATTCTGGGTAAAAACAAGAAATAAGCAGATGTCTTTATCCAGAGAAGTGTGAATGAGGCCCAGTTTCTCAAATAGAATAACTTCAGAGTGTAAACCACTAAACATAGTTCCTGGGTCAGATGAATATTACAAAAAACTGACATTGGTGGACGTTTTAGTCGGTGTAGCCAGTCCAAATTAATATATCTGTATTGTCAGTAGCTTTTAGGTTTTTAGTGTCCATCTCCCAACAGGATCCACTCTCCTCCTCCGTGGACATGCCTTCTAGTGAGTGTTGTAACACTGTCTGTTGCTACAGTTTGCATTGAACTACAGTATATCTACATTCCTGTGTCGAACACAAAGACACCAACATTCTCACATTCATTAACAGGAGACAGTGAACAGCACACTCTGAGGACCTCATGAAACAAAGAGGTGGCGTAGTCTAGCAGTTAGTTCATCACATCCCCCATGATACACCTACCCTTGTTTAGCAGTGACGGTTCCTTGTCTGAAGTGTATTGGAAGGTCCATAGACCGGTCACTCTTCATGGACACACAGCTAGGTACAGGTGAGGCTGGTCTCTCTTTCTGCTGGACCCTGTCAAACACAAAGACACCAACATTCTCACATGTTCAACAGAAGACAATGGATGTCATGTGTTCATATGAGTGTGTGTATGTGTGAGAGTGGGGACGGTGTGGCCTGTCCAAATAATTATATCTGTATTGTCAGTAGCTTTTAGGTTTTTAGTGGCCATCTCCCTCCAGGATCAACTCTCCTCCTCCATGGACACGCCTTCTAGTGAGTGTTGTAACACTGTCTGTTGCTACAGTATGCATTGAACTACAGTATATCTACATTCCTATGTCTAACATTAATCTGGTTATGGTTGAAGTATCTACCATCATCATCATCATCAGTATCATCATCTTCATGATAAATGACCTCCAGAGACTCTTCTCTTACCCCATGGCTTCAACCTCCCCAGACAGACTCATTTTCGAGGCAGTGGTCCCCTCCTCTCTCTCCCCAGAGAGACTCATTTTAGAGGCAGTGGTCCCCTCCTCTCTCTCCCCAGAGAGACTCATTTTAGAGGCAGTGGTCCCCTCCTCTCTCTCCTCTCCTCAGAGAACCTCCTGCTATAAACCCAATGAACACACGCAGCACGTTAAAGGAGACCAAAGTTCAAAACCAGTGAAGTGAGAAACTACAGTCTGGGGCTCAACAGAGGGAGGAAAGGGACATGAACGCCTGCTGATCCTGGATATACAGTATCTCTCTCTCTCTCTCTCTCTCTCCACTTACGGGTTGAATAAAATTCAAATTAAATCAAAGATGAAAGTTAACTTTGATTACATAAGCCAATCTTTACATAACAAAACAAAACATACAGGAAACCAACTAATTGACCCTTCATAGAGGAGTGTATTGAACACTCACACAGTCAACTTACGGTTGTGATCTGTCTCCCACCTCAGTGCTCAGCTCTGCTCTCTGTCTGGCTCCTCACTGATGCAGCTCTCCCCTGGATGAACTAGTTTGTCCACATTGTATCACCTGATGAAGCACATATGGGGCATATGACAGGATGACAGTTATCACACCACTGACAACTGTTCACGTAAATACACATATTATTCTTTTTTGTTCAATCTTCTAGTGTGTCGTCAACACAACGTCCAGTCTGACAGATCTCCAAGGTTGTCAACATGACTTAGAGACAGAGAGGGGGCGTGGCCTATCTTGTCCAGATTATCTCTAATATAAACGTCTAACATTTAACCTGCTGTAAATAATTGGCAGCCTCCATTAGATAATGTTGAATAGGAGGGAAGTAAATAATGTAATTCTCTGACAAAATTTGGCCATTAAAATGTCTCACACACACACACACACACACACACACACACACACACACACTCACACATGTATGATTTTCATGCTGCAGGAAATAGACTTAAAAGAATGACCAAAGCGAAAATCTGACTTGAAATTAAATGATTATTTGATTGATGATGTGATGTGGGACTCACTCAACAAGGTCTATGCAGGGTTCAAGAGTCACGGTTGTCTGCTGGTCCAGGACAAGGTCTATGCAGGATTCAAGAGTCACGGTTGTCTGCTGGTCCAGGACAAGGTCTATGCAGGGTTAAACAGTCACGGTGGTCTGCTGGTCCAGGACAAGGTCTATGCAGGGTTAAACAGTCACGGTGGTCTGCTGGTCCAGGACAAGGTCTAGTCAGGGTTAAACAGTGACGGTTGTCTGCTGGTCCAGGACAAGGTCTAGGCAGGGTTCAACAGTGACGGTTGTCTGCTGGTCCAGGACAAGGTCTAGGCAGGGTTCAACAGTCACGGTTGTCTGCTGGTCCAGGACAAGCCGACAGTACCAACTAGAAGAAGATTGAACTGTAAAGGAATGTAACAATCAATATAATACAACAGAGGCTTGAATGTTTCAAGTAGAGGAAATTATCAATACAATTACACAGTTAAATGTGTCTCCCCTCATCCTCTCTGACCTCTGTCAGAAGATGATACAGTTATTGTAATAATTACGACTAGAAACACTTTAGGTGACTTTAGGAAATGACGTGGTAGTTGTGGTTGGTCCATGGGAGAATAGAAGAGGGAAGTAAACTATACATGTTAACATAAAGCATGATGGCCGACTAGAAGATGTGTTTCGACTAGGATAGAGTCTCTAAGTTCAAGAGCTTGTTAGCAGTGTCTGCAGTAGACACAACCATAGACACACTACTCTGCACACGTGACAGTTCTTTGTAACTGACTCGGTCAACGCCTCCCATTTGCTGTACAACGTGTAGTAGAGAGCTGCGTGTGTCGAGGAGGGCCACATCTCTCTCTCCTCTTCCCCCTGTGCCGGGCCGAGCTTCTCCTTTCTACTCTGAGGAGGTGTGTACACCATATAGACTAGGGTAGATTCTCTGATTCTCTGTCAGATAGAGCTATATAATATGTACACATATACAGTATATACAGTGGGGGAAATGATTATTTGATCCCCTGCTGATTTTGTTAGTTTGCCCGATTACAAAGAAATGAGCGGTCTATAATTTTTATGGTACTTTTAGTTTAACAAATAGAGACAGAATATCAACAAAGAAGTCCAGAAAAAACACGTTATATAAAGTTATAAATTAATTTGCATTTGATCGAAGGAAATAAGTATTTGATCCCTTACAAACCAACAAGAATTCTGGCTCATACAGACCGGTTATATGCCCATGAGGCACACAGATTAGTCCTGTCACTTTAGGAAAAGTTCTCCTAATCTCTGCTTGTTATGGGTATAAAAGACACCTGTCAATAGAATCAATCTCTTCCATTCCAAGCTCTCCACCACCATGGGCAAGACCAAAGAACATTCAAAGGACATCAGGGTAAAAGTTGTAGACCTTCACAAGGCTGAAATGGGCTACAAGACCATCAGCAAGAAGCTTGGTGAGAAGTAGACAACTGTTGGTGCAATTATTAGAAAATGGAAGAAATACAAAATAACCATCAATCGCGGCCTGGAGCTCTGTGCAAGATCTTGCCTCGTGGGGTAAGGATGATCATGAGAAGAGTGAAGGATCAGCCCAGGCCTACACGGGAGGAGCTTGGTAATGATCTCAAGGCAGCTGGGACCACAGTCACCAAGAAAACCATTGGTAACACACTACACCGTAACAGATTGAAATCCTGCAGTGCCCGCAAGGTCCCCCTGCTCAAGAAGGCAAATGTACAGGCCCATCTGAAGTTTGCCAATGAACACCTAAATGATTCAGAGAAGGCTTGGGAGAAGGTGATGTGGTCAGATGAGACCAAAATTGAACTCTTTGGCATAAATTTGACTCTTCGTGTTTGGAGGGAGAGAAATGCTGAATGCTACAATCCCAAGAACACCATCCCCGCAGTAAAACACGGAGGTGAAAACATTATGCTTTGGGGTTGTTTCTCTGCTAAGGGTACAGGACGACTTCACTGCATTGAGGGGCCAATGGACGGGGCCATGTACCATAAGATCTTGGACAAGAACCTCCTTCCCTCAGCCAGAGCACTGCGGATGGGTCGTGGATGGGTCTTCCAGCATGACAATGACCCAAAACATACAGCCAAGGCAACAAAGGAGTGGCTCAAGAAGAAGCACGCTAAGGTCATGGAGTGGCCTAGCTAGTCTCCGGACCTTAATCCTATTGAAAATTTGTGGAGGGAGATGAAGCTTCGAGTTGCCAAGCAAAAGCCTTGAAACCTTCAGGATTTGGAGAGGATCTGTAAAGAGGAGTGGACCAAAATCCCTCCTGAGATGTGTGCAAACCTGGTGACCAACTATAAGAAACGTCTGACTTCTGTGCTTGCCAGCAAGGGTTTCTCCACCAAGTACTAAGTCATGTTTTGCTTGGGGATCAAGTACTTATTTCCTTCGATCAAATGCAAATTAATTTATAACTTTATATAATGTGTTTTTTCTGGACTTCTTTGTTGATATTCTGTCTCTATTTGTTGAAATAAAAGTACCATAAAAATTATAGACCGCTCATTTCTTTGTAATCGGGCAAACTAACAAAATCAGCAGGGGATCAAATAATTATTTCCCCCACTGTATATAAAATATAATATAATATAATATTAAAAACAAATTAGATTGTTTTTTTTGTGCGGGGTCAACTTTGCGAACTTGAACGGCTAAATATTCTCTGTGAATAAAGTCTTTGAATGAATCAACAGCTCTGGTATTGAATACTACGGTATTTAAAAAGTATTATAACTTAAATTCTACGACAAACACACCACACAACACACCACACCACACCACACTAAAACACTACACAACACACACACACACCACACCACACCACACCACACCACACCACACCACACCACACCACACTACACCACACCACACACAACTACACAACACTACACACCACAACAAAACAAAACAGAACACAACACAACACAACACAACACAACACAACACAACACCACAATTACACTTTTCCAGCAGAGCACACTCTTCCTGGTTAATGATCAACAAGAACCATAAACAGTTATATGATTTTTACTGCTCAGGATCTCAGTTCACACAACACAACACTCATTTTAGAGGCAGTGGTCCCCTCCTCTCTCTCCTCTCCTCAAAGAACCTCCTGCTAAACATGTTAAAGGAGACCAAAGACCACACACACACACACACACACACACGCACACACGCATGATTTTCATGCTGCAGGAAATAAACTTAAAAGAATGACCAAAGCGAAAATCTGACTTGAAATTGAATGATTATTTGATTGATGATGTGATGTGGGACTCACTCAACAAGGTATATGCAGGGTTCAACAGTCACAGTTGTCTGCTGGTCCAGGACAAGGTCTAGGCAGGGTTCAACAGTCACGGTTGTCTGCTGGTCCAGGACAAGGTCTAGGCAGGGTTCAACAGTCACGGTTGTCTGCTTGTCCAGGACAAGCCAACAGTACCAACTCGAAGAAGACTGAACTGTAAAGGAATGTAACAATCAATATAAAACAACAGAGGCTTCAATGTTTCAAGTTCAGGAAATTATCAATACAATTACACAGTTAAATGTGTCTCCCCTCATCCTCTCTGACCTCTGTCAGAAGATGATACAGTTATTGTAATAATTACGACTAAAAACACTTGAGGTGACTTTAGGAAATGAGGTGGTAGTTGTGGTTGGTCCATGGGAGAACAGAAGAGGGAAGTAAACTATACATGTTAACATAAAGCATGATGGCCGACTAGAAGATGTGTTTGGACTAGGATAGAGTCTCTAAGCTCAAGAGCTTGTTAGCAGTGTCTACAGTAGACACAACCATAGACACACTACTCTGCACACGTGACAGTTCTTTGTAACTGACTCGGTCAATGAATTTTGCTGTACAACGTGTAGTAGAGAGCTGCGTGTGTCGAGGAGGGCCACATCTCTCTCTCCTCTTCCCCCTGTGCCGGGCCGAGCTTCTCCTTTCTACTCTGAGGAGGTGTGTACGCCATATAGACTAGGGTAGATTCTCTGATTCTCTGTCAGATAGAGATATACTATAGAGATATACTATATATAATGTTACAACAAAAAACAAATTGTGATGTATCCCTTTAATGCAGTAAGAATGTCCAGTAGACGTCAATCAAAGCTATTTTCCATTGTAAACTGGCAGATAAAGCCAGCTCAGCCTGAATGTGGAGGCCAGGTCAGTTTGACTCTGGACCATAACTGTTAATATCAGATGATACATCATAGTCATAGTATCCTCTCTTCCTGGTTAATAATCAACAACAACATGTACACTTACACAACTTTTACTGCTCAGTATCATAGCTCACACCACACCACACCACAACACTACACTACACTACACTACACTACACTACACTACACTACACTACACACACAAGACTACACTACATTACACTACACTACACTACACTCTTTAAAACATGATAGACACTCTCTTTCCCTCTGTACCTCACTCTCCCTCCCTCCTCTCTCCATCCCATCTCTCTCTTTCCCTCCCTACCTCTCTCTACTACTCTCTCTCCCTCTCTCCCTCCATCCTTTACCTCCCTCCCCCCCTCACTCCCTCCCTCTCTCCCTCCATCCTCTCCCTCCCTCCCTGCCCTTCCTCTCTCCCTCCTCTCCCTCCCTCTCTGCCTCCCTCCCTTCTCTCTCTCCCTCCCTCTATCCCTCCCTCCTCTCTCTCATTCTCTCCCTCCCTCCTTCCCTCCCTCCCTCACTCCCTCAATCCCTCCGTCTGGCACCAACAACTATGCCACGTTCAAAGTCACTTAAACCACCTTCAGCAGGTTGTCTTGACCATGTCTACATGCCTAAATGCATTGAGTTGCTGCCATGTGATTGGCTGATTAGATATTTGCGTTAAAGAGCAGTTGAACAGGTGTAACTAATAAAGTGGCCGGTGAGTGGATATATATATAATATGTATAATATAATATAAAAAAATATATATATTATTTTTGTGATCTATCCCTTTAATGCAGTAAGAATGTCCAGTAGACGTCAATCAAAGCTATTTTCCATTTTAAACAGGCAGATAAAGCCAGCTCAGCCTGAATATGGAGGCCAGGTCAGTTTGACTCTGGACCATAACTGTTAATATCAGATGCTACATCATAGTCATAGTACCCTCCCTTCCTGGTTAATAATCAACAACAACATGTACACTTACACAACTTTTACTGCTCAGTACCATAGCTCACACCACACCACAATACACTACACTACACACCACACTAAAACACTACACACCACACAACACTATACAACACAACACTACACTACACTACACACCACACCACACCAAACACAACACAACACAACACAACACAACACACCACACCACACCACACCACAACACAACACAACACACAACACAACGCAATACAACAAACCACACTATACACTTTATCTGTCTTTTTCTCTCTCTCCCTCTACCTCCCACCCTCTCTCCCTACCTATTTTCCTCACTCCCTCCATCTTTCTCCCTCACTCCCTACCTCCCTCTCTCCCTCCTTCACTCGCTCTCTCTCTCTCTTTCTCTCTCTCTCCCTCCCTCCCTCTCTCCCTCCCTACCTCTTCTCCCCATCCAATCTCTTTCTCTCTCTCTCTTTCCCTCTCTCTGTCTTTTTCTCTCTCTCCCTCTACCCCCCCCTCTCCCTCTACCTCCCACCCTCTCACCCTCTCTCCCTACCTCCCTTCCTCTCTCCCTCCCTCTTTCTCTCTCCCTCCTTCTCTCCCTCCCTACCTCCCTCTCTCCCTCCTTCACTCGCTCTCTCTCTCTCTTTATCTCCCTCCCTCTCTCTCTCTCTCTCTCTCTCTCTCTCTCTCTCTCTCTCTCTGTCACAATCTCTCTCTCTCTTTCTTTCACTCCCCTCCCTTTCCTCCTCTTGCTCTGGTTAATTATTAACAACAACATGTACACTTACACAACACAACACTACACACCACTACACACCACAACACATTAAAACACTACACAACACTACACTGCACAACACACACAACACTACGCACCACAACACTACAAACCACACTACAGAACACACAACAACACAACACACCACACCACACCACACCACAACACTACACAGAACACAACACAACACAACAAGTACACTTTTCTAGCAGAGCACACTCTCCCTGGTTAATGAACAACAAGAACCATAAACAGTCATATGATTTTAACTGCTCAGGATTACAGTTCACAGAACACAACACTCACAGTGAACATTTCCATCACAGTTCAATTTTGTTAAATATGACGATTCATCAACAAGAGAGTTTCTCACGTTTCTCTTCTTCTGGCTTGGTTGTGGACACACGTTGGAGCTCATCCCTTAGCTGTTACACAGGAGAGTGTCCCTGCTCCGTGATTCCCAGTCACCCCTTAGAGACTTGGTACTCGACTCCTTAGTCTCCAACAGCAGCCATCGTCTCCAGAGTAAAGAGAAAACAGAGCTTTGCTGCCTAACTGATCATTCTGGTCCTTTTAGATTGGTCGTCTGCAGTTCTCCACTCTGTCTGTCAGTCAGGACTAAAGACAGTCTGATGGCTGCTGTCTGACTGAGAGGTTAGTCTGAGACTGAACTTCTCTACTGATGACAGACACGGAGGACAGATCAGGTGAGTTACCTGTCAATGTGTGACCATGGGAGGGGTGGGGCAAGATATTTCTTATCCAATGAAATGATCGTGTGTGTGAATAATTCTGAGAAGGTGTCAGGTTGCATAAGGCAGGGAAACTGGCAGTCACTCAATTCTGTTATGTGATCAAGATGTAGCCTCACCCACCCACAGTTCTACTTCCTTATCACCCATCATGTAGCTTGGAGCACCAAGAGATCAGGTCAAGTAGAAAAAAGGAAAACTATGGTGATTAACTAAAGAAGCTTTAAAATACAATTTGATCAGTTTGATTTGTAGTTCTAGTTTTATAGTTTTATCTGCAGTCCTACTTGTATCTGTAGTCCTAGTATTATAGTTTTATCTGTAGTCCTAGTTTTATCTGTAGTCCTAGTTTTATCTGTAGTCCTAGTATTATAGTTTTATCTGTAGTCCTAGTTTTATCTGTAGTCCTAGTTTTATCTGTAGTCCTAGTATTATAGTTTGATCTGTAGTCCTAGTATTATAGTTTGATCTGTAGTCCTAGTATTATAGTTTGATCTGTAGTCCTAGTTTGATCTGTAGTCCTAGTTGTATAGTTTGATCTGTAGTCCGAGTTTGATCTGTAGCCCTAGTTGTATAGTTTGATCTGTAGTCCTAGTTTGAGCTGTAGTCCTAGTTGTATCATTTGATCTGTAATCCTAGTTGTATAGTTTGATCTGTAGTCCTAGTTTGATCTGTAGTCCTAGTTGTATAGTTTGATCTGTAGTCCTAGTTTGATCTGTAGCCCTAGTTGTATAGTTTGATCTGTAGTCCTAGTATTCAGGGTATGTTTGTCTCTGGCAGGGGCTGGGGAGTTTGTCAGGGTCAAGAGAAAATTATGAAATTTGCTGAGTTGGTCGTGACATCCTAATCCACACAGTGTGGAATTGAATCCGATGCAAATCAGAGACTCTATAAAAACAAAGATATTAATTCCAAAATGACTTGATCTCAATTCAACTTATTGAGTGAATTGTTGATTTTTGCATTTTAGCTCATTTTAAGAGTGTCATAGCAAAGGGTCTGAATACTTCTGTACATGAGGGATTTCTGTATTTAAATTTTAATACATTTACTGACATTTCAACTTTGTCATTCTGGGGTATTGTGTGTGGATTGATGGCAAATTCTTTTAATTTAATTCATTTTAAATTGAGTCAAAAACACAACAAAATGTGGAGAAAGTGAAGGGGTCTGATTACTTTCCGAAGGGACTGTTGATGGAAAGATTGACTTAAGGAAATGAGGTGGTAGTTGTGGTTGGTCCATGGGAGAACAGAAGAGAGAAGTAAACTATACATGTTAACATAAAGCATGATGGCCGACTAGAAGATGTGTTTCGACTAGGATAGAGTCTCTAAGTTCAAGAGCTTGTTAGCAGTGTCTACAGTAGACACAACCATAGACACACTACTCTGCACACGTGACAGTTATTTGTAACTGACTCGGTCAACGCCTCCCATTTGCTGTACAACGTGTAGTAGAGAGCTGCGTGTGTCGAGGAGGGCCACATCTCTCTCTCCTCTTCCCCCTGTGCCGGGCCGAGCTTCTCCTTTCTACTCTAAGGAGGTGTGTACACCATATAGACTAGGATAGATTCTCTGATTCTCTGTCAGATAGAGATGTATAATATGTACACATATACAGTATATATATATATATTTATATAATATTTAAAAAAAAGTGAGCTATCCCAGGGAGGAGGTCCAGCACCTCACAGTGTGGTGCACCAACAACAACCTGGCTCTCAACACCAGGAAGACCGAAGAGCTCATTGTGGACTTCAGGAAGTCAAAAGCTGGCACACACACCCCCATCCTCATCAACGAGTCTGAGGTGGAGCGAGTCACCAGCTTCAAGTTTCTGGGTGTCCCATCTCTGAGGATCTCTCCTGGACCCTCAACACCTCTACCCTGATCAAGGAGGCTCACCAGCATCTCTTCTTCCTGAGGAGACTAAAGAAGGTCCATCTGTCTCCTCAGATCCTGGTGAACTTCTACCGCTGCACCATCGAGAGCATCCTCACCAACTGTGTCACAGTATGATATGGCAACTGCTCTGCCTCTGACCGGAAAGCACTGCAGAGGGTGGTGAAAACTGCCCAACGCATCACTGGTTCCTCACTCCCCTCCATTGAGGCTGTCCAGGGCAAGCGATGCTTGCGTAAGGTACGCAGCATCGTCAAGGACAGTTCTCACCCCAACCACAGACTGTTCACCCCACTCCCCTCCGGTAGGCGCCTCTCTCCGTACCCGAACCAGCAGGTTCAGAGGAAGCTTCTTCCCTGCGGCTGTCAACCTGAACTCCATCTCTGCACCTAGGTGACAACCTACTAACTAACCCCTACACCCCCCCCCCCCCCCCCCCCCGGACAATTGTACTGCTCTTACCCTATATCATTCCTATAAACTATACATACTGTATCTTCACTTGTACACACTGCTCTTATACTATATATTACTGCTCTTCTGTACATATCTGTCTATACTGTTCATAATGCACATACCCTTATTTTTAACTCATCTTAGAATGCTACTGTTAATACACTGCACATATCTGTACATACTGTACATATCTGTTTTTATTGTTCATACTGCATTCCATATTTATTCTGCTTATTTACTCTGCTTATAATGTTACTGTTAATACATATACTGCTTATACTGCACCACTTATACTGCTCATATACTGCTTATATTATTCATACTGCATTCTATATTTATTCTGCTTATAATGTCACTGTTAATACATACACTGCTTATACTGCAATACTTAAACTGCTCATATATATCTTATACTGCACTACCTGTATATATTGTTCACATTGCACTTTTCTGCTTTTTTTGCACTTCTGGTTAGACGCTAACTGCATTTCGTTGTCCCTGTACTTGTACTCTGCACAATGACAATAAAGTTGAATCTAATCTAATCTAATGCAGTAAGAATGTACAGTAGACGTCAATCAAATCTATTTTCCATTGTAAACTGGCAGATGACGCCAGCTCAGCCTGAAAATGGAGGCCAGGTCAGTTAACTCTGGACCGTAACTGTTAATATCAGATGATACATCATAGTCATAGTACCCTCTCTTCCTGGTTAATAATCAACAACAACATGTACACTTACACAACTTTTACTGCTCAGTATCATAGCTCACAACACACTACACTACACTACACTACACTACACTACACACACACAACACACCACATTAAAACACTACACACCACACCACACCACACCACACCAAACACAACACTACACACCACACAACACAACACAACACAACGCAACACAACAAACCACACTATACACTTTCTCTGTCTTTTTCTCTCTCTCCCTCTACCCCCCCCTCTCTCCCTCTACCTCCCATCCTCTCTCCCTCTCTCCCTACCTCCCTTCCTCTCTCCCTCCCTCTTTATCCCTCCCTCCCTCTCTCCCTCTCTCCCTCCTTCACTCACTCTCTCTCTCTTTCTCTCCCTCTCTCTCTCTCTCTTCCTCCCTTTCTCCCCCCCCCTCTCCCTCCGTACCTCTTCTCCCCATCCAATCTCTCTCTCTCTTTCTCTTTCCCTCTTTCTGTCTTTTTCTCTCTTTCCCTCCCTACCCCACACTCTCCCTCTACCCCCCCTCTCCCTTTACCTCCCACCCTCTCTCCCTCTCTCCCTACCTCCCTTCCTCTCTCCCTCCCTCTTTCTCCCTCCCTCCCTCCCTCCCTACCTCCCTCGCTCCCTCCTTCACTCACTCTCTCTCTCTCTTTCTCTCCCTCTCTCTCTTCCTCCCTTTCTCCCCCCCCCTCTCCCTCCATACCTCTTCTCCCCATCCAATCTCTCTCTCTCTTTCTCTTTCCCTCTTTCTGTCTTTTTCTCTCTTTCCCTCCCTACCCCACACTCTCCCTCTACCCCCCCTCTCCCTTTACCTCCCACCCTCTCTCCCTCTCTCCCTACCTCCCTTCCTCTCTCCCTCCCTCTTTCTCCCTCCCTCCCTCCCTCCCTACCTCCCTCGCTCCCTCCTTCACTCACTCTCTCTCTCTCTTTCTCTCCCTCTCTCTCTTCCTCCCTTTCTCCCTCCCCCCTCTCTCCCTCCCTACCTCTTCTCCCCATCCAATCTCTCTCTCTTTCTCTTTCCCTCTTTCTGTCTTTTTCTCTCTTTCCCTCCCTACCCCCTTCTCTCCCTCTACCCCCCCCCTCTCCCTTCACCTCCCACCCTCTCTCCCTCTCTCCCTACCTCCCTTCCTCTCTCCCTCCCTCTTTCTCATTCCTTCCCTCTCTCCCTCCCTACCTCCCTCTCTCTCTCCTTCACTCGCTCTCTCTCTCTCTTTCTCTACCTCCCTCTCTCTCTCTCTCTCTCTTTGTCACAATCTTACTCTATCTTTCTTTCACTCCCCTCCCTTTCCTCCCTCCTCTTGCTCTCCCTCTGTACCTCTCTCTCCCTCCCTCCTCTCTCCATCTCATCTCTCTTCCTCCCTCCCTACCTCTCTTTACTACTCTCCCTCCCTCTCTCCCTCCTTCCTCTCCCTCCCTCCCCCCCTCTCTCTCCCTCCCTCCCTCCCTCCCCTTCCTATCTCCCTCCCTATCTGCCTCCCTCCCTTCTCTCTCTCCCTCTCTCCCTCCCTCCTCTCTCTCATTCTCTCCCTCCCTCCCTCCCTCTATCCCTCCCTCTGGCACCAACAACTATGCCACGTTCAAAGTCACTTAAACCACCTTCAGCAGGTCGTCTTGACCATGTCTACATGCCTAAATGCATTGAGTTGCTGCCATGTGATTGGCTGATTAGATATTTGCATTAAAGAGCAGTTGAACAGGTGTACCTAATAAAGTGGCCGGTGAGTGGACATATATATATATAATATGTATAATATAAAAATAAAAATAAATATAATTTTTGTGATCTATCCCTTTAATGCATTAAGAATGTACAACAGACATCAATCAAAGCTATTTTCCATTTTAAACTCACAAATAAAGCCAGCCTGAAAATGGAGGCCAGGTCAGTTTGACTCTGGACCGTAACTGTTAATATCATCTGATACATCATAGTCATAGTACCCTCTCTTCCTGGTTAATAATCAACAACAACATGTAAACTTACACAACTTTTACTGCTCAGTATCATAGCTCACACCACACTACACTACACTACACTACACTACACTACACTACACTACACTACACACACAACACTACACTACACTACACTACACACACAACAAAACACTACACTACATTACACTACACTACACTACACTACACTACACACCACTACACTACACAACACTACACTACACTACACTACACCACACTACACTACACTACACTACACTACACAACACTACACACAAAAACACTACGCTACACTACACTACACTACACTACACAACACTACACTACACACAACACTACACTACACTACACTACACTACACTACACTACACTCTTTACACAAGCTCAAACATGATCGACACTCTCTTTCCCTCTGTACCTCTCTCTCCCTCCCTCCTCTCTCCATCCCATCTCTCTCTCTCCCTCCCTACCTCTCTCTACTACTCTCCCTCCCTCTCTCCCTCCATCCTTTCCCTCCCTCCCCCCCTCTCTCCCCCCCCTCTCCCTCCATCCTCTCCCTCCCTCCCTCCCTCCCTCCCTCCCCTTCCTATCTCCCCCCCTCTCTCCTTCCCTCCCTCCCTCTCTCCCTCCCCTCTCTCCCTCCCTCCCTCCCTCCTCTCTCTCATTCTCTCCCTTCATCCCTCCCTCCCTCCCTCCCTCACTCCCTCTATCCCTCTGTCTGGCACCAACAACTATGCCACGTTCAAAGTCACTTAAACCACCTTCAGCAGGTCGTCTTGACCATGTCTACATGCCTAAATGCATTGAGTTGCTGTAATGTGATTGGCTGATTAGATATTTGCGTTAAAGAGCAGTTGAACAGGTGTACCTAATAAAGTGGCCGGTGAATGGATATATATATATATATAAAATGTATAATATAAACAAAATATATATATATATTTTTGTGATCTATCCCTTTAATGCAGTAAGAATGTACAATAGACTTTCAATCAAAGCTTTTTTCCATTTTAAACTCACAAATAAAGCCAGCCTGAAAATGGAGGCCAGGTCAGTTTGACTCTGGACCGTAACTGTTAATATCATCTGATACATCATAGTCATAGTACCCTCCCTTCCTGGTTAATTATTAACAACAACATGTACACTTACATAACTTTTACTGCTCAGTATCATAGCTCACATCACACCACACAACACTACACTACACTACACTACACAACATACCACAAAACACTACACTACACTACACAACACACACAACACAACACAACACTACACTAAAACACTACACAACACACCACAACATATGGTAAATTTAAAGACAATATAAGGGTTTGCAATGGAATGGAAGAGGTCACAAGAAAACGGATGGTCCTAGAACATTTGGAGAATGCAGTCAAGAAGGGTGAGGTCAGATTGAGGGGTTTGCTATAGGTGAAGAGAACAAAGGATCAAAGCTGGAGAAACCAGGATAGAGTAATTAAAAGCTAGGGTAATTAAGTAATAAACAAAGGTATAAACAGCCAGAACAAAAGGCTTTTTGAAATCAGCCTGGGCGTCAGCAAGGTCTGACCAGACTAACGGGGGCCAGCCAGGTAGGCGGCGCACACCTTGATGACGAAATATAGATCTTGAATGTTATTGGTGCATGTAGACAGGAAACAGAAATACGTTGAATAGAAGGCGTTAACCTGTGTGAAGTCTATGAAGGCAGGTGACTGAAGAGATAACGGGGTCAACTTTGGAAACCTGAACGGTTAAATATTCTCTGTGAATAAAGTCTTTGAATGAATCGACAGCTCTGGTTAATGGTATTTTACTTCAAAGTATTATAACTTAAATTCTACGACAAACACACCACACAACACACCACACCACACCACAACAGAACACACCACAACACACCACAGAAGTACACTTTTCCAGCAGAGCACACTCTCCCTGGTTAATGATCAACAAGAACCATAAACAGTTATCTGATTTTTACTGCTCAGGATCACAGTTCACACAACACAACACTCACAGTGAACATTTCCATCACAGTTCAATCTTGTTAAATATGATGATTCATCAACAAGAGAGATTCTCACATTTCTCTTCTTCTGGCTTGGTTGTGGACACACGATGATATGAAACACTTGTGTATAATTTTGTATGGAAGTGCCTTCAAATTGAGAAAGAGAAAATGTATGTAAAAATGGAGAAAATACCCCTGGTCCCCAAAGGGTTAACCTGCAAAGTGAGGCCTTCTCTTTTCCCCCCATCAGAACAATGTGGGACTTGTCCATGTTTACAACCCTTGACTGATACATGTCTCTCTCTCTCTCTCTCTCTCTCTCTCTCTCTCTCTCTCTCTCTCTCTCTCTCTCCCTCTCTCTCTCTCTCTCTCTCCCTCTCTACCTCTTTTCCCAATCCAATCCCTCTTTCTCTGTCTTTTTCTCTCCCTACCTCCCTTCCTCTGTCCCTCCCTCTTTCTCCCTCCCTCTCTCCCTTTTTCTCTCTCTCCCTCCCTCCCTCCCTCCCTCCTTCTCTCCCTCCCTACCTCTTCTCCCCATACAATCCCTCTCTCTCTCTTTCCCTCTTTCTCTGTCTTTTTCTCTCTCTCCCTCCCTACCCCCCTCTCTCCCTCTACCTCCCACCCTCTCTCCCTCTACCTCTCACCCTCTCTCCCTACCTCCCTTCCTCTCTCCCTCCCTCTTTCTCCTTCCCTCCCTCTCTCCCTCCCTACCTACCTCTTCTCCCCATCCAATCTCTCTCTCTCTCTCTCTCTCTTTCCCTCTTTCTGTCTTTTTCTCTCTCTCCCTCCCTACCCCCATTTCTCCCTCTACCTCCCCCCCTCCCTTTTTCTCCCTCCCTCCCTCCCTACCTCCCTCTCTCCCTGCTTCACTCGCTCTCTCTCTCTCTTTCTCTCCCTCCCTCTATCTCTCTCTCTCTGTCACAATCTCTCTCTCTCTTTCTTTCACTCCCCTCCCTTTCCTCCCTCCTTCCCGCCTCCTTCTCTCCCTCCATGCCTCTCTCTCCCTACGTGCCTCTCTCTCCCTCTGTACCTCTCTCTCCCTCCCTCCTCTCTCCATCCCATCTCTCTTCCTCCTTCCCTACCTCTCTCTACTACTCTCCCTCCCTCTCTCCCTCCATCCTCTCCCTCCCTCACCCCCTCTCTCTCCCTCACTCTCTCCCTCCCTCCCTCCCCTTCCTATCTCCCTCCCTCTCTCCCTCCTCTCACTCCCTCTCTGCCTCCCTCCCTTCTCTCTCTCCCTCTCTCCCTCCCTCCCTCCCTCCTCTCTCTCATTCTCTCCCTCCCTCCTTCCCTCCCTCCCTCCCTCCCTCCCTCCCTCCCTCAATCCCTCCGTCTGGCACCAACAACTATACCACGTTCAAAGTCACTTAAACCACCTTCAGCAGGTCATCTTGACCATGCCTACATGCCTAAATGCATTGAGTTGTACCTAATAAAGTGGCCGGTGAATAGCCAGCCTGAAAATGGAGGCCAGGTCAGTTTGACTCTGGACCGTAACTGTTAATATCATATGATACATCATAGTCATAGTACCCTCTCTTCCTGGTTAATAATCAACAACAGCATGTACACTTACATAACTTTTACTGCTCAGTATCATAGCTCACACCACACCACACCACACTACACTACACTACACAACACTACACAACACTACACTACACTACACAACACTACACTACACTACACTACACAACACCACACTAAAACACTACACAACACCACACTAAAACACTACACAACACACCACAACATATGATCAATTTAAAGACAATATAAGGGTTTGTAATGGAATGGAAGAGGTCACAAGAAAACAGA
>NC_139654.1:3745000-3777500 GCF_951799395.1 Argentina silus | reverse complement strand
TGTGTCAGAGACAGAGGATTGAATTTTGGAATGGTAGTATTAGGCTTTAGCAGCTGATGCAGATGAGGTATAGTTGAGGAGGAGAGAGAGATAAGGGGCTAGATAATCAAGCTTGCAGGGTTTCAGACAGCCAGGGAGTGCGTGGAGAGGATGGTGCCGGCCTTGATATCTGTGGACAGAGAGAGTCGACGGATGAGGAAAGAGATGACAGGAGGGTGGAGGAAGCTGCGTCAGTGGATAGAAGAGAGAAAGATTCAACAGAGGGTAGGGCGGTTAAGACAGAGGAAGAGAGAGTGGTGAGTGAGAGGGTGCGCAGGCCGCGACGAGAAGACACAGTGTGGGTATTCTCAGCCAATGTTCTTGTAGACAAGAACCACGTTTCACCGCGGAGGTCAATGTTCTTGTAAACAAGGTCGATCCACCGGTTCTCTGCAACACGTTAGATTTCATTTTGTGGGCTTTTAGACTAAATGGTCGTCGCAGACCCAGGTCACTCCAACCTTTGTACTCCCCCAGGGGGTGCAAATCCTATTGTCTCCCCTCCTCTTGGTAAAGCCTCTTTTTATGACTTTCCATTTCCCCATCAGTCGGACATTTAAAGTCGCATAAAATTCAACATCTATTCTATCAAATACTAAACCATCAATGAAAACATCCAAACAACAACAGACCCTAAACTCTAACCCCCTAACCCTAATGGAAATACTAAACCATCAATGAAAACATCCAACCAACAACAGACCCAAACCCCAAACCCCTAACCCTAACCAACAACAGACCCTAACCCCTAATCCTAACCCGAACCCCAACCCGCAACCTTAATCCTACTTATTTAACCCTTTCGGGACCTCAAACGCGCAGCTGCGTTTTCAGGGGTTTCCAAAATGTTTTGATCAATATCTCAGTGATAATCCGGCGTAGAAACATGGTTTAAATATCCCCTGAGCCCTCCTGTGACATGCCCTCTCACTTACAGACGGAGCTATTAACCTAGGAACAGCTTGGTACAGGCCCTCCCTGCGTAATTGGTGAATTTGGAAGCAGCCTAGCTTGAGTCGCTCAGACACTGCCTTTTACCGTCGTTGATTGGTCAATTCGCACGTCCATCTTCTTCGCTACACGTGTTGTCGACATTGTCGGTATTGACAAACATTTCAGTGACAGTGACAGAGACAGAAAGCAGAGAAGATGTGTTTACAAGGATCCATTAGAAGTCCTTTTTTATATTCTGTCTAGTATTTTATTCATATTGTATGCCATTTCTGTGTAGCTCAGGACTTCATGAATGAATTTCAAGCACCAAAACAATTCATCCACATGGGTAAAGGTATGTTTTCACATAGGATTTGAAACATTTCTGAAAAACGGATTCGAAATGTTCAGGTTTAGGCCTACTTACCTCTTCACACAGTGCTGTTGGGGTAAACATCTATCACAATCAAGAAAGCTGAGTTTGTACTGAAAATATTGATATGAAACACTTGGGTATTATTTTGTATGGAAGTGACTTCAAATTGAGAAAGAATAAATGTATGTAAAAATGGAGAAAATACCCCTGGTCCCCAAAGGGTTAACCTGCAAAGTGAGGCCTTCTCTTTTCCCCCCATCAGAACAATGTGGGACCTGTCCATGTTTCCAACCCTTGACTGATACATGTCTCTCTCTCTCTCCCTCCCTCTCTCTCTCCCTCCCTCTCTCCCTCTCTCCCCCCTCCCTCCCTCCCTCCCTCTCTCCCTCCCTCCCTCCCTACCTCTTCTCTCCATCCAATCTCTCTCTCTCTCTTTCCCTCTTTCTCTGTCTTTTTTTCTCTCTCCCTCCCTACCCCCCTCTCTCCCACTCCCTCCCTCCCTTTCTCCCTCCCTCCCTCTCTCCCTCCCTACCACACTCTCTCCCTCCTTCCCTCTTTCTCTCTCCTTCCCTCCCTTTCCTCCCTCCCTCCCTCCTCTTGCTCTCCGTGCCTCTCTCTCCCTCCCTACCTCTCTCTGCTACTCTACCTACCTCTCTCCCTCCATCCTCTCCCTCCCTCCCTCCCCCACCTCTCTCCCTTTCTCTCTCCCTCCCTCTATCCCTCCCTCCTTCCCTCCTCTCCCTCTCTCCCTCCCTCTTTGCCTCCCTCCCTCCTCTTTCTCCCTCCTTCCCTCCCTCTATCCCTCCCTCTATCCTTTCCCTCCCTCTTTCTCTCTCCCTCCTTCCTCTCTCTCCCTCTCACCATCCATCCCTCCCTCTATCAATCCCTCTATCTCTCCCTCCCTCCCACCTCTCCCTCCCTCCCTTCTTCCTCCCTCTATCCTTCCCACTATCCCTCCCTCTATCCCTCTTTTCCTCCCTCCCTACTCTCTCTCCCTCTCTCCCTCAATCCTCTCCCTCCCTCCCTCACCCCCTCTCTCCCTCCTGTCCCTCCCTCTCTGCTTCTCCCTCCCTCCTTCCTCCCTCTATCCCTCCCTCTCTCCCTCAATCCTCTCCCTCCCTCCCTCCCTCCCCCTCTCTCCCTCCCTATCTCTCTCCCTCTCTCCCTCCTCTCCCTCCATCTTTGCCTCCCTCTCTCCTCTCTCTCCCTCCCTCTATACCTCCTTCTCTGCCTCCCTCCCTCCTCTCTCTCATTCTCTCCCTCCCTCCCTCCTTCCCCCCCTCCTTCCCTCCCTCCCTCTATCCTTCCCTCTATCCTCTCCCTCCCTCTTTCTCCCTCCCTCTCTCCCTCCCTCCCTCCTTCCTCTCCCTCCCTCTCTTTCTCCCTCACTCCCACCTCTCTCTCCCTCTCTCCTTCCTCCCTCTATCAATCCCTCTATCTCTCCCTCTCTCCCTCCCTCCTTCCTCCCTCTATCCTTGCCTCTCTCCCTCCCTATTTCTTTTTCTCTCTCCCTCCTCTCCCTCCCTCTCTGCCTCCCTCCCTCCTCTCTCTCCCTCTCTCCCTCCCTCCTTCATCCCTCTATCCTTCCTCTCCATTCCTCCCTCCCACCCTCTATCACTCCCTCCCTTCCTCTCTCCCTCCCTCTTTCTCCCTCCTTCCCTCTCTCTCTCCCTCCCTCCCTCTCTCTCTCCCTCACTCTTTCTCTCTCTCTCTTTCTTTCACTCCCCTCTCTTTTCTCCCTCCCTCCCTCCTCTTGCTCTCCCTCCGTGCCTCTCTCTCCCTCCCTACCTCTCTCTACTACTCTCCCTCCCTCTCTTCCTACCTCCTTTTTCCCTCTCTCCCTCCCTCTCTCCCTCTATCCTTCCTTTCCCCCCCTCACTCCCTCCCTTCCTCTATACCTCCCGACCTGCATCCCTCCCTCCCTCTTTCCTTCCCTCTCTCCCTCCCTCTATCCTCTTTTTCCCTCTATCTTCTCCCTCTCTCTTTCTCCCTCCCTCTATCCCTCCTCTCCCTCTCTTCCTCCCTCCCTCTATCCGTCCTCCCTCTCTTCCTTCATCCCTCCTCTCTCTCTCCCTCAATCCTCTCCCTCTCTCCCTCCCTTCCCCCCCTCTCCCTACCTATCTCCCTCCCTCTATCCCTCTCTCTGTCTCTCCTTCTTTCCCTCCCTCTATCCTCTCCCTCCCTCTATGCTCTCCCTCCCTCCCTCCTCCCTCTTTCTCTCTCCCTCCCACCCTCCTCTCTCTCCCTCTCACCCTCCATCCCTCCCTCCCTCTCTCCATCCCTCCCTCTCTCCCTCTATCCTCTCCCTCCCACTTTCTCCGTCCCTCTCTCCCTTCCACCCTCCCTCCCTCCCTCTTCTCTCTCCCTCCCTCCCTCTCTCTCCTACTCTCCCTCCCTCGATTCCTCCTCTCCCTCTCTCGCTCCCTCCCTCCCTCCTCTATCTCCCTCTCTCCCTCCCTCCTTCATCCCTCTCACCCTGTATCCTCTCCTTAACTCTTTCTCCCTCTTGCCTCCCTCCTTCCTCCCTCTATCCCTCCCTCCCTCCCTCCTTCCCCCCTCTATCCCCCCCTCCCTCTCTCCCTCCCTCCCTCTCTCCCTCTTTCTCCCTCTCTCCCCCCCTCCCTCTATCCCTCCCTCTCTGCCTCCCTCATTTCTTCCTCTCTCCCTCCCTCCATCCTCCCTCTATCCCTCCCTCTTTCTCCCTCCCTCCTCTCCCTCCCTCCCTCTCTCTCTCTCCCTCCCTCCTCTCTCTATCCCTCCCTCCCTCCCTCCCTCCTTTTCTCTCTCCCTCTTTCCCTCCCTCCCTCTCCCTTTCTCCCTCCCTCTACCCCTACCTCCCCTCTCTCTCTCTCTCTCTCTCTCCCTCCCTCTCCTCCCTTCCTCTTTCTTCCTCTCTCTCTCCCTCCCTCCCTCCCTCCCGTCTGTAGTGAATGGAGTTCCGCAAGATGGCGCCGAGGAAGGCTGCCGTGTCTCACGCTCCTCCTCACCTTTTTATTGTTTTAACTTATCTTGCTAGTTCATTTTTATATTTACGCCTAACTCTCGGTAACAGGCGAACGGCCAAAGCGAGCCCTATCATACGATATGATAGAGAAAAACTTGCGCATTAGATCGTCGGTGGAAAACACTTTTTCACCACCACCCGCAAACAATGGCAATCTACCCTGGCTACCTGCTGCCTCACCTGGACAATGGAGGAGACGGAGGAAGCGAGGCTCGCGGGCGGGAGTGCTGGTCAGGCTGAGGAAACGTGAGAACCGGCCTCCTCTCCCCAGTATTCTTCTGGCGAACGTCCAGTCACTGGACAACAAGCTGGATGAACTCCGGAGCAGGATGGCGTTTCAACGGGACATTAAGAACTGTAACGTTATGGTTTTCACGGAGACTTGGCTCGACCCTTCGGCCCCAGATTGCGCCATTGTTCCACACGGATTCTCCATTCACCGCCAGGACAGGACAATGACATCGGGGAAGAGCAAGGGGGGAGGTGTCTGCTTCATGGTGAATAACAAGTGGTGTTCAGACGTGGAGATACTTTCATCGGACTGTTCTCCCAATTTAGAGCACCTCATGATCGGATGTCGACCTTATTATTCGCCCAGGGAGTTTACATCGGTTGTGCTTACAGCTGTCTATATACCACCAGACGCTGATACCAACCAAGCGCTGCACGAGCTGTATGGAGTTATCGACAGGACGGAGACCTCACGGCCCGAGGCTGCTTTCATTGTGGCTGGGGATTTTAATAAAGCCAACTTGAGGAAAGTCCTGCCGAGATACCGCCAGCACATCAGCTTTCCCACGCGAGGCGCAAACACGCTCGACCATGTTTACTCTCCCTTCCGCGACGGATATAAGGCCCTCCTACGACCCCCATTCGGCAAATCAGACCACAGCTCAGTACTGCTTCTGCCTTCCTACAGGCAGATACTCAAACGTGACAGGCCGGTGACGCGGACCATTCAACGTTGGTCTGACCAATCAGACTCCGCATTACGGGACTGTTTCAGCACTACGGAGTGGGATGTGTTTAAGGACGACAATTTAAACACACACACGGACTCGGTGATTTGCTACATTGGCAAATGCATTGATGACGTCGTGCCGCGGATTACTGTACGGACATTTCCCAATCAGAAGCCCTGGGTTAATGGAGAAGTCCGAGCCAAACTTAAGGCACGGACTGCCGCCTACAACTCAGGTGATTTGGAGGAGTACAGCAATTCCAGGTATGCACTCAGGAAAGCTATTAACATTGCTAAGAGACAATACAAGGACAGAATGGAGTCCAACTTTGAGGGCTCCAACTCAAGGCACATGTGGACCGGACTCAGAACAATTACAGACTTTAAAGGGACTACGAGTGTGACTGAGGAAGTGTCTCCATCTCTCCCAGATGACCTTAACACCTACTTCGCACGTTTTGAGAGCTACTCTCCGGCTGAGGAAGTACAGATGGACCAGGACCCCTGCACACTAGCAATAACAAGGGCAGATGTGTGCAAATCCTTCAAAAGGATCAATCCACACAAGGCCCCTGGTCCGGATGGCATACCTGGCCGGGCTCTCAGGGTGTGTGCAGATCAGCTGGCAGGTGTGTTTACAGACATTTTCAACCTGTCACTGCTCCAGTCGGTGGTCCCCACATGTCTCAAAAAGTCCACCATCATCCCCATCCCAAAGAAGTCAAAAACATCCTGCCTCAACGACTACCGACCAGTAGCACTGACTTCCATCGTCATGAAGTGCTTTGAGCAGTTAGTCAAATCATTCATCACCTCCTCCCTCCCTGACTCACTGGACCCCATGCAGTTTGCATACAGGGCAAACAGGTCCACAGACGATGCCATCGCCCTCGCCCTCCACACTGCCCTCTCCCACCTGGACCAGAAGAACACATATGTGAGAATGCTGTTCATTGACTACAGTTCAGCATTCAATACCATTGTGCCCTCCAAGCTCGCTGTGAAGCTCAGGGACCTCGGGCTCAACACCACGCTTTGTGACTGGATCCTGAGCTTCCTGACGGGCAGACCCCAGGCAGTGCGGATAGGAGGCGCCACATCATCCACCCTGACTCTCAACACCGGCGCACCCCAGGGCTGCGTGCTCAGCCCTCTCCTCTACTCCCTGTTCACACATGACTGCGTGGCCACACACAGCTCCAACACCATCATCAAGTTTGCTGACGACACGACCGTCATCGGCCTGATCACCGACGGCGACGAGACGGCGTACAGAGAGGAGGTGAGAGTCCTGACATCTTGGTGCCAGGACAACAACCTCCAGCTCAACCTCAGCAAAACTAAGGAGCTGATTGTGGACTACAGGAAGCGGCAGGGAGCCGGGCACGCCCCTATCACCATCAACGGGACGGCAGTAGAGAGAGTCAGCAGATTCAAGTTCCTCGGGGTCCACATCTGCGAGGACCTGACCTGGACTCACCACACCGACGCCATCACAAAGACGGCAAGACAGCGGCTCTTCTTCCTCCGCAGGCTGCGGAGGTTCAACATGGACTCCAGGATACTCTGCAACTTCTACAGGTGCACCATAGAGAGTATCCTGACTGGCTGCATCACCGCCTGGTACGGCAGTTGCTCCGCCCTCAACCGTAAGACATTACAGAGGGTGGTGAAAGCTGCCCAGCACATTACCAGGACGGAGCTGCCATCCATGGAGGACCTCTACACTCAGCGCTGCAGGAAGAAGACTAACCGGATTATTAAAGACCCTCATCACCCCAGCAACAAACTGTTTCGGCTGCTCCCGTCTGGCAGACGCTACCGCAGCATCCGGTCTCGCACCACCAGACTCAGGGACAGTTTCATCCCACAGGCTATAAGACTGTTGAACTCCTGAGCTACTTAGCTCACCACAATGACACTTTAACTATGCCACTTTATAACATGCCACTATAAAATGCCACTTTAGACCAGCCGACATCTGGATAAAAACGTCTGTTTACATTTCACTTTTTACATTTTACATTTACATTTATTTAGTTTTATATTTAGGTAAATATTGTTATTGTTGTTGTTTCTTATTTTTATTATTTACACTTCTTATTGCACTGTTGGAGGAGCCCAAGACTTAAGAATTTCATTGCCAGCGATTGCTCTGTAACTGTTGTGCATATGACAATAAAACCATCTTGAATCTTGAATCATCTTGAATCTTGAATCTTGAGTGGATGTTTTCCTGCCACCAGAGCCCAAGACCAGAGCCCAAGACCAGTTCTTCCAATGTGAGTGTGTTTCTCCTGAAGTAGCTGACAGTTTCTCTCTCTCTTTATCTCTCCCTCCCTCCCTCTCTCTGTTCCTCCCTCCTCTCCCTCCCTCCCTCCCTCCCTCCATTGATCCTCTCCACAAACCCTGAGACACAACTAGAGATCTCTAGGAGAGGGAAAGACTCATCAAAGACAGCCTACATATCTGACTCTCCCTCTCTCTCCCCCCTCTCTCTCTCTCTTTCTCTCTCCTCTCTCTCTCTCCCTCTCTCTCTCTCTCCCTCCATCCCTCTCTCTTTTTATCTTCCTCCGTCCCCCTCTCTCTTCCTCCTTTCTCTCTCTCTCTCTCCCTCTCTCTTTCTTTCTCCTCTCTCTCTCTCCCTCCATCCCTCTCTCTCTCCCTCCATCCCTCTCTCTCTTTCTCTTCCTCCGTCCCCTCTCTCTCTCTCTCTCTCTCTCCTTCCCTCCCTCTCTCTCTTTCTCTTCCTCCGTCTCTCTCTATCTTCCTCCTCTCTCTCTTTCTCTTCCTCTGTCTCTCTCTCTCTATCTTCCTCCTCTCTCTCTCTCTCTCTCCTCACTCTCTCTCTCTCTCTCCTCTCTCTCTCTCTCCCTCCCTCCCTCTCTCTCTTTCTCTTCCTCCGTCTCTCTCTATCTTCCTCCTCTCTCTCTCCCTCTCTCTTTCTCTCTCCTCTCTCTCTCTCCCTCCCTCCATCCCTCTCTCTTTCTCTTCCTCCATCCCCCTCTCTGTTCCTTCTCTCTATCTCTCTCTCTCTCTCTCCCTCCCTCCCTCTCTCTCTTTCTCTTCCTCCGTCCCCCTCTCTCTTCCTCCTCTCTCTCTTATTCTCCCTCTCTCTCTCCCTCTTCTCTCTCTCTCCCTCCATCCCTTTCTCTCTTTCTCTTCCTCTGTCCCCCTCTCTCTTCCTCCTCTTTCTCTCTCTCTCTCCTCTTTTTCTCTCTCTCCTCTCTTTCTCTCTCTCTCTCCCCCTCTCTCTCTCTCTCTCTTTCTCTCTCCTCTCTCTCTCTCCCTCCATCACTCTCTCTCTTTCTCTTCCTCCGTCCCCCTCTCTCTCTCTCCTCTCTCTCTCTTTCTCCCTCCCTCCCTTCCTCCCTCTGCTCTTCTCCCAGATGCCTGTGAGCTCACACTGGACCCAAACACAGCACACAGAATCCTCTCTCTGTCTGAGGAGAACAGAAAGGTGACATGGGGAGAGGAGGAGCAGCCGTATCCTGATCACCCAGAGAGATTTGAGGGCTTGTACCAGGTGCTGTGTAGAGAGGGTCTGACTGGGAGCCGTTACTGGGAGGTAGAGAGGAGTGGAGAAGGGGCTGATATAGGAGTGACATATAAAGGAATCAGCAGGAGAGGAGAGGGTGATGACTGTGGGTTGGGATACAATGACAAGTCCTGGAGTTTGTGGTGCTCTGATGACAGTTACTCCGCCTGGCACAATAATAAGAAGACAGTCATACCTGTCCCCTCCTCTGGCTCCCACAGAGTAGGAGTGTATCTGGACTGGCCGGCCGGCACTCTGTCCTTCTACAGGGTCTCCTCTGACACACGGACCCTCCTGCACACATTCCACTCCACATTCACTGAGCCCCTCTACCCAGGGTTTAGGCTTTGGAGCGATGGCTGTTCAGTGACCCTGTGGAAACTAGTCTCAGGGAGATCACACTGTATGTAGTGTTTAGGGCTACAGCCGTTGATGAGAACCAGATGGTTATTTGCTCATTGTGAAATGTGTGAAAAAGTGCAATAGACTGACAAAGCAGAAGTAGGAAATGCAACTGATAGTGAAACAATCCAGATGAATGATTAGATGATCAAATCAGACTGATGATGAACTCTGAGAATAACACAGGAGAGAGTGTCTGTATGTATATAAGAGTTGGTTAGATTGGGTGTTTGAGTTGTGATGCTGGATTACGTTGCTGTGTGTAAGATAGCAGGGAGTGGATGTGAAGACAGCTCTCCTTCTCTGTCAGTACAATATGGACAGTGTCTTCAGAACATCCTAATCTACACAGTGTGTAATTGATTCCTATGCAAATCAGAGACCCTATAAAAACAAAGATATTCATTCCGAAATGACATGAATTATTATCCTTGCATTAAGATGTACTCAATTCAACTTATTGAGTGATTTGTTGATGACATTTTTGCATTTTAACTAATTTTAAGACTGTCAAAGCAAAAAGTCTGAATATTTCTGTCCATGAGGTATTTTTGTATTTCACTTTTAATAAATGTACTGAAATGTCAAAAATCGTGTTTTCGCTTTGTCATTCTGGGGTATTGTGTGTGGATTGATGGCAAATTCTTTAAATTGAATCCATTTCAAATTTACTCTATAACACAAGAAAATGTGTAAAAAGTGAAGGGGTCTGAATACCTTCAGAAGGCGCTGTACATGTTCTGAACTTCACTTTCCATGCATTCCTTCATTTTTATATAGTAATCATCTAGTACAGTAATATCTATGCATCATGTGACATTGTGAGGGGCAGCCAAGGTGCAGGCTGCTTTTCCTTTCTCTGTCTGTGGGCTGTGGGAGGCATGGCTCTCATGAGAAGACTTCACCTGTCCCCTGCAGTACCGCTCCCTGCCATGGGAGGCATGGCTCTCATGAGAAGACTTCATCTGTCCCCTGCAGTACCGCTCCCTGCCATGGCAGGCATGGCTCTCATGAGAAGACTTCACCTGTCCGCTGCAGTACCGCTCCCTGCCATGGGAGGCATGGCTCTCATGAGAAGACTTCACCTGTCCCCTGCAGTACCGCTCCCTGCCATGGGAGGCATGGCTCTCATGAGAAGACTTCACCTGTCCCCTGCAGTACCTCTGACCCCCAGACCCCAGACCTCCAGACCCCCAGACCCCCAGAACCCTATCCCCCAGACCTCTAGCCCTCAGATGGGGGCACCACCTGGTGGTCATTTACTAGTATTACAACAACAGAGAGATTAGAATCCAGCCAGTTAGCAATAAGCACTGGATCCTAAAAACCCAGAATTTGAACCTGAAATATTCTTTATAACATCACAGATCTTTTATAATGGAACAGTGTAATAGAACATCAGTGTAATAGAACATCAGTGTAATAGAACATCAGTGTAATAGAACAGTGTAATAGAACATCAGTGTAATAGAACATTAGTGTAATAGAACATCAGTGTAATAGAACATTAGTATAATAGAACATCAGTGTAATATAACATTAGTGTAATAGAACAGTGTAATAGAACATTAGTGTAATAGAACAGTGTAATAGAACATCAGTGTAATAGAACATTAGTGTAATAGAACATCAGTGTAATAGAACATTAGTATAATAGAACATCAGTGTAATATAACATCAGTGTAATAGAACAGTGTAATAGAACATTAGTGTAATAGAACAGTGTAATAGAACATCAGTGTAATAGAACATTAGTGTAATAGAACATTAGTGTAATAGAACATTAGTGTAATAGAACATCAGTGTAATAGAACATTAGTGTAATAGAACATTAGTGTAATAGAACATCAGTGTAATAGAACAGTGTAATAGAACATCAGTGTAATAGAACATCAGTGTAATAGAACATTAGTGTAATAGAACATTAGTGTAATAGAATATTAGTGTAATTGAACATTAGTGTAATAGAACATTAGTGTAATAGAACATTAGTGTAATAGAACATTAGTGTAATAGAACATTAGTGTAATAGAACATCAGTGTAATAGAACATCAGTGTAATAGAACATCAGTGTAATAGAACAGTGTAATAGAACATCAGTGTAATAGAACATTAGTGTAATAGAACATCAGTGTAATAGAACATCAGTGTAATAGAACATTAGTGTAATAGAACATTAGTGTAATAGAACGTTAGTTTAATAGAACATTAGTGTAATAGAACATTAGTATAATAAAACATTAGTGTAATAGAACATCAGTGTAATAGAACAGTGTAATAGAACATTAGTATAATAAAACATTAGTGTAATAGAACAGTGCAATAGAACATCAGTGTAATAGAACATTAGTATAATAAAACGTTAGTGTAATAGAACATTTATGTAATAGAACATTAGTGTAATAGAACATTAGTGTAATAGAACATTAGTGTAATAGAACATCAGTGTAATATAATCTTAGTATAATAGAAAATTAGTATAATAGAACATCAGTGGAAACCAAAGGGGACGTTTTCTTTCCAGTGTTAACACTTCACTTAGCAACGTCATGACAACCCAAATGTGCAGACAGGCCTAGGAGACGAGTTAACCTTGACCCTAACCCTGACTCTGACCCTGACTCTGACCCTAACCCTAACCCTAACTCTGACCCTGAACCTGACTCTGACCCTGACCCTAACCCTAACTCTAACCCTGACCCTGACCCTAACCCTAAACCCTGACCCTAGGGGATGAGTTAACTTTAACCCGCTGGGGCAGAGCAAGCACTCTCCGTGACGGAACACGACGTGAGGAGGGCTCTGCTGAAGGTGAACACTAGGAAGGCTGCTGGCCCGGATGGCATACCTGGGAGAGTACTTAAGACCTGTGCTAACCAGCTAGCTCCTGTGTTCACCACTATATTCAACCTTTCACTGGCTAATTCAGTAGTTCCCACCTGTTTTAAAAGATCATCTATTGTCCCTGTGCCCAAGATCACCTCCCCAGCCTGCTTGAATGACTACAGACCCGTGGCTCTAACCTCAGTGGTCATGAAGTGCTTCGAGAGGCTGATTAAGGATTACATCTGCTCCTCCCTCCCTCCGACCCTGGACCCACTGCAGTTCGCATATAGACCAAACAGATCTACAGACGATGCAGTTTCCCAGGTCCTCCACACCACTCTCTCTCACCTTGACAGGCAGAAGGGGGGCTATGTGAGAATGCTGTTTATAGACTATAGCTCAGCGTTCAATACCATAGTCCCCACCAGACTGGCTGATAAGATGATTGGCCTAGGACTGAACATTCCCCTGTGTGCCTGGATCCTGGACTTTCTGACGGCCAGGCCACAGGTGGTCAGGGTGGGTAGACACACCTCCAGCTCACTCACATTGAGCACAGGGTCCCCCCAGGGCTGTGTCCTTAGTCCCCTCCTCTACTCCCTGTACACCCACGACTGTGTGGCTAAGTCCAGCGAAAACTCCATCATCAAGTTTGCGGACGACACGGTCGTGGTGGGGCTGATCTCAGATAACAATGAGAAAGGCTACCTGGACGAGGTGGCGGACCTGTCACTCTGGTGTCAGGAGAACAGTCTCATCCTGAATGTCTCCAAGACAAAAGAGCTGATTGTGGACTTCAGGAGAGCACAAAAACTAAGGGCCTACACACCGCTGGACATCGGAGGGACTGCTGTGGACAGGGTGAACAGTTTTAAATACCTGGGAGTCCACATCTCAGAAGACCTGACCTGGACTACCCACATCAGTTCTCTGGTGGGAAAGGCAAGGCAGCGCCTGTTCCATCTCAGGCAACTGAGGAAATTCAGAGTCTCCCAGAGGATCCTTCAGTCCTTCTACTCTGGAGCTGTGGAGAGCATCCTGGCTGGCAACATCACCGTCTGGTACGGTAACAGCACGGCCCAGGACAGGCGAGCTCTGCAAAGGGTGGTACGCCTGGCGGAAAAAACCATGGGAGCTCCAACCCCCCCTCTCCATGTTCTGTACACCAGGAGGTGTAGGACCAGAGCCTGCAGGATTATGAAGGATCCTCACCACCCGAAACATGGACTGTTCCAGCCGCTGCGGTCAGGAAAACGCCTCCGCTGTCATGCAGCAAGAACAGAGAGGCTAAGGCTGAGTTTCTTCCCCCACGCCATCAGAATCATCAACGATGACCCCACCAGTGCCCCCCTCAAGACACTCACACATGCACTGTCATCTTAACACATATGCACACACAGAGTCATCCATCTGCTATTTATATTGCTTACTTATATGCTTACCGGTTATACTGTTCATATTGTTTATACTGTTTATACTGTCCATACTGTATATTTTTTAGTACTTCTATTTTTATTTTATTGTATTTTAAAACTTATTGTATTGTTGCACTACTCTGTGGCACTGTCACTTTTGCATTTCACTGTATACTTGTATGCACGTGACAAATAAAGAATCTTGAATCTTGAATCTTGAATCTTGAAACCCTAACCCTTAACCCTGACCCTAACCCTAGGGCTAGTAGAACCATGTAGTTTGGCTCTTCAAACCCACCTCCTCGTTGCTAGGCAACCCCCCCCCTTTTCCCTCCACCGTTCGTATTTTACGACATTTTTTAGAAAAAAATGTTTTATGAAACTCCTTCAAACCACACACTCTCCCCACCCCCTCGTTGCTAGGTAACCCACCATATCCCGTCCCTTTCCGACATTTTCTTTTCCTTTACGACATTCCCTCAAACACACCAACCTCCCTTATTTGACGACATTTACTATTATTATTATTATTATTATTATTATTATTATTATTATTATTATTATTATTATATCTTTACGACATTTACTTCTTCTTTACGAGAGAAGGGGAGACAGACACCATGGAAACCACCACCACCACCGACACCGGCGGCTCCTCTGGTACTCGTAGCGGGTCCTCTGGGACCGTCTCCCCCGGTGGTACCGTCTCCTCTACCGGCTCTGAGGCTAATGATAACGGGGCTAACTAACGAAGCTAACGAATTTACCTACCGAGTGCAGTGTTGACGGGGTGCTAAAGGCTAATGCTAACTGGCTCTAACGAACTGACCGTGTGTGTGTGTGTGTGTGTGGAAACGCGTCGTGTCATCATTACTCGACATTCCTTCAAACCCACCCCCTCGTTGCTAGGCAACCCCCCCCCCTTTCCCTCCACCGTTCGTATTTGTTTTGAAAAAATATTTTTACGACAGTCCTTCAAACCACACACACACTCTCCCCACCCCCTCGTTGCTAGGTAACCCACCATATCCCGTCCCTTTCCGACATTTTCTTTTCCTTTACGACATTCCCTCAAACCCACCAACTGTTCCTCGTTGCTAGACAACCCCACCCCTCCCTCATTTTACGATATCTTTTTATTATTATTATTATATCTTTACGACATTTACTATTATTATTATTATTATTATTATTATTATTATTATTATTATATCTTTACGACATTTACTTCTTCTTTACGAGAGAAGGGGAGACAGACACCATGGAAACCACCACCACCACCGACACCGGCGGCTCCTCTGGTACTCGTAGCGGGTCCTCTGGGACCGGCTCCTCCGGTGGTACCGTCTCCTCTACCGGCTCCTCCGGCGGTTCTGGGACCGTCTCCTCCGGCGGCTCTGGGACCGTCTCCTCCGGCGGCTCTGGGACCGTCTCCTCCGGCTCCTCCTCTGGTACCGGTACCCGGACCTCGTTTCTGACCCGGGCCACGACGCTCAACCTCCACACCGGGAACCTCGTCAACCGGAGCCGGCTGAAGAAGAAGTGTCCGTCGTCCCCGAGTGAGGAGGTAAGAAGGGCGGGGGGGGGGGTCGGGAGGCTAGAGGCTAATGCTAACGGGGCTAACGAAGCTAACGAATTTACCTACCGAGTGCAGTGTTGACGGGGTGCTAAAGGCTAATGCTAACGGGGCTAACGAATTTACCTACAGAGTGCAGTGTTGACGGGGTGCTAAAGGCGAATGCTAACTGGCTCTAACGAACTGACCGTGTGTGTGTGTGTGTATTATGAATGTGATTAAATAAATACTAAATATGTCGTTTTATTGTCATTTTCTGTCTGTCTGTCTGACCTGTTGTTGCCGTTCAGCTCCAGGATTATATCCGCGCCACGCTGTCTCTGACCTGTCTGTCTCTCTATCTGACCTGTCTCTCTCTGTCTGTCTGTCTGACCTGTATGTCTTTTGTTGCCCTCCAGCTCCAGGATTGTATCCGCGCCATGCTGTCTCTGACCTGTCTGTCCCTCTGTCTTATCTGTCTGTCTATCTGTCTGTCTGTCTGTTTCTCTCTGACCTGTCTGTCTCTCCATCTGACCTGTCTGTCTGTTGTTGCCATAGCTCCAGGACTGTATCCGCGCCACGCTGAGTGACTGGTCCTCCGAGACGCCGGGGAGAAGGTGAGACTCATCCCTCTCTTCCTTCCTTCCTTCCTTCCTTCGTCTCTCTCTGGATGCTCCACACACACACACACGCACACCCACACACACGCGCGCCCAGAGGCGTCAATGTTTAGTGAGTCAAGTGACAATGTGTGTGTGTGTGAGAGAGAGGGAGACACACACACACACACACACACACACACACACACAGACACACACACACACACACACGCGCGTCAATGTTTAGTGAGTCAAGTGACAACGTGTGTGTGTGTGTGTGTGTGTGTGTGTGGGTGCTCCTGAGACAGGGAGAGAGAGAGGGAGACACATACACACACATACACACACACACACACACACACAGAGACACACACACACTCACACAGACATACACACACACACACACACACACACACACTCACACAGACATACACACACACACACTCACACACACTGTCTGTCTGTCTGTCTCTGACCTGTCTGTCCCTCTGTCTGTCTGTCTGTCTGTCAGTCTCTGACCTGTCTGTCTGTCTGTTTGTCTCTGACCTGTCTGTCTCTCCATCTGACCTGTCTGTCTGTTGTTGCCGTAGCTCCAGGACTGTATCCGCGCCACGCTGAGTGACTGGTCCTCTGAGACGCCGTCGGCCGGGGAGAAGGTGAGACTCATCCCTCTCTTCTCTCCCTCCCTCCCTCCCTCCTTTCCTGTCTCTCTCTTCCTTCCCTCCTTTCTTGTCTTCCTTACTTCCTTCCCTCCTGTATCTCCCTCCCTCCTGTCTCTCTCCCTCCCTCCTTCCCTCCCTCCTGTCTCTCTCCCTCCCTCCCTCCCTCCTTTTTTCCTTCTCTCCCTCCCTCCTGTCTCTCTCTCTCTCTCCTTCCCTCCCCCCTTCTCTCCCTCCCTCCCTCCTGTCTCTCTCTCCTTCTCTCCCTCCTGTCTCTCCCTCCTTCCCTCCCTCCTTCTCTCCCTCCTTTCCTGTCTTCCTTCCTTCCTTCCCTCCTGTCTCTCCCTCCCTCCCTCCCTTCTGTCTCTCTCCCTCTCTCCCTCCCTCCCTCCCTCCTGTCTCTCTCTCTCCCTCCTTCTCCCCTCCCTCCCTCCCTCCCTCCCTCCCTCCCTCCCTCCTGTCTCTCTCTCTCTCTCTCCTTCCCTTCCCTCCTTTCCTGTTTCCTCTCTTCTTTCCTTACTGTCGGCGGAGGAGAAGGTGAGACTCATCCCTCTCTTCCTTCCTTCCTTCCTTCCTTCCTTCCCTCCCTCCTTTCCTTCGTCTCTCTCTGGATGCTCCACACACACACACACACACACGCACACCCACACACACGCGCGCCCAGAGGCGTCAATGTTTAGTGAGTCAAGTGACAAAGTGTGTGTGTGAGAGAGAGAGAGGGAGACACACACACACACACACACACACAGATAGACAGACAGACACACTCACACAGACACACACACTCACTCACACACTCACACTGTGGGAGCCTGGTCGACAGGCGCAACAGTGGGTCAACCAATGAGAATAGAAACAGGCGGAAACAGGGGTTGCGGTGAAATCAACGTAGGGTTTTATTTCTAAGGTGCGGGGAAAAGGGAGAGGCGAAAGGCAACTCAAATCTTCACCGGGTTGGCGGTTGGCGCTACGGCGCTCCGCCGGGTTCTTCTTGTCGTCAGAGAGAGAGAGAGAGAGACAGGCCAAAGTTAGTGGTATATCGGGTCCCTTTCACTGACCTCTTCCTCCGGTCGGTTGGGGGGTTCCTCTCCGTCTTCCAGGCTTTCTCTCCCGTTTGGCTTATGAGACTGGCTTAGCGGGTGTCTGGTCTCGACTCGTTCCTCCAGCCAGTCTGTCTTCAGCTTGTCCTGGGGAGTTTAAAAGGCCTCAGGATCGCCGAGCTGACTCAGCGCACCTGTGAGCGGTGAGCTGAGTCATCTGATTGGTGGCGGAGTCTCCAGGACATAGAACTGGGATAGTACCTCCCATCCAGCACGACACCCCATGGCTGCCTTTGCCTCCCCCTTGTGGCCACCAGGTGTCTCTGTGGGGCACTGCTCACCGGCTGGGCCATCACAACACACAGACACACACACACACACACTCACACACACACTCACTCACACAGACACACACAGACACACACACACACACATGCCCAGAGGCGTCAATGTTTAGTGAGTCAAGTGACAACGTGTGTGTGTGTGTGTGTGTGTGGGTGGGTGCTCCTGAGACAGGGAGAGAGAGAGGAAGACACACACACACACTCACACATACGCACACTCACACAGACAGACACACACTCACACAGACACTCACACATACACACACATGCCCAGAGGCGTCAATGTTTAGTGAGTCAAGTGACAACGTGTGTGTGTGTGTGTGTGTGTGGGTGGGTGCTCCTGAGGGAGAGAGAGAGGAAGACACACACACACACTCACACATACGCACACTCACACAGACAGACACACACTCACACAGACACTCACACATACACACACATGCCCAGAGGCGTCAATGTTTAGTGAGTCAAGTGACAACGTGTGTGTGTGTGTGTGTGTGTGGGTGGGTGCTCCTGAGACAGGGAGAGAGAGAGGAAGACACACACACACTCACATACACACAGACACACACACACACACTCACACACTCACACAGACATACACACACTCACACAGACATACACAGACACACTCACACAGACACACACACAGGCAGGGAGACGGGGGGGAGGCAGGTTTGGGGGGGGAGGGTTGAACAGGGAGGGAGGGAGGTTCTGCTGAGGTCAGCTAATCTCTCTCTCTTTCTCTCCCTCTCTCTAGTTCGACTAGTCTGGTCTGTCTCTAACCTGGACTGCTCCCCCCTCCCAGGCACGCCTGGCTGTCTTTCTGTAATCTGTCTGTCCTGAACCTGTCTGTCTCTCAGACCTGTCTGTCTCTCCATGAGTCTGACGTCCTAGACTGTTCCACCCCCCACGCGGCCGAGGCCATCACGCCTGTCTGTCTCTCTGTCTGTCTGTCTCTAACTTGTCTCTCTCTCTCTAACCTGTCTGTCTGTTTACCTGTGTCTCTCTCTCTGACCTGTCTGTCTCTCCAGGAGTCTGACGTCCTGGACTGCTCCACCCCCCATGCGGCCGAGGCCACCATCATGCTTGTCTGTCTCTCTCTCTCTGACCTGTCTGTCTCTCTCTCTCTAACCTGTCTCTCTGTTTACCTGTCTCTCTCTCACCTGTCTTTCTCTAACCTGTCTGTCTCTAACCTGTCTGTCTCTCCAGGAGTCTGACGTCCTGGACTGCTCCACCCCCCAGGCGGCCGAGGCCACCATCACACCGGAGGAGAGGGAGGAGCTGAAGGTGTCTGGTACGCTACGACAAGCTAACGCAGGCTAACGCTACGCTAATGCAGGGTAAGACAGGTTAACGCAGGCTAAGACAGGCTCACGCACGCTAACACACACCACGATAACACATGCTAATAAATGCTAGTGCATGCTAACACCGGCTCACACGCACCACGATAACACACGCTAACCCAGGGCTAACAAACGATACCAGCCCATGATTACACACGACGCGACCACACGTTAACACAGGCTAACAAATGACACCAGCACATGCTAACACAGGCTAACCTAGGCTAACCCACGCTAACGTTGTCGTTGCAGTCAAGCTGTTCCTGTGCGAGTCGGACCAGTCGTCCATCAGGCAGGCTGTCGACATGGGTGAGTCCTGCCTGTTTGTCTGTCTGTCTGCCTGTTTGGCTGTCTGCTTGTCTGTCTGTTTGTTTGGCTGGCTGGCTGGCTGTCTGCCTGTCTGTCTCTCTCTTTACCTGTTTGTCTCTCCCCTCCACAGCCTGTCTCACCCTCGCCCTGTCGACCAGGAGGACAACATCCCCCCCCCCCCCCACACCCAGACCCTCTCGGACCTCTAACCTGTCTTTCTCTCCCTAACCTGTCTCCCTCCCCCCCAACAGCCTGTCTCACTCTCGCCCTCTCCCAACTCGACTCGGTCATCCTGGCGCCCGCCCCCCCCCCCCCGGGGGCCGACCACGCCCCCCAGACCCTCTCGGACCTGCAGCCGGCATGGGTTTTCTTGGAAACGCTGGTGGCGTCCGGGAAGGTGGTCGCCATCGGGACGTCGGACCTGGACAAGGGCCTCCTGGAGGAGCTGCACAACTGGGCCCAGGTGGGTGTCTGTCTGTCTTTCTCTGGCCTGTCTGTTTGTCCTGGACGGTGTGTGTGTCTGTCTGTCTGTCTCTCTCTCTCTCTCGCTCTATCCCTGACCTGTCTGTCTGTCCTGGACAAGGGCCTCCTGGAGGAGTTGTACGACTGGGACCAGGTGGGTGTCTGTCTGTCTGATCTGTCTGTCTGTCCTGGACAAGGGCCTCCTGGAGGAGCGCTACGACTGGGCCCAGGTGGGTGTCTGTCTCTGTCTCTGAACTGTCTGTCTGTCTGTCCTGTGCTGGGGGTATCTGTCTCTCCCTGACCTGTCTGTCTCTCTCTCCATGTCCAAGGTGAAACCCCACCAGTAACCAGGTCAAACTGAGTGCGTACGCCAACTGTCTGTCTCTCTTTCTCTCTCTCTCTTTCTCTCTGTCCCTGTCCTGTCTCTCTCTCTCTGTCCCAACCAAGCAGTTAACAGTGTCTGTCTGTCTGTCTCTCTCTCTCTGTCCCTGACCTGTCTGTCTGTCCCTGACCTGTCTCTCTCTCTCTCTCTCTCTCTCTCCCCCGTATCCAAGGTGAAGACCACCAGTAATCAGGTCAACCTGGCGTCCTGTTGTGTGATGCCCCCCGATCTGATGGCCTGTATGTCTCTCTGTCCCTGACCTGTCTGTCTCTCCCTGACCTGTCTCTCTCTCTTCCGTATCCAAGGTGAAGCCCACCAGTAACCAGGTCAACCTGGCGTCCTGTTCTGTGATGCCCCCCGATCTGATGGCCTGTCTGTCTCTCTGTCCCTGACCTGTCTGTCTCTCTGACCTGTCTCTCTCTCTCCCGTATCCAAGGTGAAGCCCATCAGCAACCAGGTCAACCTGGCGTCCTGTTGTGTGATGCCCCCCGATCTGACGGCATATGCCAAGCAGGCGGGGGTCCAGCTACTGACCCACAACGACCCCAAAGGTGGGTGTCTGTCTGTGATCTGTCTGTCTGTGATCAATTTGTCTGGGGGTGTCTGTCTGTCTGTCTCTCTTTCTCTCTCTCTGTCCCTGAGCTGTCTGTCTCTCTCTGACCTGTCTGTCCCCCCTCTAACCTAACCTCCCTCTTCATCTGAGCTGTCTGTCTCTCTCTGACCTGTCTCTCTCTCTCCCTCCCTCTCTTTCCATGTCTGTCTCTCCCTCTAACCTGTCTCTCTCTCTCTCTCCCTCTCTTTCCATGTCTGTCTCTCCCTCTAACCTGTCTGTAACCTAGGTTAAAATAGCCATAAACAGATACTTGAATAAATAACAGTAAAAATATTTCTGAATAAATATTCTGACATTAGAAATAAAAGTCCATGATTTAGTCTAATAAATAGGATTAAAAATAATTCGTTTCAATATTGATTTTTACAGGAAGTTTTGTCACTTAAACTAGTCAGCCAATCAGAATGGCTGGTTGCAACTTCCTTTTTCATTGAGAATGCTAGTCAGAGACGAAGCAAGTTGAGCGAAAGCTAGTGGAACTAACCAGTGAGCAAAATAACAGCAAAACCGAGTGAACGTTTATTTTCTTTGATTTGAAAGTGTTTTATGTTGTATTCTGTCTGCAAAGGTAGACTGTGGTTTATTTAGACATTATATAAGAGAGTAAAACCGTGTATTATCCGGAGCCACGCTCCCGCTGGCGAGCCTCCTACATTTTTGAGAAGAACCATCGGATCATCATCACGTTGCATCCACAAGATTCATCTACATTCTGGAGAAGAACAAGGACTCTTTCATCGGATTTGCGGTAGGACTGTGTAAAGCCTTCGTTATTTCGTTGCAAGAGGATTCGTTTGGACTTTAATTTGCGGTAAGCGTGGACTCAATGAAAACTAAGTTCGCACGTGGCATTCGCTGGACTGTTTCGCCTGGTTGCTAGCAAGGTTGAATTCGTTGACCGTTGCATACGGTCTATGATTGAATTGCATTGTTGCCTGAAAAGATTGATTAGCATTTAACTTGATACTTGATAGTTATTCACTATACGTTCATAGCCTTGATGTTAATGTTGAATGGTGAATGTTTTACTTGATGTTTGATGGTATTATTGTTATCCTACTGGTTTCATGCTAATGCCAAACTGATTTTGATTTTGTTTCTGAACTCGCTAAACATAGTAGCTCACTGGTTTATATTGCTAAAATAGGAGATTAATACTTGATACTTGATTCTAAATAGGCCTAGTGAAAATATTGATTTAATGAAGATTTAAAAGATCTTAATGATACTTAGATAGAATAATCTTATGGAAAAGTAAGATAGCCATTGAACTTAAAATAGTTAACTATTGAAATTAGAAATCAAATAGAACTTTAAAAGAAACTTTAACCGAGACTTCACTTTAGAAATATTTTCTTGAACTGAGAGACTTTGTTTTTCTTGATATTCCTTAAAGAAGAGGTTTATTATTGACCCATTTGCATTTAGATGCAATTGGTTTCAGTATTCAATGTATGTATGTGTAATGTAAACTGTCTTATGGTACCAATTTTCTACTTCTAACTTTTTCTACAAATGTGTATAAACAAGCCGGCATTTAAAACTTACTTGATGGTCTGTGGTGTGTCTGATTATTATTTTGCTATTATTACTGTTTTAACTACTACTGCTCCCTACGAGCCTAGTCACTGGTCCTAACATAGCATACTTATCTACAACTCGAGGTAAGTGTTACATGTCTCTCTCTCTCTCTCTCTCTCCTTCCAGAGCTTATCTCGGCGGCGGGCTTCCAGGAGGCGCTGTCTCTCTCTCTCTGACCCGTCTGTCTATCTGTCTGTCTTTGACATGTCTGTCTCCCCTCTAACCTGTCTCTCTCTCTCTCCCTCCCCCCTCTCCCTCTGAGCTGTCTGTCTGTCTTTGACCTGTCTCTCTCCCCCTAACCTGTCTTTCTCTAACCTGTCTGTCTCTCTGTCGTCTTCCAGAGCTCATCACGTCGGCGGGCTTCCAGGAGGCGCTCCGTGAGAGCGCGGCGTTAGCAACGGCGTCCCACGGCGACCCCGACCGCGACCGCTGTGACGCGGCGTCGGCGTGGCGTGGCGCCTCCGCTGGGTCCTGCGCTACGCCATCATCGTCAAGAGCCGCGGCATCATCAAGGCCAAGGGCTACCCGGTCCACGCCACCCGGGTAGCATAGCATAGCATAGCATAGTCTGGTGTAGTCGAGGCTAGCATAGTGTAGTGTAGCCTTAGCGTAGCATCGTGTAGCCTTGGTTAGCCTGGTTAGCGTAGCGCGGACGACACCTTGGTTAAGTTGAAAGACTTAGCTACGGTTAGTAGCTAAGTCACATGTATGTAATGTGATGTCATGTATGTAATGCTTATGGAGTTGATGGTGGATTAAATCTGTTCCATCAGTTTTCCAGCGACTGACAGAGAGCAGAAACACGGTGCATGGCGCCATCTGTTGATCGACTGTCGACAGCACAACACATGAGGCCAATGGAGGAAAGCAGAACCATGTGAGAAGATTTCCTCTTCAGTTGTTGAACCTTTCACACATCTGGCACTCCGGATTGTGTCAGCAGCGTAAAAACAAAATGCATTTTTAAATGTTCCAATGTATTTCTATGGGACTGTTAGGGTTAGGAATGTATTTCTATGGGACTGTTAGGGTTAGGAATGTATTTCTATGGGACTGTTAGGGATAGGAATGTATTTCTATGGGACTGTTAGGGATAGGAATGTATTTCAATGGGACTGTTATGTTTAGGAATGTATTTCTATGGGACTGTTAGGGATAGGAATGTATTTCTATGGGACTGTTATGTTTAGGAATGTATTTCTATGGGACTGTTAGGGATAGGAATGTATTTCTATGGGACTGTTAGGGATAGGAATGTATTTCTATGGGACTGTTAGGGTTAGGAATGTATTTCTATGGGACTGTTCGGTGCCAACATGTTTGACAACATGGTAAGTTAGTGAGTTTCGTTTCTAGGCACACTAGATCGTATCCAGGGGTAATAGAACATTAGTTTAATAGAACAGTGTAATAGAACATTAGTGTAATAGAACGTTAGTATAATAGAACGTTAGTTTAATAGAACATTAGTGTAATAGAACATTAGTATAATAGAACATTAGTGTAATAGAACGTTAGTGTAATAGAACATTAGTGTAATAGAACATTAGTGTGAACCAAAGGGGACGTTTTCTTTCCAGTGTTAACACTTCCCTTAGCAACGTCATGACAACCCAAATGTGCAGACAGGCCTAGGAGACGCTGAGAAAATCACCAGGACTCCACTGCCCTCTCTGCAGAGCATCTACCACCGCAGAGTCCACAGGAGAGCCGCCTCCATCCTCAAGGACCCCACCCACCCCCAGCACGGACTGTTCACACTTCTACCCTGAGGCCGGAGGTACAGAAGTGTTAAATGCAGGACCACCAGACTGAAGAACTCCTTCTTTCCCACTGCCATCAGGCTCCTAAACAACCCATAGGAGATTAATATAACCTTACTACCTCAAATAACTGAATTTTCCAGTTTGCATAATTGCACTGCTACATTTGCACTGTTTTATTATTATTATTGCTGCTATTTTATTTTATGCCTTAAATTTTGCTGTCTTGTACATTTGTTTAGTATATATTGTATATTCTTTAGTATTGTATATTTTACATTGGTTGGCATTCTGCGGACAGCAAAGCAAGAATTTCGTTGTACAGGGAAACATGTTTTCTACTGTGCATATGATAATAAACACTTTGAATTTGAATTTGAATTGTCTGAAGCAAACAATGGAATAGTGTTCTCTTCCTGATGATGTCTTTTTACCGGGTGACCTCATTCTTTTGACATCTCAAACTTCATTTAAAATGTTCTTAAACACCAAATATTCTTACTTAGTTCATATTCTTTCAATGCCAAACCATTCCTTCATATTTTAGTTTGTATTCTCAGACTTTCAATGTCCAAATTTGTGCAAAACATCCTAAGTTTGGATTTAACTTGCCTGCCCCCATGATTGATAGAAACATACTTACATTAAACCAGCTACTATTATTATAATAATGTCTTGTCAACCCTCACACCATCATCATAAACTTCACATCATAACAGCAACCTTCATTCAATACCAGTTAGCATCCACTCAAAGTCTCCTTCTGCATTTTACTTCCTACTCTTTGAAAGTCAATCCATTTCTTCATCTTCCGATCGATACTCTCAAACTTTCACTGCAAACACGAAGGCCACTGTTGCGTTGCATGTTCATATCCATATTTCCCACCCTGATTGATCGATGCAATGAACACAGACAGAGGAAAGCATCCCTTCAGAAATCCCAGACACCGAGATAAGATTCAGTTAAAGGTAGACTCAGCGATATGATGTCACCGCGTGGTCTGGTCAACATGGTGTCAGAGCGTGTTCTTTTTTTTAAGGAGAAGACAAACAACTTCTTACTTTTAGCTATTTTATTTATGTCAAAATTTCAGGCTTGTACAAGGACCACTTTTGGCAAGGAAAATCGCAGTCAGCAAGCTGTTAATCTGTAACCAACCCTCCAAAAATGGATGGATTCTAACAGTCACGTAAAGCAGTAACACAAATGATGTGATTGGCTGTTTGGTTGGGGAGAAGCCGTGGTTTAGACTTGGCTCTCCCTTGTTGGTGCACGGGCTGGTCCCAGCCCCTTGGCACACGATTGGTCCCATCAGCGGAGACAGCGCCCTGCTAGTGAGATAACACACCTGCTCTGGTTTGTCCCTCCCTAGTCTGGTACTTTTCCACTACAGCTTTTTGTGTAAACATGTGTTGAAACATCCTTCTTGATAGCCTGGCTTGACCTCTCCATGTATTAATCCAACGTACCACGGGACTAATGCTTGATCCATCTCTCATTTATCAACAGGCCATCACATTAGTCAATTTAGCACACTGCAGTAATGTATTTTTCATTTAGCAAAAATAAACTCTATTTATAAAAATAATTTCCCAACAATGATCTGGTACAGTCTGGTAAACACAGTCTGGTACAGAGAGTAACAAGCTTTTTTGCAGGGTGCCTTCAAAACATGTAATTGCATGTTAAAAACACATTAAACTAATGATGTGAAACAACATTCCAGCTCCAAGCAGAAAGAAGGAATGTCTTATCGGCTGGTTTAATGACTAACAGCGATGGAAAAAGAAGATTTTGTAAAATACCTCTAAAAAGCAAAACATATTTCAAAATTCAAATATATAATCCAATGAAAAAGATATAATCTAATGAAAAAACAATGCATATCAAAATAAGGAAACAACCGATGAAGCAAAAATATTTCTGAATACAAGTAAAAGCACAAGTAAATAACATTGTTGTTCTATGCTAACATTGTTTTTATTCAAGCAAAGCTAACCTTAGACCTCAGTCTGACCTTAAAAAGCAGAAAACATCCTTCGAAATATAAAAAGCATCAAACCCTTTTTCTATGATAAAACAACATTCATTTTCTTAAAGGGGCAATCTGGGATTCAAACAACGGTCTCCCCGCTAGGCTGAGGGACGGGGCTAGAGAAATGTAACCTCTCAAATTCAGAGACGGAGCGATGGTTGAAATAACTGACCATCCATGACATTTTAAATGGTTTTCACCATGTTAACTTCATGATGGTTTTAACATGTTAACTTCATAATGGTTAGGGTTAGGGTTAAGTAAAACAACCTGATATTTTGTCTTCTGATTCATATTTTGGGGTCAGTTGAAGTCAATTCATGAGGCATTTATAAGTCATATTCTTCAATACTCAATGGCTATCCTGTATATCATTCATTTATGAGTCCCAACATGGATGTACCAATCCCAGATTGCCCCTTTAAAGCTGAGCTAAAATAGCTTCCATGTCTTGTTGCTGGACGTTCAGTTACTCCTGAGGATCCAAATCTGACATCATGATGACATCATTGCTTGGCTTCTCTTCATCAGGCTGAGCTGTTCAACACAGGAATAAAACAACATGATTTTGTATCATTACTGATATTAAATAACATGTGATATTCAATTAAACGCGTGTTACCACATAGTTACCTCATAGTTTCTTAGTAAATACTGGCTAATTACCAGTTAGAACCGGGCTATAAAATAATATACGTGATCCTAGCAACACGACCCTAGCAAGAACAGCTGTCAGTAACGCTAATCTATAACTGCGTGGTGATTGGTCAGAAATGTATCCCCACATGGGACAGGCGCCATCTTCCCCGTCTCTGTCAGAACCAACAGTGAATCAAGGGAGAGGCGTATCTCTAGTTTATACAATCTCTGGTCCTATTCACACAACTACAGGCAACGTTCCCATTCTAACACCAGAGGGCAGTGTTCCCATTCTGACACCAGAGGGCAGTGTTCCCATTCTGACACCACAGGGCAGTGTTCCCATTCTGACAGCAGAGGGCAGTGTTCCCATTCTGACACCAGAGGGCAATGTTCCCATTCTGACACCAGAGGGCAGTGTTCCCATTCTGACACCAGAGGGAAGTGTTCCCATTCTGACACCAGAGGGCAGTGTTCCCATTCTGACACCAGAAGGCAGTGTTCCCATTCTGACACCAGAGGGTAGTGTTCAATGACCCTTAGGAGGGTCAGCGAGCTGTAGTGTACTGTAGACAGGGGAGTGTTTAGGAGGGTCAGCTAGCTGTAGGGTAGTGTAGACAGGGGAGTGTTTAGGAGGGTCAGTTAGCTGTAGTGTAGTGTAGACAGGGAAGTGTTTAGGAGGGTCAGCTAGCTGTAGTGGAGTGTAGACAGGGGAGTGTTTCGGAGGGTCAGCAAGCTGTAGTGTAGTGTAGACAGGGGAGTGTTTCGGAGGGTCAGTTAGCTGTAGTGTAGTGTAGACAGGGGAGTGTTTAGGAGGGTCAGCTAGCTGTAGTGTAGTGTAGACAGGGGAGTGTTTAGGAGGGTCAGCTAGCTGTAGGGTAGTGTAGACAGGGGAGTGTTTAAAAGGGTCAGCTAGCTGTAGTGTAGTGTAGACAGGGGAGTGTTTAGGAGGGTCAACTAGCTGTAGTGTAGACAGGGGAGTGTTTAGGAGGGTCAGCTAGCTGTAGTGTAGTGTAGACAGGGGAGTGTTTAGGAGGGTCAGCTAGCTGTAGTGTAGTGTAGACAGGGGGGTGTTTAGGAGGGTCAGCTAGCTGTAGTGTAGACAGGGGAGTGTTTAGGAGGGTCAGCTAGCTGTAGTGTAGTGTAGACAGGGGAGTGTTTAGGAGGGTCAGCTAGCTGTAGTGTAGTGTAGACAGGGGAGTGTTTAGGAGGGTCAGTTAGCTGTAGTGTAGTGTAGACAGGGGAGTGTTTCGGAGGGTCAGCTAGCTGTAGTGTAGTGTAGACAGGGGAGTGTTTAGGAGGGTCAGCTAGCTGTAGTGTAGACAGGGGAGTGTTTAGGAGGGTCAGCTAGCTGTAGTGTAGTGTAGACAGGGGAGTGTTTAGGAGGGTCATTTAGCTGTAGTGTAGCGTAGACAGGGGAGTGTTTAGGAGGGTCAGCTAGCTGTAGTGTAGTGTAGACAGGGGAGTGTTTAGGAGGGTCAGCTAGCTGTAGTGTAGTGTAGACAGGGGAGTGTTTAGGAGGGTCAGCTAGCTGTAGTGTAGCGTAGACAGGGGAGTGTTTAGGAGGGTCAGCTAGCTGTAGTGTAGTGTAGACAGGGGAGTGTTTAGGAGGGTCAGCTAGCTGTAGTGTGGTGTAGACAGGGGAGTGTTTAGGAGGGTCAGCTAGCTGTAGTGTAGTGTAGACAGGGGAGTGTTTAGGAGGGTCAGCTAGCTGTAGTGTAGACAGGGGAGTGTTTAGGAGGGTCAGCTAGCTGTAGTGTAGTGTAGACAGGGGAGTGTTTAGGAGGGTCAGCTAGCTGTAGTGTAGTGTAGACAGGGGAGTGTTTAGGAGGGTCAGCTAGCTGTAGTGTAGTGTAGACAGGGGAGTGTTTAGGAGGGTCAGTTAGCTGTAGTGTAGTGTAGACAGGGGAGTGTTTCGGAGGGTCAGCTAGCTGTAGTGTAGTGTAGACAGGGGAGTGTTTAGGAGGGTCAGCTAGCTGTAGTGTAGACAGGGGAGTGTTTAGGAGGGTCAGCTAGCTGTAGTGTAGACAGGGGAGTGTTTAGGAGGGTCAGCTAGCTGTAGTGTAGTGTAGACAGGGGAGTGTTTAGGAGGGTCAGCTAGCTGTAGTGTAGTGTAGACAGGGGAGTGTTTAGGAGGGTCAGCTAGCTGTAGTGTAGTGTAGACAGGGGAGTGTTTAGGAGGGTCAGCTAGCTGTAGTGTAGTGTAGACAGGGGAGTGTTTAGGAGGGTCAGCTAGCTGTAGTGTAGTGTAGACAGGGGGGTGTTTAGGAGGGTCAGCTAGCTGTAGTGTAGTGTAGACAGGGGAGTGTTTAGGAGGGTCAGCTAGCTGTAGGGTAGTGTAGACAGGGGAGTGTTTAAAAGGGTCAGCTAGCTGTAGTGTAGTGTAGACAGGGGAGTGTTTAGGAGGGTCAGCTAGCTGTAGTGTAGTGTAGACAGGAGAGTGTTTAGGAGGGTCAGCGAGCTGTAGTGTAGTGTAGACAGGGGAGTGTTTAGGAGGATCAGCTAGCTGTAGTGTAGACAGGGGAGTGTTTAAGAGGGTCAGTTAGCTGTAGTGAAGTGTAGACAGGGGAGTGTTTAGGAGGGTCAGCTAGCTGTAGTGTAGTGTAGACAGGGGAGTGTTTCGGAGGGTCAGCTAGCTGTAGTGTAGTGTAGACAGGGGAGTGTTTAAGAGGGTCAGTTAGCTGTAGTGTAGTGTAGACAGGGGAGTGTTTCGGAGGGTCAGCTAGCTGTAGTGTAGTGTAGACAGGGGAGTGTTTAGGAGGGTCAGCTAGCTGTAGTGTAGTGTAGACAGGGGAGTGTTTAGGAGGGTCAGCTAGCTGTAGTGTAGACAGGGGAGGGTTTAGGAGGGTCAGTTAGCTGTAGTGTAGTGTAGACAGTGGAGTGTTTAGGAGGGTCAGCTAGCTGTAGGTGTAGAGGGCAGAGGGTTCTTACCTGGAGCCCTGCAGCATTTCACCACCAGCACGATGGTCACCAGCAGGTAGGGGAACACCACCAGTAAACTACACAGCAGCCTGGGCAGAGACATGAAGACCACTGGAGCTGGAGGTGGAGTTGGAGCTGGAGGTGGAGGGTGAGGTGGAGTTGTAGGTGGAGGGTGAGGTGACGGTGGAAGGTGAGGTGGAGTTGCAGGTGGAGGTGGAGGTGGAGGGTGAGGTGGAGGTAGTGATAGAGGTGCAGGTGGAGGTGGAGATGCAGGTGGAGGTGCAGGTGGAGGTGGAGATGCAGGTGGAGGTGCAGGTTGAGGTGGAGATGCAGGTGGAGGTGCAGGTGGAGGTGGAGATGCAGGTGCAGGTGGACGTGGAGGTGGAGGTGGAGGTGGAGATGCAGGTGGAGGTGCAGGTGGAGGTGGAGATGCAGGTGGAGGTGGAGGTGCAGGTGGAGGAGGAATCAGAGTTAGAACACGTTGGTATTATTGGAGGTCATGAATAAGACATCATTTTGGTAGAAACAGTTGTCCAGTAACTTGACCTCTGACCTGCGTAACCCTAACCCAACAATCCAGAGGTTGAGATTTTCTACAACCACATTTTCTGAATGAGACTCAAAGACACCGAAAAACTGTACAACTGAACAGCTTCCCCATCCCTACCCCCCCTGTACTAACCCTGACCCCCCCTGACCCTAACCCTAACCCTAACCCTAACGACTGTAGAAGTGACAACAGCTTACCAGTCACTGTGATGTTGACAGCATTGCTGTACTCTCCTGACCCAGACTCACACCAGAACACTCCACTGTGATAGGTGTATACAGAGCGGAGGAGGCATGTGGGTCCAGTTGATGATTTAACAGAGGGACACTCTGGCTGCCAGAAACGCTCTGTGAAGCTCATCACTCTCCATCCAGTAGAGCTCCCCTGCACCTCACAGCTCACTGAGACAGACTCACCAGAGAAGAACTGAGATCTGTTGGGACTGACGGTCAGAGAGGCTGGAGGAGAGAGGCCTGGGAGAGAGAGAGAGAGGGGGGGGGGAGAGAGAGGGAGGGAGGGAGAGGGAGAGAGAGAGGGGGGGAGAGAGAGGGGGAGAGAGAGAGAGGGGGGAGAGAGGGGGAGGAGAGAGAGGGGGAGAAGAGAGAGAAAGGGGGAGAGAGAGAGAGGGAGAAGAGAGAGAGGGGGGAGAGAGGGGGAGGAGAGAGGGGAGAGAGGGGGAGGAGAGTGGGGGTAGAGGGAGAGAGAGAGAGAGGGGGAGGAGAGAGGGGGAGAAGACAGAGAAAGGGGGAGAGAGAGAGAGGAGAAGAGAGAGAGAGGGAGAGAGAGAGAGAGGGGGAAAGAGAGAGAGGGGGGAGAGAGGGGGAGGAGAGAGGGGAGAGAGGGGGAGGAGAGTGGGGGGAGAGAGAGAGAGAGAGAGGGGGGAGAGAGAGGTGGAGAGGGAGAGAGAGAGAGAGGGGGGGGAGAAGAAGGAGAGAGAGAAAACAAAGACAGAGAGAGAGAGAGAGTGACAGAGTGTGGTCAAAGTTCAGACTGAGACAGGGTCATAGTTCAGAGTTGAAACAGTCCATCAGTAACTCACCTGTTACCCAGAGGAGCTGAGGAGAGCTGTAGTCTGTATAATAGACTGGTTCTCCTCTCCTAGCTCTACATTCATACACCCCTGTGTGACTCAGACCAACAGGACTGACAGAGTAGGAGCCTCCAGCCCCACGCTCACTGTCTGGTAGCTGCTTATAGGAGGAACCCTGTCCATCGTACACCTCTCTGTACCAGTAGAATGTCCAGCCTGTAGACGAGTCTCCAACCTCACAGCTCAGAGTCACTGAGTCTCCAACATTCAGCCACCATGCAGGAGACGCACTCAGGACAGGACGGGGAGGAGCTGTAAGAGAACAGGTGTGAAAGTGTGAAATTGTAAAGTGCAAGAACACAAACGCTGTCTTTGATAAATCTATTATTATTTTTATTGTTTTTACTCTTTCTTTGATAAACGGAGGGACACAACAATCCAGAGGTTTAGATTTTCTACAACAACATTTTCTGAATGAGACTCAGAAACACCAAACAACTGTAGTACTGAACAGCTTCCCTTAACCCTAGTACTAACCCTAACCCTGACCCCCCCTGACCCTAACCCTAACCCTAACCCTAATGACTGTAGAAGTGACAACAGCTTACCAATCACTGTGATGTTGACAGCATTGCTGTACTCTCCTGACCCAGACTCACACCAGAACACTCCACTGTGACGGGTGGATACAGAGGGGAGGAGGCATGTGGGTCCAGTTGATGATTTAACAGAGCGACACTCTGACAGCCTGGAACCCTCTGTGGAGCTCATCACTCTCCATCCAGTAGAGCTCCCCTGCACCTCACAGCTCACTGAGACAAACTCACCAGAGAACAACTGAGATCTGTTGGGACTGACGGTCAGAGAGGCTGGAGGAGAGAGGCCTGGGAGAGAGAGAGAGAGGGGGGGGGAGAGAGAGGGAGGGAGGGAGAGGGAGAGAGAGAGGGGGGGAGAGAGAGGGGGAGAGAGAGAGAGGGGGGAGAGAGGGGGAGGAGAGAGAGGGGGAGAAGAGAGAGAAAGGGGGAGAGAGAGAGAGGGAGAAGAGAGAGAGGGGGGAGAGAGGGGGAGGAGAGAGGGGAGAGAGGGGGAGGAGAGTGGGGGTAGAGGGAGAGAGAGAGAGAGGGGGAGGAGAGAGGGGGAGAAGACAGAGAAAGGGGGAGAGAGAGAGAG
>NC_139654.1:3722500-3735000 GCF_951799395.1 Argentina silus | reverse complement strand
CGCCCTTTCAAGTGTTTTGGAGATGAAGGGGAGGTTGGAGATGGGCCGATAATGGTTGAGGTCGGCTGGGTCAGCACCAGGTTTTTTCAGGATGGGTGTAATGGCAGCCAGTTTGAGAGTGGGGGGTACAGTACCAGTAGAGAGGGATGAGTTAATTATGTTGGTGATCATGGGGGAGATGGACGGCAGACATGCTTTGACAAGGGAGGTGGGAAGAGGGTCGAGCTGACAGGTGGTGGTTTTGGCTTTGTGGATGAGTTCTGTGACGGTGTGTTCTGATACTGGGGTGAAGTCAGAGAGGGGGCTGATGAAAGGTTGGCCAGTGGTGATCATCCAGGGCGGATCGTTTGAGATGCAAGATGAGGCCAGTTGTTGGTGAATAGTGTTGATCTTAGAGCTGAAGAAGTCCAGAAAGGCAGTGCACTGATTGGTGGAAATGTCTGGAGGGAGGGTTTTAGGAGGCTGAAGTAAGTGACTTACTGTTGAGAAGAGGACTCTGTTGTTACCTGAACCAGTGTTGATGAGGTTGGAATAGTATGAGGATTTGGCAGTGGTGAGGGCATTCTTGTAGTGATGGAGGTGGTCTGAGTACATTTGGCTGTGTACAGTGAGTCCAGTCTTTTTGTAGAGTCGCTCCAGTCGACGGCCAGTGGTTTTGAGCTGGCGAAGTTCAGGGGTGAACCAGGGAGCAGTGTGAGTGAATGAGACTGAACGGGTTTTCAGGGGAGCCAGGGTGGTGAGGGAAGAGGAGAGGCAGTTGTTATAGTGAGTCACCAGGTCAGCTGAGGAGGATGCTGGGGGAGGGTTGGGGTAGGAGCTGATCAGGGTGGAGAGGTCTGTGGTGTTGATATGTTTGATGTTTCTGAAGGAGATGGTCCGTTGTTCCTTGACTTTGTGTAGTTGGGTGTGAATGTCAAAAAGTACAGCTTTGTGGTCGGAGATGGGGAAATCAGTGACATCAAGGTTGGTGGGAGTGATGTCAGTACAGCAGATTAAATCCAGTATGTGACCTTTGTTGTGGGTTGGGAGGTTGACGTGTTGTGTGATACCAAGACAGTCCAAGAGTGATGTGAAGTCGTTAGCAAAGGTACAGGATGGGTTGTCAACGTGGATGTTGAAATCACCGAGGAGGATCACAGTGGGGGACATTGCGCATACGGCTGTAAGTAGTGATGAGAATTCGTTGAGGAAAACAGCAGAGGGTTTTGGTGGTCTGTAGATTGTAACAATGAAGGTGGGTTTGGGGCCTGTGAGTTTTACAGCTAGACATTAAAAAGAGGAGTGATGGGGGACTGTGACGGCAGTGACTTTGATGTTCTCACGGTGAAGAAGAGCGAGGCCACCCCCTCTCCCAGTAACACGGGGTTTACTAAAAAAAGAATATCCTGGTGGGACGGCCTCATTAAGATGGGAGAAGTCATTTGGCTGTTGCCAGGTTTCAGTGAGGCAGAGAATGTCCAGGTTGTGGTCAACAATAAAGTCAGTGATCAGAAGAGCCTTGTTACTGAGGGATCTGGTGTTCAATAAACAGAGTTTCAGACAGGTGAGTGGAGTGTAGGAGGTTGCTTTAAGCAGGGGGGACAGTACACTGTGATTGACAGGACTGGCAGAACGGGCAGTGTGAGGAGGGGGGCGGGGCCCAGTGGACCAGAAGGAGCGGATATTTACGTTGCTGTTGTGTTGGGTGTACTGAAAGTTCCGTCCAGAGCCACGGTGGATGTACCTTGGTCGTTTGAGGATGTAATGGTGGGATGCAAGCTGAGGAGGGGGGATCCTTGAGAAGGTCCGGAGACGTAACAACTCCGTTACCGAGTACTGGAGCGGCAGAGATGCGCTCGTGAGAGTCAGACAGAGCGCAATCCAGAGAAACAAATTAAAGATCCACATGGTGTGAGATCGGCAACGACGTAATCCAGTGGTGGGTGGTCCAGGTGATGGCGAGCTTCACTGGAGACGGCTAGCCGGCCGGCAGGTGAACACAGTCGGGTAGAGGTGTAGCAGGGAGGCGGCGTCCTCCGCGGTGACAGCAATCCGCGGTCGCAGGTAAACGTCTGAGAGTGCTGGCAGTGTGGCAGCGGACCGGTCCGAACGGGCGTGCTTCGTGGGGCACACCAGAGCAGGCTATCCAGCCACAGAGTGCGGAGAGGAGCCACGGGAGTCCCGACAGGTGAGCCCTGTACCGGCGAAGCTAGCCTCCGGCTAACGCGTGACGAGGCAGTAGCAGTAGACAGGTAGAGACCGATGTTTTGGTGTCGCAGAGTGACGAATCGAGGAAGCCGAATTGAGCAGAGGGACTTTAAGTCCAACATTCGTGACAGACAAGCTTGATGGATCGATTTGAAGCATCCAAAATAGTGATAGTAGTGCGAACAACGCAGAGGCGCGGCAGCAGCTTGCCAGCGATCCCTACACACATGCGCCGTTAATATATTATATTAAATTAAATAAAATGCATCTGATAGTAAAATAGACTGCAATAGAGTGACAAAAAATAGAAGCTTACATGTTTTTTATTTTTTTCGATGGAAATGCAACTGACAGTGAAACAATCCAGATGAATGATTAGATGATCAAATCAGACTGATGATGAACTCTGAGAATAACACAGGAGAGAGTGTCTGTATGTATATAAGAGTTGGTTAGATTGGGTGTTTGAGTTGTGATGCTGGATCACGTTGCTGTGTGTAAGATAGCAGGGAGTGGATGTGAAGACAGCTCTCCTTCTCTGTCAGTACAACATGGACATGTTCTGTAATTCACTTTCCATAGATTCCTTCACCTGTCTATCTATCCAACGTACATGTTGTTCCTTCTCCTGTGTGTGTGTGTGTGTGTGTGTGTGTACGTAAGAGTTGGTTAAATCGGGTGTTTGAGTTGTGTCACCCAGGGTGAGTCTAGTACGTCCTTTCCCCGGCCTGAACACCATTCCCAACGTTTCCCAGTTAAGCACGGCAGGATCGGCCCGAGGTTTGAGAGCAACCTTGGTGAATCACCACGACACGGCAAGAGAAAGAGAAAAAGCTTAGCAGCCGGGGGCCCGACCTGACGAGGGACACCGCGGCTGAGGATGTTCCTGAAACACATTTTATCTTCCATCTATCCCTCAAATAGGTGCAACTGCATAACTGCTTATGAATGATAAGTTGATTCAAATAGGTGTGACTTCATAACTGCTTAAGAGGAACTAGAGTGTGAGTGTATGACCCCGTGTCAACATGTCTGCTTAGGCCTCATTATGATGACGGCATGCTACCAATGAAAGTACTAAGAATATAAGAATACCAATGTTTGATTGTGTGAATCTTACTCAGGGATGATTACTGATGTATGATACTATATTACTGAAGTTTATTTTGATGATACAAAGTTTTATCACTGCATAAAAGGGGTTATTGTGTAAGGCCTACGGGGTGAAGTAGGTCAGGTAGTGGGAATCACCAACAAGAGGTTTATGTGTCCATAATCAAGTATGAGAATGATAAGGATGATTAAGAGTAACAATGTGAAGTATAGAGTGATTTACTGGTATTGATTTATGGATATGTTTGATTACTATACTGTTTTACCGTTTGGATGTATTGTTTTGATGAGGTCTTCTAACACTGAGAGTTGAGGGACAGAGAAACTTCCCTAAAAGCACTTCCTTATTTACATTAGAAGCAAGCTACTTAGCCACTAGATTAGCTTAGCCATGGTTCTAGCTACCCGCCAAAAGGGTTAAAACGCCGCTCTGTTTGTTTTTTGTAAACAAAGATGATGTCATATGGGAGGTTTTGGATCAGAAGCAGAGTATAAAAAGAGCTTCCTGGAGCAGCGCAGCGGTCATTCCCCGCTGAGGAGCGTTAAAACCTGAAGAACCGGAGCAGGACGGAGCGTGTTGGATACCTCACCCCGGGGTGGAACTGGAGCTCTCATAGTCTGGTGCCCGAGAAGTTCTCCGTGGCCGGAGTTCACACTCTGATCAAATCCTGACTAACGGACTCGCCACTGGATTGCAACAGAGGACCTGGCGGACCTTTCTTTGAGGAAGAACGGACTTAGAGGAAAAGCTGAGACCGGTAGAGCAGTTTCAGGGGGCAAAGCTGAGACACTCTGCGGGAATCAGAGTCCCTCGGCCAGGGGAGCATAACACCGGCTCTTTACCACAGCCGTGGCGGAAAGAGGAACCGGCTTCACTCGACGGAGAGGACAAGTAGATTAGGCAGAGTAGGGATAGAGGTAGAGATTTTATTCTTTTCTAATTTTTATCATTTTTATATTTTCATCATTTTAATATTTTAATACTCTGTCTGTAACCCATTTTTATGATAACTTAGCTATGCTGTACTGCTTTAATCCATTATTAAACAATCTAACCTGCATTTAAAGTAACAGTTTTCTAAACGCAATTTTAAAAAATGTTATTTTTATTGAACTATTCCATTCATCAAAAGTATTTTTACCTCCTCCTGGTGACATAAAAGGTTATAGATTACTGTGCATATTTCATCATAGGATCTGAATGGTTATATCTAGCCCATCGTTACCTCCTTTGGGTAAATTGTACTTACCGATAAACACCTTTCCGCAACCACACCAACTTGCACTCATATAAGATTAGAGCAGTCGTTAACCATAGAGGTTACCCACTTCTGTGTATGGTTTTCGGGGGAGTTTTCAGTTCAACTGAAGTGGGTAAAGGAAGTCAATGGAGGAACTATGGGACGTAGACTGTTAAAAAGCGGAGTGAGTCTAATCTACACCAACCTACACCGGACCTGTTAGGAAGTAGCTTACAGGGTAAGACCCTGCAGGCTGACGTCCATACCTGTTAGACAGAAGGTTGGTCCGGGGTCCTGTACAGGGTAAGACCCTGCAGGCTGAGGTCCATACCTGTTAGACAGAGGGTTGGTCCAGGGTCCTGTACAGGGTAAGACCCTGCAGGCTGAGGTCCATACCTGTTAGTCGGAAGGTTGGTCCGGGGCACCTGTACAGGGCCTGACTGCCGGGAGACAGTAGTTGAATCACTAGTAGTTGAATCACAAGTAGTTGAATCACTAGTAGTTGAATCACTAGTAGTTGAATCATCACTAGTAGTTGAATCACTAGTAGTTGAATCACTAGTAGTTGAATCACTAGTAGTTGAATCACTAGCAGTTGAATCACTAGTAGTTGAATCATCACTAGTAGTTGAATCACTAGTAGTTGAATCACTAGTAGTTGAATCATCACTAGTAGTTGAATCACTAGCAGTTGAATCACTAGTAGTTGAATCACTAGTAGTTGAATCACTAGTAGTTGAATCATCACTAGCAGTTGAATCACTAGTAGTTGAATCATCACTAGCAGTTGAATCACTAGTAGTTGAATCACTAGTAGTTGAATCATCACTAGTAGTTGAATCATCACTAGTAGTTGAATCACTAGTAGTTGAATCAATAGTAGTTGAATCACTAGTAGTTGAATCATCACTAGTAGTTGAATCATCACTAGTAGTTGAATCACTAGTAGTTGAATCACTAGTAGTCGAATCACTAGTAGTTGAATCACTAGTAGTTGAATCACTAGTAGTCGAATCACTAGCAGTTGAATCATCAGTAGTAGTTGAATCACTAGTAGTTGAATCACTAGTAGTTGAATCATCACTAGTAGTTGAATCACTAGCAGTTGAATCACTAGTAGTTGAATCACTAGTAGTTGAATCACTAGTAGTTGAATCATCACTAGCAGTTGAATCACTAGTAGTTGAATCATCACTAGCAGTTGAATCACTAGTAGTTGAATCACTAGTAGTTGAATCATCACTAGTAGTTGAATCATCACTAGTAGTTGAATCACTAGTAGTTGAATCACTAGTAGTTGAATCATCACTAGTAGTTGAATCATCACTAGTAGTTGAATCACTAGTAGTTGAATCACTAGTAGTCGAATCACTAGCAGTTGAATCATCAGTAGTAGTTGAATCACTAGTAGTTGAATCACTAGTAGTTGAATCATCACTAGTAGTTGAATCACTGGTAGTTGAATCACTAGTAGTTGAATCACTAGCAGTTGAATCACTAGTAGTTGAATCACTAGTAGTTGAATCACTAGCAGTTGAATCAGTACACAGCAAAATCGACAGACTCAAATTAACTCTAAAAGAGTTAATTTCAACACATTTAAAGTGTCCGGAGGGGTCCACTCCCCACAGAGTGAATTTAACAATTTTGAAAGTGTTGCCATGTTTCCACTATAATAGAGTTAATATCAACTATTTCTATAGTTGAAATTTAACACTGGTTAACATTTACCAGTGTTACATGTTTTCAACTCCAGTGCTTAGTGTTAGAAATTAACTCTCTCAGTGTGATTTGAATTTCTATAAAAGGAGTTGCCTCATTAACACTAAAAAGTCAAAATATGCTACTATACAATTAAAATAAAACATTTAAATATTTAAATAATTCGGAAATGAACCAATTAAAAATAAGAATGACATACAAGTTGATTGCTTTATAAAAAACATGTTTTATTTTGTTATCATTCAGATCTTGATGGCAGATAAATGGCAGACAAAACAAAGACAATTTAAATGTACACGTCACACTGGCTCCCTTCTGTCGGTAAGCCAAGGGACAAAGTAAATATGCATGTTTTTATTACTAAGCATTTCATCACATCTTATTTACAGATGGAATGAACAAAATTAGATGATGTATGTCGCAGAATAGTACCAGACTTTGAGGCTTATTTATTCAAAATAAAAAAATAAAAATAATGTAACAACTTCACTGCGACACCTTTGTGACAGAAGTGCAATCTGTATTTACTGAGAACTTTTCTACATATAAGAATAGGGCACTATGTATGCTTTGTGACTATTCTCATTAGAGCACTGCTTGTCAAATGGTTTGAAATGAGTCAGTTCATCCACGCAGATAACAGAAAACTCATCCATTTGGTCTTCTATACAGTAGGTATTAAAGTGGTCATCATAGTACATTGTTTCTACATTACAGGCTATTATGAAAGCACGCTCTTCGTATATAATAATATCACAGATCTTTTTGAAAGCAGGGAGATCATCGGTACATCCAGTGCATATGAACAAATCAACCTGGTACTCAGTACCATCATTTCTGACCCAGTTGGTGCTTGAAACACTTGAACATGCTTCTAAATATAATGTCTGACTAAGTTCTTCCCCACCTTGCAAGGTGCTGATTGTTTTTGATGTTTTAGGACCAAATTCAAATCGTCTAAAACAATAATTTTTAAATTGAAACACCAGTTGGCGCTGATGCTGCTTCACCAATGATTTGGTGAGATTTTTTAAATCTTTACCACATCTTTTGAAAAATGTGTGTTTGGCTTCAAATCGCATGCACCACATATGGATAAGAGGGCCAATTTTTTGCATGCATCTCGGATAGTGTATCATCAAATGGTGCTTGGGGATCAACTTCTTGTTGGGAAACAATGCTTTGAACAGAGTATGGTGAGTATGGTGATCACAGATCAGATGTTGGTGATCACAGATCAGATGTTTCAAGTAAGACATCATCCCATCAGTTGTGGTGTAGGAAAACACTATATTGACTATCTGTATTAGAAGCAGCAGAAAGTTCCAGTGACTGTTATCCCTTTCAATGACATCACCCAATATAAGTGGAGTGTTGCGCAGAAGACACCATGACTGGACGGCATTCTGACCCAGGTGTTTGCTCTTATCATCCATCTTTAACCCACTTGGTTTGTTTTTATGTTCTGTGGAACCGTAATTAAAGCTCTGTATCCTGTCTGACAATGAGTTCAAAGAGACATAGCCCTGTTTAACAAGGTACTCAAAAACCAGCTTAAGTTCATACTGTACCACACCCTCTAGCAAATCATGTATTATATCAACAGCATAGTTATCAGTGTTATGGAAATACTCTAATGAATTGAGCACACATGACTTTTTAACACCATATAATGAACGCAGTTCAGGATTTTCATTTAGTGCCCTACAATGTTCAGTATGACCCTCTTTGGAACGGAAAATTAACCCAGGATGATTCTCAGTAAATACAGATTGCACATCTTCCTTACTCATTAAACAAAACCTACAAAAATGTGTTGCACTGAAAGATTCCACAAACCCCAACAAGCTATTTAAAGCCAGATTATCTCCTGTTACTTGAATTACTGAGCCAAGCAATGGTTGTTCAAAACAAGGAAGCTGTATTCCTTCGGTTTCTAAGATTTTCAGGTCATCAATAAGAGGCTTTAGTATCACATCAAAACCATATGTCTTCAGATCTTCAGTGTAGAATAGAGCTGCAAGATGTACATTCATCAGTACTGAGTTACACCTGGGTGGAAGATTTTTTAGAGTAAAGTAGACACCCCCAATTTTGTGTATCACCTTCTTGGAACCTAGAGGGTTAGCAGTTTCAAAATCGTCGTAATTGAGTAGAATCTGTAAAGCATGCTTTTGCTGTGAGAACAGGGCATGATTTTGAAAATATGACCCATCATTGATGTCTTTGTAAATACCATTTTCACTTTGTTTGTCCTGTAAAAAGCTCTCTCTTACTTGGCTGTTTTTGAATATGGATTTGAGTGTACCCAGAATCGGCACATACATGCACTTGTTTGTTACAGGAACCTGATTGTAGACACCTGTAGTTCTATCTCTGCGCAAATTCAGTCTCACCCCAAGGACATATTCTTTACGTTCAACAATTTCCCATTTTTCATTGTAATATTTATACCTCTTTGCCCCCGTGTTTAATTCTGAAAAAGGATTACCTAATTGATCAAAACAGTGCTCTATTTTTTGAGAAATGCCTGAACTCTTAGTTTCAGGAGAAACCGTTTTGAGAACTGCTACTCGTGCTTGGCTTTGGACGTCATTAACGACTTCTTCCATTGAACAAACAATTGTTCGGACAGCACTTTCAGGGAGACCTGATGCTTGCAGATGTGCAACAATTGATCCACACATTGAAGGTAGCTGACTTGTTACTTCACAAAGCTTTGTTGGTACCGGTGGAATCTGCAAAGTGGCAACAACAGTTGGGCGATCACTTGAACATTCCGCCTCACATTCTTTCTGAGTGGCAACATCCTGATTAGTATCAACCTCTTGATCCATGCTGTGACTATGCACCTTGTTGAGGTGCTTTCGGAAGCCACTTTCAGTATAAAATGATAATGGACAACCTAGCTCTCCACATTTTAAACGTAAAGTTTTGCCAGGATATAGACCATGTTGAAATTTTAGATGTTGGCAAAGAACCAAAAAAATGTTGTGGTGCGCTTTACATACAAAACATGTGAACATCTTGAAGGCTGTTTATAAATGCAGTCCTCTCGCTGCAGCAGTCTTGCTCTAAGTTCTTTAACACGTGGGCTCTCCTTTGCTCTTCCTATATCGATGTTGTAAATTGTGGTTTGGATAAATGTGTAGAATTACAAAGAGCTTCGTCATATGAAAGACTGAAGACGTAGTGAGTTTTGAACAGTTCATCAAAAGCCGCCACTGATGTATGTGCCTTGCATGGTATCGGTTTTCGGTCGAACCGTTGGATATCATTCCTTTGCTCACCGATGCAGAGGAGGAATGGTTGTTTTGTGTCAGCAGTCTCAAGGAAGGTAGTCTCACTGGCTCCTTCCTGTAGGTCAGAAAAGGGACAAAGTAAATATGAAAATTAAACTCTTTGCATGGTTTTTTATCACCAAGCGTTTCATCACAGCTTATTTACAGATGGAATGAACAAAATGAGATGATGTATGTCTCAGAATTCCAAAGTAATCTGCACCTCAAAGTGCACATCTGAGGTTTAAAAATTAACTTTTGCATACCTTAAGATATCTCACAAGATGGCTGGCTGCTTGAGCTGAACTGATCTTGGCTGTTTTTTTCTGGCCTCTTGAGGTCGGAGGGAGCAGATGCAGCAGCAAAAGGATTGATGACATATCACTGTCCCATCCTAAAGACATCACAAAATAATGAAATTAGACACTAATGAACACTAATGAACTAATGAACACAAATGAAATATTTTGGAAATACAAAACCGTCTTTACTGACCTTGGTTTTCCTCAGGTTGAGGTTCAGGTCCTGACAGAAGCTCAACAATGTACTGATTTGGTGGAAGAGTCTTGCAGTCTGCGATGACTTTTGGCTTGAAGAATGTTGACCACGTTGCCAGGAATTTCTGAGACACTTCGTCACCAAACATCATGGAGAAATCCTGGTCGATCTAAAAACAAGGAGACAATATTTTGATATACAGATTTAAGTATAAATGACAAAGGGAAATGGTGGGGTCAAATACTGAAACTACTACAAAAGCTAAAGATTTTCTTACCAATCCAGGCACATCAAGGAATCGAAGGAACACATCCAGGACTGATGATGATGCATCCTCATCATGGACCATCTTCTGTTGATACTCGAAAGTCACTCTCATTTTGTCTCTGACCACAGATTCATCAGTTGAATGTCTGATTGTAGATAGATTCTCGTCTGGTTTTTGGACCATCATGAATAACTGTCTTGGAATGACCCCGGGAGCCAGCAGAGGTGTTGCGTTGAACCGTCTTGATCCTCCATGCAATGTAGCCAGTGTTACCCTCAGGATCATAGTAGTGTTCTTGTTTAAGACAACAAAACCAAGGCACACATATTCATATAAATTACTCAACACAATAAGTTTAGACACTGACAATATAAAACTTTACAAAAACTAGTGGGAAATACAAGGCTGAGAACCTATATACTCATCTGAAACAGGATTTAAATACAAACAAGGAAACTAAAAAGGGAAGAAAGTATAGAAAATACAATGGTTTGGGTTTTCACATAGAAAACAAGAACTTACATATCCTTGTTTGGAGAATGGATCTTGGAGGTACGGAAAAAGTGTCACAATTCCCAGTGCATAATTGGTTCTCACACTTGGCGGTGGAATCCTCCTTTCAAAACAAATCATAGTTTATGCTTGAGCCCACCTTGTAAGTGTGTATGTTTTGCAAGGGAGAGAAGATGGAGATCCTTTCTTACCCATGTAACTCCATCATATCTGCAACCAGGATGTTCACCATCTGTTTACGTGTTGCATCCGGTAGTGTTGTCGTCTTGTCATACTCCTTAAAGATTTCTCACCCTTCTGATTGGCCCTCAGAACATTTTCAACTTTCTGACAAAACATGTTACAATGGAGGCTTGTAAGGAAGCTTGCTTACGGAAATTTAAAAGAGGATTTTTGTGATTTCTTTCCCCCCAAAAAACAATTCACTTTTCTATGGCATTCCTTTATACAGAATACCCAATATTCTTCTGCAGATATATATATATATTTAAATATATTATCAATAATAAAAATGACTTAATTGAGGATTTTAAATGTATTTATTCAAAGCTTACCTGTTTTGCTTCATATTGATCCATTAAGCCTGATGGGTTCCTCCTCTTTCTTGTGGACTCAAGGACAATTGTAGAATCAGATGAATGGGATGAAGCTGGGGATAGTGGAGTCTCCGCCACTACCAAGGATGAATGGGATGAAGCGACCAAGGATGAATGGGATGAAGCTGGGGACAGTGCAGTCACGACAGATGAGAATGCCTCATTTTCGACCAGCTGAACATCCAGATCTACAAAATGGCAGACAAAATTAATTTAAATGTACATGTATTCATCAGTAACAAAAGCATTAAAACAAATAAATGGAAGAATTATGATTATTTTTTACGGTATAGTACGGTATATTATCTTTTACACATTTTAGGTACTGTCCATCTATGGATAACATGTGTGCCAAAGATAATGATCAATAGAATATCAAATGATAACAGTTTGAGGCCTCCAAAATGATAATGACAATATTTGACAAAACACTATGTGCCTCTCAGGGTTCACACTGCCTGTGATACCTCATCAAAACCCCTGCCTTTTCAAGTACGTTCCTTACCTACTGGGAAAGGGACCATGAAGGTCAAGACACCTGACTTTACAAGCTCATCGAAGACATCTCCACCCACCTCTGTTCCTGACACATCAGTCAAGCTTAGCTCGCCCCCACTGAAACTCTCTTCCAGACTAAACTTCTCTGTTACTAGGAGAATCAAAAGTACAGTACATTGCATTAATACAATATTAATCTGTTTGCTGACAGAACAGTTTGTGTAATACCTATGGGACACTAGCACTTGCAAACTAATCACTGTATTTGCAGAATATTTAAGATTGCATGTTCAACTAAAGTGATAACATTAAATGCAAAACTATTTCCATGAATAAACTACAAACTTTCTTGAAGGAACTTCTTGAATATTGAAAGACTTGATCAGTCTGTGGAACTCTAATGTATTCCTGCACTCCTCGGATCTCCACTTTAACCAGCATTTCCTGTAAAAGGATATAATTAAATAACTATTTGTTAATCAAGCCAGGCCCACACAGTCCAAATAGAACCAGAGCCAGAATCATAATGCCTCTGTAAAACATGACAGTGCTTATCAATGTGAAGAGAGTGAAACAAGGTGAG
>NC_139654.1:3697500-3712500 GCF_951799395.1 Argentina silus | reverse complement strand
GCTTTTTCTCTTTCTCTTGCCGTGTCGTGGTGATTCACCAAGGTTGCTCTCAAACCTCGGGCCGATCCTGCCGTGCTTAACTGGGAAACGTTGGGAATGGTGTTCAGGCCGGGGAAAGGACGTACTAGACTCACCCTGGGTGACACAACTCAAACACCCGATTTAACCAACTCTTACGTACACACACACACACACACACACACACACACACAGGAGAAGGAACAACATGTACGTTGGATAGATAGACAGGTGAAGGAATCTATGGAAAGTGAATTACAGAACATGTCCATGTTGTACTGACAGAGAAGGAGAGCTGTCTTCACATCCACTCCCTGCTATCTTACACACAGCAACGTGATCCAGCATCACAACTCAAACACCCAATCTAACCAACTCTTATATACATACAGACACTCTCTCCTGTGTTATTCTCAGAGTTCATCATCAGTCTGATTTGATCATCTAATCATTCATCTGGATTGTTTCACTGTCAGTTGCATATCCATCAAAAAAAGTAAAAAACATGTAAGCTTCTGTTTTTTGTCACTCAATTACAGTCTATTTCATTATCAGAAGCATTTAATTTAATTATATATATATATATATATATATATATATATATATATACAGTACACACTACACCCTACACACTAAACACTACACCCTCCACACTACACCCTACACACTATACACTACACCCTACACACTGGGAGAGGGAACATCTGTACATCCAACATCTCAGTGAAAACACACCACTATCCAACTGCATCCTGTTATGATCCATCATCTTTGAGCCTTTGGTGTTCAGTGTGATCTCCCTGAGACTAGTTTACACAGGGTCACTGAACAGCCATCATACAAAAACCCAAACCCTGGGTAGAGGGGCTCAGTGAATGTGGAGTGGAATGTGTGCAGGAGGGTCCGTGTGTCAGAGGAGACGCTGTAGAAGGACAGAGTCCCGGCCGGCCAGTCCAGATACACTCCTACTCTGTGGGAGCCAGAGGAGGGGACAGGTATGTCAGTCTTATTATTATTGTGCCAGGCGGAGTAACTGTCATCAGAGCATAACAGACTCCAGGACTTGTCATTGAATCCCAACCCACAGTCATTACCCACTCCTCTCCTGCTGATTCCTTTATATGTCACTCCTATACCAGCCCGTCCCCCACTCCACTCTACCTCCCAGTAACAGCGCCCAGTCAGGCCCTCTCTACACAGCACCTGTGCATAGCCCTCAAATCTCTCTGGGTGATCAGGATACGGCTGCTCCTCTCTCCCCCGTGTCACCTTTCTGTTCTCCTCAGACAGAGAGAGGTCTCTGTTTGCTGTGTTTGGGTCCAGTGTGAGCTCACAGGCATCTGGGGGAAGAGCAGAGGGAGGGAGGGAGGGAGGGAGAAAGAGAGAGAGGAGAGGGGGAGAGAGAGAAAGAGGAGGAAGAGAGAGGGGAGAGAGAGAGAGAGAGAAAGAGAGAGGGAGAGGGGGAGAGAGAGAGTGAAAGAGAGGAGAGAGAGAAAAAGAGGAGAGAGAGAGAAAGAGGAGGAAGAGAGAGGGGGACAGAGGAAGAGAAAGAGAGAAAGGGATGAAGGGAGAGAGAGAGAGGGAGAAAGAGAGAGAGAGAGAGAGAGAGGAGGAAGAGAGAGGGGGACGGAGGAAGAGAAAGAGAGAGAGGGAGGGAGGGAGAGAGAGAGGAGGAAGAGAGAGTGGGACGGAAGAAGAGAAAGAGAGAGAGGGAAAGAGAGAGAGAGAGAGAAAGAGAGGGAGAGAGAGAGAGAGGGGAGAAGGGGGACAGAGGAAGAGAAAGAGAGAAAGGGATGGAGGGAGAGAGAGAGAAGAGAGAGAGGGAGAAAGAGAGAGAGAGAGAGAGAGGAGGAAGAGAGAGGGGGACGGAGGAAGAGAAAGAGAGAGAGGGAGGGAGGGAGAGAGAAGAGAGAGAGGAGGAAGAGAGAGTGGGATGGAGGAAGAGAAAGAGAGATAGGGAAAGAGAGAGAGAGAGAAAGAGAGGGAGAGAGAGAGAGGGGAGAAGGGGGACAGAGGAAGAGAAAGAGAGAGAGGGATGGAGGGAGAGAGAGAGAGAGAGAGAGGATGGGGAGAGAGAGAGAGAGAGAGGAGGAACAGAAAGGGGGACGGAGGAAGAGAAAGAGAGAGAGGGAGGGAGGGAGAGAGAGAGAGTGGGACAGAGAGGAGAGAAGAGACAGAGAGAGAGAGATGGAGGGAGAGAGGGAGAGACAGAGAGAAGGAACAGAGAGGGGGACAGAGGAAGAGAGAGAGGGATGGAGGGAGAGAGAGAGAGAGAGAGAGAGAGACAGGGAAGAGAGGAGAGGGGGGAGAGAGTGGGACGGAGGAAGAGAGAGAGAGAGAGGGAGAGAGAGAGAGGGGAGAGAAAGAGAGAGGGAGAGAGAGAGGGGAGAGAGAGAGAGAGGGAGAGAGAGAGGGGAGAGAGAGGGGGATGGAGGAAGAGAAAGAGAGAGGAATGGAGGGAGGGAGAGAGAGAGAGAGAGAGAGATGAGGAAGATAGAGAGAGACGGAGGAAGAGAAAGAGAGAGAGCGAGGGAGGGAGAGAGAGAGAGAGGAGAGAGAGAGAGTGAGGAGAGAGAGAGAGAGAGGGGACGGAGGAAGAGAGAGAGAGAGAGGGAGAGAGAGAGGGGAGAGAAAGAGAGAGGGAGAGAGAGAGGGGAGAGAGAGAGATAGAGAGAAGGAACAGAGAGGGGGATGGAGGAAGAGAAAGAGAGAGGGATGGAGGGAGGGAGAGAGAGAGAGAGAGAGAGATGAGGAAGATAGAGAGAGACGGAGGAAGAGAAAGAGAGAGAGCGAGGGAGGGAGAGAGAGAGAGAGGAGAGAGAGAGAGAGTGAGGAGAGAGAGAGAGAGAGAGAAAGGGGACGGAGGAAGAGAAAGAGAGAGAGGGATGGAGGGAGAGAGAGAGGGATGGAGGGAGAGAGAGAGAGGAGAAAGAAAGAGAGAGGGAGAGAGAGAGAGAGAAAGGAGGAAGAGAGAGGGGAACGGAGGAAGATAAAAAGAGAGAGGGATGGAGGGAGAGAAAGAGAGAGAGGGAGAGAGAGAGAGGAGAGAGAAAGAGAGAGAGAGAGAGGGGGGGGAGAGAAAGGGAGGGTGGGAGAGTCAGATATGTAGGCTGTCTTTGATGAGTCTTTGATGAGTCTCTGGAGAGGATCAATGGAGGGAGGGAGGGAGGGATAGAGGGAAAGAGAGGAGGGAGGAACAGAGAGAGGGAGGGAGGGAGAGATAAAGAGAGAGAGAAACTGTCAGCTACTTCAGGAGAAACACACTCACATTGGAAGAACTGGGCTCTGGTCTCGGGCTCTGGTGGCAGGAAAACATCCACTCCATTCACTACAGACGGGAGGGAGGGAGGGAGAGAGGGAGGGAGAAAGAGGAAGGGAGGAGAGGGAGGGAGGGGGAGAGAGAGAGAGAGGGGATGTAGGGGTAGAGGGAGGGAGAAAGGGATGAGAGGGAGGGAGGGGGAGATAGGGAGAGGGAGGGAGGGAAAGAGGGAGAGAGAAAAGGAGGGAGGGAGAGGAGGGAGGGAGGGAGGGATAGAGAGAGAGGGAGGGAGGGAGGGAGAGGAGGGAGGTAGGGAGATGGAGGGAGAGGAGGGAGGGAGGGAGAAAGAGGGAGGGTTAGAGGGAGGATGGAGGGAGGGAGAGAGGAAGAAAGGAGGGAGGCAGAGAGGGAGGGATAGAGGGAGGGGGGGAGAGAGAGAGGGAGAAAGAGGGAGGGAGGGAGAGAGGGAGGTGGGGATAGAGGCGGGAAGGAGGGAGGGATAGAGGGAGGAAGGAGGGAGGCGAGAGGGAGAAAGAGTTAAGGAGAGGATAGAGGGTGAGAGGGATGAAGGAGGGAGGGAGAGAGGGAGATAGACAAGGGAGGGAGGGAGCGAGAGGGAGAGGAGGAATGGAGGGAGGGAGAGAGAAGAGGGATAGAGGGAGGGATAGAGGGAAGGAAGGAGGGAGAGAAAGAGGGAGGGAGAGAGGGATGGAGGGTGAGAGGGAGAGAGAAAGAGGCAGGAGGGAGGGAGGGAGAGAGGGAGGGAGAGCATAGAGGGAGGGAGAGGATAGAGGGAGGGAAAGAAGGAGAGATAGAGAGAGGGATAGAGGGAGGGAGATAGGTAGGGAGAGGGGGGGAAGGGAGGGAGGGAGAGGATTGAGAGAGAGAGGGAAGGAGAGAGAGAGAGGAGGGATGAAGGAAGAGAGGGAGAGGAGGGATAGAGGGAGGGAGGAAGAGAGGGAGAGGAGGGATAGAGGGAGGGAGAAAGAGGGAGGGAGAAGATAGAGGGAAAAAGAGGATAGAGGGAGGAAGAGAGGGAAGGATAGAGGGAGGGAGGGATGCAGGTCGGGAGGTATAGAGGAAGGGAGGGAGGGAGGGAGGGAAAGGAAGGATAGAGGGAGAGAGGGAGGGAGAGAGGGAAAAAGGAGGTAGGAAGAGAGGGAGGAAGAGTAGTAGAGAGAGGAAGGGAGGGAGAGAGAGGCACGGAGGGAGGGAGAGGAGGGAGAGAGATGGAGGGAGGGAGAGATAGAGGGATTGATAAAGGGAGGGATAGAGGGAGGGAAGGAGGGAGAAAAAGGAGGGAGGGAGGCAAAGAGGGAGGGAGAGAGGGAGAGGAGGGAAGGAGGGAGGGATAGAGGGAGGGAGAGAGAAAAGGAGAGAGGTGGGGGAGGGAGGGAGGGAGAGGATGGAGGGAGAGAGGGAGGGAGAGTAGCAGAGAGAGGTAGGGAGGGAGAGAGAGGCACGGAGGGAGAGCAAGAGGAGGGAGGGAGGGAGGAAAGGGAGGGAGAGAGTGAGGTAGGGAGGGAGAGAGGGAGAAAGGGAGAGAGGGTGGGAGGTAGAGGGAGAGAGGGGGTAGGGAGGGAGAGAGAGAAAAAGACAGAGAAAGAGGGAAAGAGAGAGAGAGAGATTGGATGGGGAGAAGAGGTAGGGAGGGAGAGAGGGAGGGAGAGAGGGAGGGAGAGAGAGAGAGGGAGAGAGACATGTGTCAGTCAAGGGTTGTAAACATGGACAGGTCCCACATTGTTCTGATGGGGGGAAAAGAGAAGGCCTCACTTTGCAGGTTAACCCTTTGGGGACCAGGGGTATTTTCTCCATTTTTACATACATTTTTTCTTTCTCAATTTGAAGGCACTTCCATACAAAATAATACCCAAGTGTTTCATATCAATATTTTCAGTACAAACTCAGCTTTCTTGATTGTGATGGATGTTTACCCCAAGAGCACTGTGTGAAGAGGTAAGTAGGCCTAAACATGAACATTTCGAATCCGTTTTTCAGAAATGTTTCAAATCCCATGTGAAAACATATCTTTACCCATGTGGATGAATTGTTTTGGTGCATGAAATTCATTTATGAAGTCCTGAGCTACACAGAAATGGTATACAATATGAATAAAATACTAGACAGAATATAAAAAAGGACTTCTAATGGATCCTTGTAAACACATCTTCTCTGCTTTCTGTCTCTGTCACTGTCACTGAAATGTTTGTCAATACCGACAATGCCGACAACACGTGTAGCAAAGAAGATGGACGTGTGAATCGACCAATCACCGACGGTAAAAGGCAGTGTCTAACGACTCAAGCTAGTCTCCTACCAAGTTCACCAATTACGCAGGGAGGGTGTGTACCAAGCTGTTCTGAGGCTCATAGCTCCGTCTGTGAGTGAGAGGGCATGTCACAGGAGGGCGGAATCGAAAGCTGAGAGTCTTCCGATTCAGGGGATATTTAAACCATGTTTCTAGGATTATCACGGAGATATTGATCAAAACATTTTGGAAACCCCTGAAAACGCGGCCGCATGTTTGAGGTCCCGAAAGGGTTAAGTCAGTAGGGTTAGGGTTAGAGTTACGGGTTGGAGTTGGGGTTGGGGTTAGGATTAGGGGTTAGGGTCTGTTGTTGGTTAGGGTTTGGGGTTAATGGTTTAGTATTTGGGTTAGGGTTGGTTTTAGGGGTTAGGGGTTAGTGTTAGGGGGTAGGGTTAGGGTTTAGGGTCTGTTGTTGGCTAGATGTTTTCATTGATGGTTTAGTATTTGGGTTATGGGTGAGGGTTAGGGGTTTGGGGTTTAGGGTCTGTTGTTGGTTGGATGTTTTCATTGATGGTTTTGTATTTGGGTTAGGGGTGAGGGTTAGGGGTTTGGGGCTTAGGGTCTGTTGTTGGTTGGATGTTTTCATTGATGGTTTAAAATTTGGGTTAGTGTTAGGGTTAGGGGTTTGGGGTGAGGGTCTGTTGTTGGTTGGATGTTTTCATTGATGGTTTAGTAATTGGGTTAGGGGTTAGGGATTAGGGGTTAGGGTCTGTTGTTGGTTGGATGTTTTCATTGATGGTTTAGTATTTGGGTTAGGGTTAGGGATTAGGGTTTAGGGTCTGTTGTTGGTTGGATGTTTTCATTGATGGTTTAGTATTTGCTTTTGGGTTAGGGGTTAGGGTCTGTTGTTGGTTGGATGTTTTCATTGATGGTTTAGTATTTGATAGAATAGATGCTGAATTGTATGTGACTTTAAATGTCCGACTGATGGGGAAACGGAAAGTCATAAAAAGAGGCTTTGTCAAGAGGAGGGGAGACAATAGGATTTGCACACCCTGGGGGAGTCCAAAGGTTTGAGTGACCTGGGTCTGCGAGGACCATTTAGTCTAAAAGCCCACAAAATGAAATCTAACCTGTTGCAGAGAACCGGTGTATAGACCTCCGCGGTGAAACGTGGTCCTTGTCTACAAGAACATTGGCTGGGAATACCCACACTGTGTCCTCTCATCGCGGCCTGCGCACCCTCTCACTCACCACTCTTTCTTCCTCTGTCTTAACCGCCCTACCCTCTGTTGAATCCTTCTCTCTTCTATCCACTGATGCAGCTTCCTCCACCCTCCTGTCCTCTCTTTCCTCATCCGTCTACTCTCTGTCCACAGATCTCAAGGCCGGCAAGATCCTCTCCACGCGCTCCCTGGCTGTCTGAAACCCTGCAAGCTTGTAGAATAGGGCTCCGGGCAGCTGAGAGGAAATGGAGAAAATCTGGCCTTCCTGATGATCTAGACCACTATCTCACTCTCCTCCTCAACTACACCTCATCTGCATCAGCTGGTAAAGCCTTATACTACCATTCCAAAATACAATCCTCTGTCTCTGACCCAAGGAAACTGTTCTCCACATTTTCCTCCCTCCTCAACCCTCCTCTTCCCGCTCCTCCCTCCTCTCTGTCTGCTGATGACTTTGTCACCTATTTTGAAAAGAAGGTTGATGACATTAGCAGCTCCTTCCCTCTACCTCTCACCAACAATGCTACCTCTCCTCCCAAACCCACTGTGCAACATCCAGTCTCTGGTTTATCAGATTTCTCCCCCCTCTCTCCTGAGGATGTTCTAAAGCTGGTCACATCCAAGCGGGCAACCCCAAACCCAAGACCTCTTTCACCCCTGCTACCTCGCTGGTCAAGTTCTCTCCTGCTAATGAAATAAATGTTAAAAAATTAATAAATATAGCCTACTGGCATTACAACTGCCAATGGCCCCTGGTGTGAGCATTGATTACTTTGTCTAATGATGACTGTTGGAAAGATGATTCACTTACTTAAACAAATGTATTGTTGTAAGTCGCTTTGGATAAAGGCATCTACTAAATGCCATAAATGTAAAATGTAAATGTGAAAATATTGGTGTTAGGACGACAGAGATTGGGTGAGATTATTTATAAATTTCTATCGAAAATAAAGATTCCTAATTCCACAAAGGAAAGATTGAGGTAGAGAGGATAAGACCGGCAGATTTGTGAGGGGAGTAAAGAAGAGAAGAGGTTCTTAGAGGTTAAATGGGGGGTTAGTGTTAGGGTTAGGGTTAGGGTTAGGGTTAGGGTTAGAGTTAGGGTTCGTTGCTTTTATGACTTGTGAAGAAAAGTCTCTGGATAAACCATCAGCTCTAGTCTTTGGCATTTTTATTTCAAAGTATTTTCACTTAACCTCCACCACAAGATCCCTTCAGTTTCTTGTATTTCCTTTTTGCCCAGCCAGTGGGATTTTGCCAAACTGCCATTAGTTTGTTTTTTAAGGCTGGTGAAGGTTCCTTCTTGTTGGGATTAGAAATTCGCGAGGATTATTTGGTTTGGAGTCGCGTCACGGATGGATCCGTTTTCTATTGGGACTAAGTGGATTAGGGAGGGACTTGGACCTGAGGAGGGAAAAACCCAGTGATTGGTTGGACATTAAGGGAGGGGGCTTTGTGATTGGATATGGACCCTGTTGTGTTTGTTTGCTGAGTTACAGATATTATTTCCTACATTTCTCTGTCTATTAGTTTTCTCCTGATCACCATTCTATTACTAATAAATAATGTCAATCATATACAAGGAACAGGGAAGAACAGTAGATCCACATTTTTTGTGACACAATCTTGATAATATTGATTATTGACAGTTACACACACACACACACACACACACACAAACGTTTACATACACTTGTAAAGAACATGTATGTCATGGCAGTCTTGAGTCACAAAAAAACATTCATGAAGTTTGGTTCTTTTATGAATTTATTATGGGTCTTCTGAAAATTTAACAAAATCTGCTGGGTCAAAAATATACATACAGCACCTTGAATTATCAATTTTGGTGATGTAGAAAGTTGTGTAAATCAAGTTTTATTTGTGGCATGGCCTCTTAACTTCTTATGAGTGATTATGATTGACTACAACTGGTGACTTATTTCAGCCCATTTAAATAGGGCTTTTTTGATACATTCATTACACTCAGCCAAAAACGCTACAATGGGAAAGTCTAAGGAGCTCAGCACGGTCTGAAAAAGCGCATCATTGACATGAACAAGTCAGGAAAGTCACGTGGAGCCGTTTCAAAGCAGCAACAGGTCCCAAGATCAACTGTGAAAACAATTGTTTGTCAGTATAAAATGCTTGGCACAGTTGTGTCACTGCCACGATCAGGAAGAAAACGCAAGCTATCACCTGCTGCTGAAAGAAAATTCGTCAGGATGGTCAAGAGTCAACCAAGAACCACCAAAAAGCAGGTCTGCCATGAATTAGAAGCTGCTGGAACACAGGTGTCAGTGTCCACAGTCAAGGGTATTTTACATCGCAATGGGCTGAGAGGCTGCCGTGCAAGAAGGAAGCCGTTGCTCCAGAAGCGACACCTTAAGGCTTGACTGAAGTTTGCTGCTGATCACATGGACAAAGAAAAGGCCTTCTGGAGGAAAGTTCTGTGGTCAGATGAAACAAAAATTGAGCTATTTGGCCACAATGACCAGAAATATGTTTGGAGGAGAGAAGGTGAGGCCTTTCACCCCAAGAACACCCAGAGCATAATACTACCACCACCAAGCTTGACGGTAGGTATGGCCTGTTTTGCTGCCAGTGGAACTGGGGCTTTACAGAAAGTAAAGGGAATAATGAAGAAGGAGGATTACCTCCAAATTCTTCAGGAAAACCTAAAGCCAGAAGGTTGGGTCTTGGACGTAGTTGGGTCTTCCAACAGGACAATGACCCCAAACACACATCAAACGTGGTAAAGGAATGGCTAAAACAGGCTAGAATTAAGGTCTTAGAATGGCCTTCACAAAGTCCTGACTTAAACCCCATTGAGAACATGGAGTGGAGTGTGCTGAAAAAACAAGTCCGTGTCAGAAAGCCAACAAATTTAGTTGAACTGCACCGATTCTGTCAAGAGGAGTGGTCAAAGATTCAACCAGAAGCTTGCCAGAACCTTGTGGATGGCTACCAAAAGCATCTAATTGAGGTGAAAATGGCCAAGGGACAGTTAATCAAATATTAGCATTGCTGCATGTATATTTTTGACCCAGCAGATTTTGTCACATTTTCAGAAGACCCATAATAAATTCATAAAAGAACCAAACTTCATGAATGTTTTTTGTGTCAAAGAAGTATGTACTCCAATCAATCCATCACAGAAAAATAAGAGTTGTAGAAATGATTGGAAACTCAAGACTGCCATGACATACATGTTCTTTACAAGTGCATGTAAACTTCTGACCACAACTGTAACTGGTCTGAAGTTGAGGTGATGAAAGTTGAGCAGGTAGAGTTTGTAACCCACCTGTAGTTGAGATGTTGGGTTAGGGTTAAGGTTTAACCTTAACCCTAACCCTAACCCTAACCCACCTGTAGTTGAGATGTTGGGCCATTCTCCCTTAAGGAGGTCCTCTAGTTTGTCTCTCAGCTCAGACACAGCCTCACTCACACCTCCAAACAACTGAAGAGGACCCTCAATGATGCTGGGGAAGTCTGAACATACACTGGGACTGGAGAGAGACTGATAACTCTGGAGAGAGAGAGACAGAGAGAGAGGCAGAGAGAGACAGAGAGAGAGAGAAACAGAGACAGAGAGAGAAAGAGAAGGAGATAGAGAGAACAGAGGATGAATGAATAACTGAACAGTAATCTTGTTTCAGTATTGCAGATGGAGGGTCAGTGTGGTTACCTGGAGGAAATGGATGGGATCCTCTGTGTGTGAAAGCTGCTCCAGCTCAGCGTCTCTCCTCCTCAGCTCAGCTATCTCCTGCTCCAGTTTCTCCACCAGTCCTTCAGCCTGACTCACCGCTGCCTTCTGCTGGGCTCTGATCAGCTGCTTCACCTCAGACAACCTTCTCTCAATGGAGCGGATCAGCTCCGTGAAGATCCTCTCACTGTCCTCCACTGCTGTCTGTGCAGAGCGCTGTTAGGACACACACACACACACACACACACACACACACACACACACACACACACACACACACACAAACGTCTTAAGGCAATTGAATCTTATCAGACAGGAAAAAGCCCTGGTTTTGATGGCATACGAGTAGAAGTATATGAAACTTTGGTGAGATACTGAAACATCCATTACTGGCAGGAGAAGTTCCTCGAAAAACAACAAACTATCTGACACACAACAAGAGGGTCTGATCTCGCTATCACTGGTCAGTATAAAGACCCAGTCTATTTAAGGACGGGCCTCTCCCTAAAAGCTTCAATCATTCAAAAACTATACTGTACTTTACCAAACTGGTTGTGTAGCAGATTACTAAAAGAAGCTCACCCTCGATTTAAAAAAGGCCTGTTGGCCTTCATACAGATCACAACATCTCAGTTTTGGGATGTTGAAAATGAAATACTGTGCAAAGTATCACTCTTGTTAAAACAAGGCATACAAAGCTGGTTACAATTTCAATGTTATCCTCCAGAACAATCAGATCAAATATTACAGCAAATAATCAGATTAAATTCAAATATACTATTTACTAATAGTGTGTGTGTGGATGGAGTTGATATATCTTAACACGTACAACAGGAAAAACACCAAATAAACCATAATGGACATCAATGACCATGGAAAATAATAAATAAATGAATAAATAATAATAACATAAATAGGTACCTAGTGATGGAATATATTTGTAATAACTATTAAAATGAATAAAACAAACAAAGTACTTAAGTCCTCTGATGATGGGGGGTAGTGACTGGGCAAAAAGAAGAAAAGAAAGAAAACACACACACACACTCTCACACACACACACACACACACACACACACACACACTCACTGTGAGAGACTCCACAGCCTGTTTGGTCTCCTTCAGTTGCTTCTCTCTCTTCTGGACTCTCTGCTGGACTTCCTGCTGACTCATCCCCAGCTGACGCTGTAGACACACACACATTGTTACTGTATACTACACACTGTTATGATTCCAGAAGAGAGAGAAGCACTGTTACACTGTTATGAGTCATCGTACCTGTGAAAACTTGTCTGATAAGAACCAGATTGTAAAACAAGAACACCAACAACCTTAACCCTCTCCATACACAAACACAGTCATGTGGATCTCTGGAAATATCATTCAATCAGTCAGTGACATTTACTTTTAGATGTTTTACAGACAGAGTCACCAACTAGTAGCTCTGGTTCTTACTTATTACTCATAGTTGTCCTGTATGTGATATTCAGAGTGATACCAGTCTGAAGCTATTCTTCTTACCTGTTTCTCTGTCCTTTCTGCTGCAGCTGAGACTGTGTCATGGCCTTTATGTTCATCCATGGAACACAGATAACAGATACACTGCTGGTCAGTACGGCAGAACATCTTCATCACTTCATCATGACGAGAGCAGATTTTCTCCTGCAGTTGTGTGGAGGCTTTGACCAGCTTGTGCTTCTTAAAGGCAGGATATTTATAGTGAGGCTGGAGGTGAGTCTCACAGTAAGAGGCCAGACACACCAGACAGGACTTGAGGGCTTTCTGCTTTCTCCCAGTGCAGACATCATACGCCACATCTCCAGGTCCAGCATAACAGTGAGCAGGAGGAGCAGCTTGGAGTCTTGTCTTCTTCAGATTCTCCACTGATTCTGTCAACAGAGTGTTTTTCCTCAGAACAGGCCTGGGGATAAAGCTTTCCTTACACAGGGGGCAGCTGTAGACCCCCTTCTGATCTTCCTGATCCCAGCAGCCCTTAATACGTATGTACGTATGTATGTATGTATGTATGTATGTATGTATGTATGTATGTTAGTACGTTTGTATGTTTGTATGTATGTATGTATTAATATGTATACAGGTTAGTACAGGTTAGTACGTACATATGTATGTATGTATGTATGTACGTATGTTGGTATGTATGTATGCATATATGTATGTTTGTATGCATGTATGTATTAATATGTATTAATATGTATGTTTGTATGTATGTATGCATCTATGTTAGTATGTTTGTATATGTGTGTTATTGTGTATGTATTCATGTATGTATGTATGTATGTATGTATGAATATGTATGTATGTTAGTATGTATGTGTGAATGTATGTATGTTTAGTATGTATGTACATATGCTAGTATGTATGTTAGTATGTATGTATCTGTGTATGTTAGTTTGTATGTATGTTAGTATGTATGTATTAGTATGTATGTGTGTATGTATGTATGTATGTATGTATGTATGTATGTATGTATGTATGTATGTACATATGTTAGTATGTATGTATGCATGTTAGCATGTATGTTAGTATGTTTGTATATGTGTATGTTATTATGTATGTATGTATGTATGTATGCATGTTAGCATGTATGTTAGTATGTTTGTATATGTGTATGTTATTATGTATGTATGTATGTATGTATGTATGTATGTATGTATATACTGTATGTGCATACGTGCGTGCGTTTGTGCGTGCATGCATGCGTGTGTGAATGTGTGTCTGTGTCTGTCTTTAACATGAATGGAACTCACCTGTGATATGTTCATATTCTCTCTTTAATGTTTCAGCGAGCTGGTTCTGGTTCATCTTCCTGAGGATCTCCAGTGTGATATTCACAGCATCGTCATCACCGTAGGTGTCCACCAGCGTATTCACAATGTCCAGCTTGTCAGCTCCATCCAGTTGGCTTGTTGGGATGTGATGGAAGCCTTCTGGTATGTTCTTAGTCAGGTACCATATAAACAACTTCAGGTCTGTCGTGACCAGCTCCTCCAAAGTCTTCAGCAGCAGCTCAGGGACAGGAGCCATTGTGGATCACTGAGAATACATGAACAAATGAGCTGTAGGTGTGGAGATGGTTTGGTTTGACCACCACTGGCCAAGTGCTCCATGGCTGAATGTGTGGTTGCTCTAAGTTGTGTACAATGTTTACAGTCTTGGTTTATCACCTCTGTGCTGTCATCAACTGATTTTGGATCACTGAGAATAACACATGAGAGCAGGTGAGCTGTCATGCTGACTACCTACCAGCAGGTGAGCTGTCATGCTGACTACCTACCAGCAGGTGAGCTGTCATGCTGACTACCTACCAGCAGGTGAGCTGTCATGCTGACTACCTACCAGCAGGTGAGCTGTCATGCTGACTACCTACCAGCAGGTGAGCTGTCATGCTGACTACCTACTAGCAGGTGAGCTGTTTCTGTCCAGAAACAACTACTCACCCTGACTCCCTTGTGTAGATCTGAGAACAGTGGACAGGTGTGGCTCTGTTTTCCTGTATATATTTCTTTCTCTCTCTCTCTCTCTCTCTCTCTCTCTCTCTCTCTCTCTCAACATTGGACAGGTGGGCCTCTGTTTTCCTGCCACCTCTTCTCCTCCCCTGTCCTGTTGTCCTCTCTCCTCTTTTACGTATTGAGGGGTAAACAGGGCAAGTAGCTTATGCCCCATTAGGCACCAAAACTTGTGTGTGTGTGTGTGTGTGTGTGTGTGCGCATGTGTGTGTGAGAGAGTGTGTGCGTGCGTGCATGCGTGTGTGTGAGAGAGTGTACGTGTGTGTGTGTGTGTGTGTGTGCTACACACACACACACACAGGCATGCTAGAGGCATCAGCAGCGGTTGGACGAGCTGGGGAGAGAGTCACAGAAGGAGGTGGACCAGAGGTAACCGTGTTTTAACCATGTTTGGACCGTAAACATGACCGTAAAATGACAAAAAAATTAAAAATCACTTGACTGCAACTTGACCACAACTTGAACTTAACCTGGGCGTCACTTGACCGTAATGTGACCGTAGGTCGACTGTCACTTGACCGTAACGTGTCCGTCATGTAAATGTAACTTGATCATAATGTGACCGTCACTCGACCGTAATGCAACCGCAAACTCAACCACAAATGGGACCCCCTCTTCCCTCCCTCCCTCCCCCTTCCTCCTCCCTGAACAGAGGAGGACGAGCTGGGGAGAGAGTTACAGAAGAAGGTCGATCAAAGGTAACCGTGTTTTAACCGTGTTTTTCGACCGTAAATTCAATCTTGACCGTAACTCGACCGTAAAGTGACCATCACTTGACCGTCAATCGACTGCAAACGGGACCCAGAACCGTAACATGACCGTCACTTGACCCTAAATTGAATCTTGACCGTAAGTCGACCGCAAACAGACCCCCCCCTCCCTCTCTCTCCCCCCCCTGAACATCTCTCTCTCCTTCCCTTCCTCCCCCCTCCTCCTCCCCCCCACAAGCACAAACACGCCCACGCCCACAAGCACAAACACTTCTAGGAAAACAAAACTTACAGAACTTACGTTTTTTC
>NC_139654.1:3685000-3692500 GCF_951799395.1 Argentina silus | reverse complement strand
CACACACACACACACACACACACACACACACACACAGACAGAGAAAGACACAGAGACACACACAGGAGAGGCTAAACAGCTGAGGCTCGGACACACACACCCCTCACACTCTTCACACACACACACACACACACACACACACGGAGGAGACGCACACACACACACGGACAAAGACACACACACACACACAGAAATGAACTCTCTCTCCCTCTCTCCTCTCTCTCAGGAACCTGGTCAAGAAGTACTGTCCTAAGCATTCCAAAGAGGAGGAGCCCAAGTAGGCTTCATGCTAATGCTAAGTGCTAAGGGTGAGTGATATTCAATGGCTGTAGGCTACATAGTAATGCTAAGTGCTAAGGGTGGAGTAATACTCAGTGGTCGTAGGCTACATGCTAATGTTGTAGTGATAGTCAGTGGTCGTAGGCTACAGGCTAAGTGCTAATGTTGTTGTGATATCCAATGGCGTAGGCTAAATACTAATGTTGCATTGATATCCAGTGACGTAGGCTACGTGCTACATGCTAATGTTGCAGTGATATCCAGTGGCGTAGGCTACATGCTACATGCTAATTCGGCAGTAATATCCAGTGGCGTAAGATAAATGCTAATGCTACGGTGTCTGTAACTATAGTTATCTGTGTCTCTGTAACTGTCGGGGGAGTGGTGTGTGTGTGTGTGTGTGTGTGTGTGTGTGTGTGTGTGTGTGTGTGTCTGTGTGTGTGTGTGTGTGTGTGTGCGTGCGTGTATGTGTGTAACTATATATCTATGTCTATAACTATATATCTATGTTTATAACTATATATCTATATCTATAACTATATATCTATGTCTATAACTATATAACTACATCTATATCTATTGTTTTGTTTTTGTTGGCATTTGTGTATAATAATAATAATAATAATAATAATAATAATAATAATAATAATAATAATAATAATAATAAACCATATGTATTGATACATTTATATTTTATATATGTTTAATATATTATTTTATAATAATTATATATAATTAAATATATGACTCCAGATACTGTATGTTCGTAATACTACTACTACTACTACTACTACTACTACTACTACTAATAATAATAATAATAATAACAATAATAATTATAATAATTATAAAAAGTTATATATTTTTACTATATATTATTAACAATTATAGTAATAGTAATAGTAATAATAATAATAATATATATTTGAGATCTATTTTTATTTGATCGTTTTCTAAATGTTTTATATAAATTAAATATATTAAGTATATTAATAATAATAATAATATTAATATTAATATTAATAATAATAATAATAATAATGGAACTATATGTATATTTTAATATGAATTATACATCATTAAATTATTAAGTACATTATTATTATTATTATTATTATTATTATTATTATTATTAATAATAATAATAATAATAATAATAATAATAATACAATATATAACCCTTTTTTAGAACTATATTTATATTTTTTAATAATAATAATATCACTAATATTAATAATAAAATGAATAATAATATCACTAATAATAATAATAATAATAATAATAATAATATGTCTACTACTACTTCTACTACTACTAATAATATTAACAATATTAATATTAATAACAGGTGGTTGCTGAGGAGATGGATCACCGGGTATAAGATTTAAGATGCAAGATTCTGTCACATGTCTGTCCGTGTGTGTGTGTGTGTGTGTGTGTGTGTGTGTGTGTCTCTGTGTGTGTGTGTGTGTGTGTGTGTGTGTGTGTGTGTCTATCTTTCTGTGTGTGTGTGTGTTTCTCTCTTTCTGTGTGTGTGTGTGTGTGTGTGTCTCTCTCTTTATGCGTGTGTGTGTGTGTGTGTCTCTCTCTCTTTCTGTGTGTGTGTGTGTGTGTCTCTCTCTCTTTCTGTGTGTGTGTGTGTGTGTCTCTCTCTTTCTGTGTGTGTGTGTGTTTCTCTCTTTCTGTGTGTGTGTGTGTGTGTGTGTGTGTCTCTCTCTTTATGCGTGTGTGTGTGTGTGTGTGTCTCTCTCTCTTTCTGTGTGTGTGTGTGTGTCTCTCTCTTTCTGTGTGTGTGTGTGTGTCTGTCCATGTGTGTGTGTGTGTGTGTGTGTGTGTGTGTGTCTCTGTGTGTGTGTGTGTGTGTATGTCTCTCTCTCGTTCTGTGTGTGTGTGTGTATGTGTGTGTGTGTGTGTGTGTGTGTGTGTGTGTGTCTCTCTCTCGTTCTGTCTGTGTGTGTGTGTCTCCCTCTCCCCCTCTCCCTCCCCCCCCTCCCTCATCCCTCCATCCTCAGAGCAGGAAGAAGTTTGAGAGGGAGAGCCGCGAGACGGAGAAGTGCCAGCTGGGCTACGAGCGACTCGGCATCGACCCTAACGCCACCAAGGCGGAAGTGGAGAAGGTCACGCTAACACACTAATGTGCTATATGCTACAGGCTATGAGTTTTCTCATGTAAATGCTACATGCTACGTGCTACGAGGCCCTTCATCCCCCCTTTTCTCCTCTTCCCAGGTGATCCAGAAAACCCCCACCACAAACAAAACTTCCCCTCTCCTCCCCCCTCTCTCCTCCTTTCTCTCTCCTCCCCCCCTCTCCTCTCCCTCTCCTCCACCTCCTCCTCTTCCCAGGTGACCCAGACTCGACCTCCTACGGGAACCCCCCCCCCCCCCCCCCACGAATAAAACTTGTCCCCCCCTCCTTTCTCCTCCCCCCTCTCCCTCTCTCCCCCCCTTATCCTTCCCCCTTTCTTCTCCTCTCCTCTCCTCTCCTCTCCTTGACCTATGATAAATTACATATAGTAGCATTAGCCTTAGCATGTTTGCATCAGGGTTAGTGTGTGTCGGTGTGCCCAGCTGCAGTCCTTCAACATGCATGTTAGCATTGCCCTATGGCCCTTCCCATGTTAGCATGTTAGCGTTTGCATGTGTATGTTGGTGTACGTGTGTGTGTGTGTGTCTCTCTCTCTCAACGTGTGTGTGTTATGCTAATACTAATCTGTGTGTGCATGTGAATGGTCATTGTGTATGTGAATGGTCATTAGCCATTGTTGGCTAATGCCAACATGCTAAGGCTAACAAGCTAATGCGTGTGTGTGTCTAATCTGGTGGTGCGACGGGTCGTGTGGCAATTCAGCATTAGCATGCTAACATCCCTCCCTGGGGCATGTTGGCGTTAGCTAACGTGCTAACATGTGAATGGCCATAGGTCGATGCTAATGCTAATGTGTTATTGTGCTAGAACCTCCAGGACATAGAGGAGCTGCGGACGGTGAAGCTGGCCGAGGCGTACCGCTCCTTGGGGAAGGTGGAGCGCCGGGTCCTGCCCATCGTGGAGAAGTGCCTGGAGGGCATGGTGGCCAAAGCGGTGGACCAGCGGCGGGTGCGTTAGCATATTAGCAGCGTTGGCCTATGGCCATTCCCATAGTAGCATGTTGGCATGTTACCATTCACTCTCTCATCCATCCCTTCTCCCTCCCTCCCTCCATATTAGCATCCTAAGCCCACTAGCGCTAAAGGCTAACATGCTAACGCTAACCCTCCATCCCAGGACTCTCTCTATATATATATGCCTAATATGCTAATGCTAACATGTTACCGCTAACACGTTAATGCTAATATGCTCACGCTAATAGGTGAACGGTAATAGGTCAATGGCCAACATGTTAATGCTAACATGCATTTCCCCTATGACGGTTTACCTGTTACCGCTAACACGTTAGCCTAACATGCTAACACGCTAACGCCTCCTGGACTCGGCCATCGTCATCGAGTCCTTCAAGTCGGGCTTCGACCCCCCCGGTGACTTCCCCTTCGAGGACTACAGCCACCATCACACAACCTCCACAACCTCCAGGACGGCTCCGACACGGCCCTCTCCACCCCCAAATCGGACTCCCTTTCTGGGGGAGAGCGAGGAGGAGGAGGACGGGGTACCGGGGGTGGAGAGAGAGGGGGTCACCCTGGAGGTCCCTTCCCTGGGGAAAGCCAAGAACAAGCTGTGGCTGTTTGGGAAGAAGCCCAAGGTGAGAGAGATGGGGCTAATGGGCGCTAATGCTAATGGAGATTTGGGTGGGGTGGTGCTAGCATGCTAGCGTGCTAAGACAGAGAGAGAGACACACACCGACTGGTAGGTTTTTCGATGGTCGTTGTCCTAACTGTGTGTGTGTGCGTGTGTGTGTGTGTGTGTGTGTTTGTCTCTCTCTGTGTGTGTGTGTGTATGTGTCTGTCTCTGTGTGTATGTGTCTGTCTATGTGTGTATGTGTCTGTCTCTGTGTGTGTGTGTGTGTGTGTCTCTCTCTGTCTGTGTGTGTGTGTGTGTGTGTGTGTGTGTGTGTGTGTGTCTGTCTGTCTGTCTGTCTGTCTGTCTGTCTGTCTGTGTGTGTGTGTGTGTGTGTGTGTGTGTGTGTGTGTGTGTGTGTGTGTGTAGCCCCCGTCTCTGGAGGACTTCAGTCACCTCCCCCCTGAACAGAGGAGGAAGAGGCTTCAGCAGCGGTTGGACGAGCTGGGGAGAGAGTTACAGAAGGAGGTGGACCAGAGGTAACCGTGTTTTAACCGTGTTTGGACTGTAAACATGACCGTAAAATGACAAAAAAATAAAAAACCACTTGACTGCAACTTGACCACAACCTTAACCTGGGCGTCACTTGACCGTAATGTGACCATAAGTCGACTGTCACTTGACTGTAACGTGTCCGTCATGTAAATGTAACTTGATGATAATGTGACCGTCACTCGACCGTAATGCAACCGCAAACTCAACCACAAATGGGACCCCCTCTTCCCTCCCTCCCTCCCCCTTCCTTCCCCCTGAACAGAGGAGGACGAGCTGGGGAGAGAGTTACAGAAGAAGGTCGATCAAAGGTAACCGTGTTTTAACCGTGTTTTTCGACCGTAAATTCAGTCTTGACCGTAACTCGACCGTAAAGTGACCATCACTTGACCGTCAATCGACTGCAAACGGGACCCAGAACCGTAACATGACCGTCACTTGACCCTAAATTGAATCTTGACCGTAAGTCGACCGCAAACAGACCCCCCCCTCCCTCTCTCTCCCCCCCCTGAACATCTCTCTCTCCTTCCCTTCCTCCCCCCTCCTCCTCCCCCCCACAAGCACAAACACGCCCACGCCCACAAGCACAAACACTTCTAGGATAACAAAACTTACAGAACTTACGTTTTTTCAAAACTTATCTCTGACACTCTGTTGCTCAGTCTGGTCGTGTGTGCAGCAAAATGGCAGAGAGCATGGACTCTATTAGAAAAAACAAAACATACAGTAAACCAACTGATTGACTCTTCACAGAGGAGAGTATTCAACACTCACACAGTCTGTCTGTCAGTCTTACAGCTCTGCTGGTTGGTCAATAGTGACCTGTGTAAAGACTGTTGACTAGTCTAGACACAGTCATTATTATCTATTGTTATCTAGGGCCTCATGTAGTTGAACACACTAGATCACAGTCAGCTGGACTAAACCAGGTTGAGGCTTCCTTAACAGGCTGGTCACAAACAGTTGGCTAGCGTACTATTTTAGGGTTCCATCATTCTGTGACGCGACACAAAGGCATGTGAGTTCATCCTAATCATATTAGACGGTGAAAAACAATGAAAAACATCAACTTACGGTTGTGATCTGTCTCCCACCTCAGTGCTCAGCTCTGCTCTCTGTCTGGCTCCTCACTGATGCAGCTCTCCTCTGGATGAACTAGTTTGTTCTTGTTCTGATGCAGCACCTCCAGTTGGTATTCGGACCTGTTCAGACAAAGCCAAAGGAGTTTTTTTGACAGTGTTTAAATGTCCCACAGCAGTTCAATTCTTCCACAAAAGATTGTTAGTAAGTAGAAAATGTAATAACACACACACACATACACACACACACACACACACACACACTCTTTTAGCTCACACATATACGCAATATCTTACAAGCACACACACGTACACAAGTACACATGTACACACACACACACACACACACACACACAGCCTGTCTCTGATAAATGAGCCTATGAATCTGTCAGTCTAACAAAGTGAACAGAGTTCATTTATGACGTGACTGAGTCTCTAAGCTCTCACACAAAGGGAGAGAAAGCTACTGTTCCCAGGTGTGTGTGTGTGTGTGTGTGTGTGTGTGTGTGTGTGTGTGTGTGTGTGTGTGTGTGTGTTTCTCTCCTGGGTGTTGTATCATTGGAATAATCTGCAAAATAATAAACATTGGAGTTTGCCGTGAAGAGAACATACGGGACAGGGCTGTGCTCAATCACACACACACACACACACACACACACACACACACACACATGGACAGACAGACACACACACACACACACACACACACATGGACAGACAGACACACACACACAGAAAGAGAGACACACACACACACAGAATGAGAGGGACACACACCCACACACACACACAGAAAGAGAGAGAGACACACACACACACGGACACACACACACACACACACACACACAGAGACACACACACACACACACACATGGATTATGTGGCATGTAGCACGTAGCAATAGCACATAGCATGAAAGATGTAGCATGTAGCATGTAGCGTTTAACACGTAGCATATAGCACGAATGATGAAGAATGTACCATGTATTATGTAGCACATAGCATGTAGCATGTAGCGTTTAACACGTAGCATATAGCACGAATGATGAAGAATGCACCATGTATTATGTAGCACATAGCATGTAGCATGTGGCGTTTAACACGTAGCATATAGCACGAATGATGAAGAATGTACCATGTATTATGTAGCACATAGCATGTAGCATGTAGCATGTAACATTAGCGTCACTCACATGCTTCCTCTGGGCCTTGAGCTCATGGGAGTATCTAGGACCCATCTCCTCGGCAACCACCTGTTATTAATATTAATATTAATATTATTATTGTTAATATTATTATTAGTAGTAGAAGTAGTAGAAGACATATTATTATTATTGTTATTGTTATTGTTATTATTATTATTATTATTATTATTATTATTATTATTATTATTATTAGTGTGTGTGTGTGTGTGTGTGTGTGTGTGTGTGTGTGTATGGGCATCAGGTCAAAGGGCTAATGTGGCATAACGACTCTCACATTAGCCCTTTGACCTGATGCGCATACACACACACACACACACACACACACACACGACCAAAGGCGTCAATGTTTAGTGAATCAAGTGACAACATGTGGGCGCTGTGTGTGAGTGTGTGTGTGTGTGTGTGGGTGTGTGTGTGTGTGTGTGTGGGTGCTCCTGAGACAGCGAGCAGGTGGAGAGAGAGAGGGAGACACACACACACACACACACACACACACTCCTCCTTCTCCTACTTCTTCTCCCTCTCTCCTCTCGCCCAAGTGACGATGATAGTCTTTTCCCCCCAAAAAAAACAGAACACTGACACCAACTTCTCTCTCTCCTCCTCTCTCCTCTCCCCTCTCCCCTCCTCTCCTCCCCCTCCTCCTCCTCCCCCTCTCCTCCTCCTCTCCC
>NC_139654.1:3675000-3677500 GCF_951799395.1 Argentina silus | reverse complement strand
AAATCAGCATAATGGTCACAAAAGGTCCAAATAAAATTGGAAAAATACCCGATCTGAATAAATCACACAGTATTGAGTATCTCTGCTTTGACCCTGACCTAGGAAACTCAACTATGATCAAACACAGCTTAAACTCAGCTTAAATATCACAAAAAGTCCACCTAAAATCAGAAACGTACCTGTTTGATCTGCCTATCACTCCTCTCTGCAGCCCCCCATCACTGTGAACACAATAAACTGGTCCTTATTGGTCACTTCCAGCACACTGGCTGACAGAGGCTCAGGTCTCACTCTTCACAAGGTGCTTTAATGAACGTCTTGGTGTTCAACAAGTCTGATCCTCTGATAACAGTCCTATGCTGCTACATTGTTCCTGTGACTCTCTCGCCTCACAGGGGAACTGAAACCTTCAGTTGAACAACAGGACCTCAGTGGTCAGATACTCGTGACTTGTGACTGCATCTTCAGCTCTGTGGTCAGGGTCGTGTCACGTACACAGAGTGATGGAAAAACCCTGCTTCAATAGTAGTTCACCTGATATCAAGCATTCAAGCAGGACTCAGGTCTATGGATAGATGGAGCAATATTATCAGACTTTATTTGATAAAGGAACAAATGTGAAGTGAACTATATGAGAATCATATGAGAACTATATGAGAATCATATGAGAACTATATGAGAATCATAGAGTTTTTGGAGAGCAGGGGGGTCGACACACACACACACACACACACCCACACACACACCCACACACCCACACTCACACACACACCCACACACACACACACCCACACCCACACCCACACCCACACCCACCCACACCCACACACACACACACACACACACACACACACACACACACACACTGCCTCAGGCACCCAGAATAGAATAACTAGCATGGACATGGTTCTGCATAGAAATAGAATGAACAGAATGGACCTGGTTCTAAATTCTGCATCATTTATTTTTATGCTTCAGTAAATTAGCCCCGGATATGAAATTGATTGATCATTTGATTGGTGATGTGTGTGGGACTCAATCAACAAGGTCAATGCAGGGTTCAACAGTCACGGTTGTCTGCTGATTGTCATCAATACAATCAATCACAGTTAAATATGTATCCAGTCCAGATCTCTGTCTCTGTGCTGAACCCTAACCCTGACCCTAACACTAACCCTAACTCTAACCCTGACCCTGACCCTAACCCTGACCCTAACCCGAACCCTGACCCTAACTCTAACCCTGACCCTGACCCTGACCCTGACCCTAACCCTAACCCTAACCCTAACCCTGACCCTGACCCTAACTCTAACCCTGACTCTGACCCTAACCCTAACCCTAACCCTGACCCTAACTCTAACCCTGACCCTGACCCTGACCCTAACCCTGACCCTGACCCTAACTCTAACCCTGACCCTGACCCTGACCCTGACCCTGACCCTAACCCTAACCCTAACCCTGACCCTGACCCTAACTCTAACCCTGACTCTGACCCTAACCCTAACCCTAACCCTGACCCTAACTCTAACCCTGACCCTGACCCTGACCCTGACCCTAACCCTAACCCTAACCCTGACCCTGACCCTAACTCTAACCCTGACCCTGACCCTAACCCTAACTCTAACCCTGACCCTGACCCTAACTCTAACCCTGACCCTGACCCCAATCCCCCTCCTCCCCCAGTTTCATCCTATGTTGCTACATTGTTCCTGTGACTCTCTCGCCTCACAGGGGAACTGAAACCTTCAGTTGAACAACAGGACCTCAGTGGCCAGCTACTTTTTTTTAAGATTTGCGACTGCATCTTCAGCTCTGTGGTCAGGGTCGTGTCACGTACACAGAGTGATGGAAAAACCCTGCTTCAATAGTAGTGTGTGTGTTTATGTAAGACTGTGTGTGTGTGTGTGTGTGTGTGTGTTTATGTGAGACTGTGTGTGTGTGTGTGTGTGTGCGTGTCTGTGCGTGCCAGTGTGTGTGTGTGTGTGTGTGTGTGTGTGTGTGAGAGTGAGTCTGTGTGTGTGTCTGTGTGTGTGTGTGTGTGTGTGTGTGTGTGTGGGAGGGGGGTTTCCTGTTGCCACATGTGACTTCAGAGAATTGCAGGGCTGACTGTGTGGTTTTCTCCTCATGTACACGACAACATTTACATTAAAGTATCAATCAATCAAACTTTACTTGTACAGCACACTTCATACACACTTTAACACAATGTCCTTCACAGAGAGAATAAACAATTAAAAGGGAAAGAGACTACAGAGACACAGGCAGATAAAAACTAATTAGATAAGGTATTTTAGTCATTAAAAGAGGGGCTGCAGGGATGTCATTGATTTTCCTCCGAATCAGTGAATCAGGACGGAAAACAATTCACTGCCAAGCATGCTCTGTTCTCGAGAAGTTTTCTCTTTGTTTTGAACATGTTGGTGCTAGGATGTATGTATATGACTACTACCAAAGACACATAGACCACTTTAAACAGGAAAAGTATGTTTTCTGTTCAGTT
>NC_139654.1:3665000-3672500 GCF_951799395.1 Argentina silus | reverse complement strand
ATAAACAATTAAAAGGGAAAGAGACTACAGAGACACAGGGAGATACAAACTAATTAGATAAAGTATTTTAGTCATTAAAAGAGGGGCTGCAGGGATGTCATTGATTTTCCTCCGAATCAGTGAATCAGGACGGAAAACAATTCACTGCCAAGCATGTTCTGTTCTCGAGAAGTTTTCTCTTTGTTTTGAACATGTTGGTGCTAGGATGTATGTATATGACTACTACCAAAGACACATAGACCACTTTAAACAGGAAAAGTAGGTTTTCTGTTCAGTTCCTCTTTCTAACCAGCAATGAATGGTACAGTTTGAGTTGACTGTAGAGACTAATGCAATGCAGTAAAAGGAATAATAATATGGATCAAATAAATTATTAAGAAAGACAAAATTACCCAAAAACTAAAACCACCATATCTAAAATCAAGGCATGTATCAAATCAGCATAATGGTCACAAAAGGTCCAAATAAAATTGGAAAAATACCCGATCTGAATAAATCACACAGTATTGAGTATCTCTGCTTTGACCCTGACCTAGGAAACTCAACTATGATCAAACACAGCTTAAACTCAGCTTAAATATCACAAAAAGTCCACCTAAAATCAGAAACGTACCTGTTTGATCTGCCTATCACTCCTCTCTGCAGCCCCCCATCACTGTGAACACAATAAACTGGTCCTTATTGGTCACTTCCAGCACACTGGCTGACAGAGGCTCAGGTCTCACTCTTCACAAGGTGCTTTAATGAACGTCTTGGTGTTCAACAAGTCTGATCCTCTGATAACAGTCCTATGCTGCTACATTGTTCCTGTGACTCTCTCGCCTCACAGGGGAACTGAAACCTTCAGTTGAACAACAGGACCTCAGTGGTCAGATACTCGTGACTTGTGACTGCATCTTCAGCTCTGTGGTCAGGGTCGTGTCACGTACACAGAGTGATGGAAAAACCCTGCTTCAATAGTAGTTCACCTGATATCAAGCATTCAAGCAGGACTCAGGTCTATGGATAGATGGAGCAATATTATCAGACTTTATTTTATAAAGGAACAAATGTGAAGTGAACTATATGAGAATCATATGAGAACTATATGAGAATCATATGAGAACTATATATGAGAATCATATGAGAACTATATGAGAATCATATGAGAACTATATGATAATCATATGAGAACTATATGAGAATCATTTGATAACTATATATGAGAATCATATGAGAACTATATGAGAATCATTTGAGAACTATATATGAGAATCATATGAGAACTATATGAGAATCATAGAGTTTTTGGAGAGCAGGGGGGTCGACACACACACACACACACACACACACACACCCACACACACCCACACACACACCCACACACCCACACTCACACACACACCCACACACACACACACACACACACACACACACACACACCCACACCCACCCACACACACACACACACACACACACACACACACTGCCTCAGGCACCCAGAATAGAATAACTAGCATGGACATGGTTCTGCATAGAAATAGAATGAACAGAATGGACCTGGTTCTAAATTCTGCATCATTTATTTTTATGCTTCAGTAAATTAGCCCCGGATATGAAATTGATTGATCATTTGATTGGTGATGTGTGTGGGACTCAATCAACAAGGTCAATGCAGGGTTCAACAGTCACGGTTGTCTGCTGATTGTCATCAATACAATCAATCACAGTTAAATATGTATCCAGTCCAGATCTCTGTCTCTGTGCTGAACCCTAACCCTGACCCTAACACTAACCCTAACTCTAACCCTGACCCTGACCCTAACCCTGACCCTAACCCGAACCCTGACCCTAACTCTAACCCTGACCCTGACCCTGACCCTGACCCTAACCCTAACCCTAACCCTGACCCTGACCCTAACTCTAACCCTGACTCTGACCCTAACCCTAACCCTGACCCTAACTCTAACCCTGACCCTGACCCTGACCCTGACCCTGACCCTAACCCTAACCCTAACCCTGACCCTGACCCTAACTCTAACCCTGACTCAGACCCTAACCCTAACTCTAACCCTGACCCTGACCCTAACCCTGACCCTGATCCTAACTCTAACCCTGACCCTGACCCTGACCCTAACCCTAACCCTAACCCTGACCCTAACTCTAACCCTGACTCTGACCCTAATCCTAACCCTAACCCTGACCCTAACTCTAACCCTGACCCTGACCCTGACCCTAACCCTAACCCTAACCCTGACCCTGACCCTAACTCTAACCCTGACCCTGACCCTAACCCTAACTCTAACCCTGACCCTGACCCCAATCCCCCTCCTCCCCCAGTTTCATCCTATGTTGCTACATTGTTCCTGTGACTCTCTCGCCTCACAGGGGAACTGAAACCTTCAGTTGAACAACAGGACCTCAGTGGCCAGCTACTTTTTTTTAAGATTTGCGACTGCATCTTCAGCTCTGTGCTCAGGGTCGTGTCACGTACACAGAGTGATGGAAAAACCCTGCTTCAATAGTAGTGTGTGTGTTTATGTAAGACTGTGTGTGTGTGTGTGTGTGTTTATGTGAGACTGTGTGTGTGTGTGTGTGTGTGCGTGTCTGTGCGTGCCAGTGTGTGTGTGTGTGTGTGTGTGTGTGAGAGTGAGTCTGTGTGTGTGTCTGTGTGTGTGTGTGTGTGTGTGTGGGAGGGGGGTTTCCTGTTGCTACATGTGACTTCAGAGAATTGCAGGGCTGACTGTGTGGTTTTCTCCTCATGTACACGACAACATTTACATTAAAGTATCAATCAATCAAACTTTACTTGTACAGCACACTTCATACACACTTTAACACAATGTCCTTCACAGAGAGAATAAACAATTAAAAGGGAAAGAGACTACAGAGACACAGGCAGATAAAAACTAATTAGATAAGGTATTTTAGTCATTAAAAGAGGGGCTGCAGGGATGTCATTGATTTTCCTCCGAATCAGTGAATCAGGACGGAAAACAATTCACTGCCAAGCATGCTCTGTTCTCGAGAAGTTTTCTCTTTGTTTTGAACATGTTGGTGCTAGGATGTATGTATATGACTACTACCAAAGACACATAGACCACTTTAAACAGGAAAAGTAGGTTTTCTGTTCAGTTCCTCTTTCTCACCAGCAATGAATGGCACAGTTTGAGTTGACTGTAGAGACTAATGCAATGCAGTAAAAGGAATAATAATATGGATCAAATAAATTATTAAGAAAGACAAAATTACCCAAAAACTAAAACCACCATATCTAAAATCAAGGCATGTATCAAATCAGCATAATGGTCACAAAAGGTCCAAATAAAATTGGAAAAATACCCGATCTGAATAAATCACACAGTATTGAGTATCTCTGCTTTGACCCTGACCTAGGAAACTCAACTATGATCAAACACAGCTTAAACTCAGCTTAAATATCACAAAAAGTCCACCTAAAATCAGAAACGTACCTGTTTGATCTGCCTATCACTCCTCTCTGCAGCCCCCCATCACTGTGAACACAATAAACTGGTCCTTATTGGTCACTTCCAGCACACTGGCTGACAGAGGCTCAGGTCTCACTCTTCACAAGGTGCTTTAATGAACGTCTTGGTGTTCAACAAGTCTGATCCTCTGATAACAGTCCTATGCTGCTACATTGTTCCTGTGACTCTCTCGCCTCACAGGGGAACTGAAACCTTCAGTTGAACAACAGGACCTCAGTGGTCAGATACTCGTGACTTGTGACTGCATCTTCAGCTCTGTGGTCAGGGTCGTGTCACGTACACAGAGTGATGGAAAAACCCTGCTTCAATAGTAGTTCACCTGATATCAAGCATTCAAGCAGGACTCAGGTCTATGGATAGATGGAGCAATATTATCAGACTTTATTTGATAAAGGAACAAATGTGAAGTGAACTATATGAGAATCATATGAGAACTATATGAGAATCATATGAGAACTATATATGAGAATCATATGAGAACTATATGAGAATCATTTGATAACTATATATGAGAATCATATGAGAACTATATGAGAATCATTTGATAACTATATATGAGAATCATATGAGAACTATATGAGAATCATAGAGTTTTTGGAGAGCAGGGGGGTCGACACAGACACACACACACACACACACCCCCACACACACACCCACACACCCACACTCACACACACACCCACACACACACACACACACACACACACACACCCACACCCACCCACACCCACACACACACACACACACACACACACACACACACACACACACACACACACACACTGCCTCAGGCACCCAGAATAGAATAACTAGCATGGACATGGTTCTGCATAGAAATAGAATGAACAGAATGGACCTGGTTCTAAATTCTGCATCATTTATTTTTATGCTTCAGTAAATTAGCCCCGGATATGAAATTGATTGATCATTTGATTGGTGATGTGTGTGGGACTCAATCAACAAGGTCAATGCAGGGTTCAACAGTCACGGTTGTCTGCTGATTGTCATCAATACAATCAATCACAGTTAAATATGTATCCAGTCCGGATCTCTGTCTCTGTGCTGAACCCTAACCCTGACCCTAACACTAACCCTAACTCTAACCCTGACCCTGACCCTAACCCTGACCCTAACCCGAACCCTGACCCTAACTCTAACCCTGACCCTGACCCTGACCCTGACCCTAACCCTAACCCTAACCCTGACCCTGACCTTAACTCTAACCCTGACTCTGACCCTAACCCTAACCCTGACCCTAACTCTAACCCTGACCCTGACCCTGACCCTAACCCTGACCCTGACCCTAACTCTAACCCTGACCCTGACCCTGACCCTGACCCTAACCCTAACCCTAACCCTGACCCTGACCCTAACTCTAACCCTGACTCTGACCCTAACCCTAACCCTAACCCTGACCCTAACTCTAACCCTGACCCTGACCCTGACCCTAACCCTAACCCTAACCCTGACCCTAACTCTAACCCTGACCCTGACCCTAACCCTAACTCTAACCCTGACCCTGACCCTAACCCTAACCCTGACCCTAACTCTAACCCTGACCCTGACCCCAATCCCCCTCCTCCCCCAGTTTCATCCTATGTTGCTACATTGTTCCTGTGACTCTCTCGCCTCACAGGGGAACTGAAACCTTCAGTTGAACAACAGGACCTCAGTGGCCAGCTACTTTTTTTTAAGATTTGCGACTGCATCTTCAGCTCTGTGCTCAGGGTCGTGTCACGTACACAGAGTGATGGAAAAACCCTGCTTCAATAGTAGTGTGTGTGTTTATGTAAGACTGTGTGTGTGTGTGTGTGTGTTTATGTGAGACTGTGTGTGTGTGTGTGTGTGTGCGTGTCTGTGCGTGCCAGTGTGTGTGTGTGTGTGTGTGTGTGTGTGTGAGAGTGAGTCTGTGTGTGTGTCTGTGTGTGTGTGTGTGTGTGTGTGGGAGGGGGGTTTCCTGTTGCTACATGTGACTTCAGAGAATTGCAGGGCTGACTGTGTGGTTTTCTCCTCATGTACACGACAACATTTACATTAAAGTATCAATCAATCAAACTTTACTTGTACAGCACACTTCATACACACTTTAACACAATGTCCTTCACAGAGAGAATAAACAATTAAAAGGGAAAGAGACTACAGAGACACAGGCAGATAAAAACTAATTAGATAAGGTATTTTAGTCATTAAAAGAGGGGCTGCAGGGATGTCATTGATTTTCCTCCGAATCAGTGAATCAGGACGGAAAACAATTCACTGCCAAGCATGCTCTGTTCTCGAGAAGTTTTCTCTTTGTTTTGAACATGTTGGTGCTAGGATGTATGTATATGACTACTACCAAAGACACATAGACCACTTTAAACAGGAAAAGTAGGTTTTCTGTTCAGTTCCTCTTTCTCACCAGCAATGAATGGCACAGTTTGAGTTGACTGTAGAGACTAATGCAATGCAGTAAAAGGAATAATAATATGGATCAAATAAATTATTAAGAAAGACAAAATTACCCAAAAACTAAAACCACCATATCTAAAATCAAGGCATGTATCAAATCAGCATAATGGTCACAAAAGGTCCAAATAAAATTGGAAAAATACCCGATCTGAATAAATCACACAGTATTGAGTATCTCTGCTTTGACCCTGACCTAGGAAACTCAACTATGATCAAACACAGCTTAAACTCAGCTTAAATATCACAAAAAGTCCACCTAAAATCAGAAACGTACCTGTTTGATCTGCCTATCACTCCTCTCTGCAGCCCCCCATCACTGTGAACACAATAAACTGGTCCTTATTGGTCACTTCCAGCACACTGGCTGACAGAGGCTCAGGTCTCACTCTTCACAAGGTGCTTTAATGAACGTCTTGGTGTTCAACAAGTCTGATCCTCTGATAACAGTCCTATGCTGCTACATTGTTCCTGTGACTCTCTCGCCTCACAGGGGAACTGAAACCTTCAGTTGAACAACAGGACCTCAGTGGTCAGATACTCGTGACTTGTGACTGCATCTTCAGCTCTGTGGTCAGGGTCGTGTCACGTACACAGAGTGATGGAAAAACCCTGCTTCAATAGTAGTTCACCTGATATCAAGCATTCAAGCAGGACTCAGGTCTATGGATAGATGGAGCAATATTATCAGACTTTATTTGATAAAGGAACAAATGTGAAGTGAACTATATGAGAATCATATGAGAACTATATGAGAATCATATGAGAACTATATATGAGAATCATATGAGAACTATATGAGAATCATTTGATAACTATATATGAGAATCATATGAGAACTATATGAGAATCATTTGATAACTATATATGAGAATCATATGAGAACTATATGAGAATCATAGAGTTTTTGGAGAGCAGGGGGGTCGACACAGACACACACACACACACACACCCCCACACACACACCCACACACCCACACTCACACACACACCCACACACACACACACACACACACACACACACACACCCACACCCACCCACACCCACACCCACACACACACACACACACACACACACACACACACACACACACACACACACTGCCTCAGGCACCCAGAATAGAATAACTAGCATGGACATGGTTCTGCATAGAAATAGAATGAACAGAATGGACCTGGTTCTAAATTCTGCATCATTTATTTTTATGCTTCAGTAAATTAGCCCCGGATATGAAATTGATTGATCATTTGATTGGTGATGTGTGTGGGACTCAATCAACAAGGTCAATGCAGGGTTCAACAGTCACGGTTGTCTGCTGATTGTCATCAATACAATCAATCACAGTTAAATATGTATCCAGTCCAGATCTCTGTCTCTGTGCTGAACCCTAACCCTGACCCTAACACTAACCCTAACTCTAACCCTGACCCTGACCCTAACCCTGACCCTAACCCGAACCCTGACCCTAACTCTAACCCTGACCCTGACCCTGACCCTGACCCTAACCCTAACCCTAACCCTGACCCTGACCTTAACTCTAACCCTGACTCTGACCCTAACCCT
>NC_139654.1:3610000-3660000 GCF_951799395.1 Argentina silus | reverse complement strand
AAACACACACACACACACACACACACACACACACACACACACACACACACACACACACACACACACACACACACACACCTCCCTCACTAGAATAGAACTAATTTGCCTCAAATTTGAAGCTGAATGATAATTTCATTGGTTGGACTCAGTTATCAGATCTAGTTATCAGACATTGAGTCTATGAGGAACCAAACTCTCCAAACTGACCACTTGTTTTAGATTTGTAACCACCTCCATCCAATGGATGGGTTCATCATGAAACCTGATTCATCTGGATTGTGTGAATCCATAGCTATTCCACCATGGATTTCATGATTCCAAGTTGACATGTAATAAAAAATAAAAAACAAAAAACAATCAATCAAGTTTATTGATCCCTTGAAGTCTCATGCATAGCGAGCAGCGCTCATTATATGTGTTTCTTTGTCACTTTCTGTCACAGTAAAATCATTAAATAATTAATTTATAGGATGAAATTAATTTATTTCAAGAATACTTGAAATAAACAAGCAAATAGCCACTAATTCAGCGAGACAGCGGGCTTCGCGATGTTTGCGCGCCGCCATCTTGGTACACGCCCTCCCTGCGTGATTGGTGGATTTGGTAGCAGGCTAAGTTGAGTCGCTCAGACGCTGCCTTTTGATTGGTCGATTCGCACGTCCGTCTTCTTCGCTACACGTGTTGTCGGTATTGACAAACATTTCAGTGACAGTGACATGCGCGCGACGCATGCGCGCCGCCATCTTGGTTTTGATATCCAGTGGAGTATGTTCCATGTGAACGTAGTAGGGTTATCCAATGGAGTAGGCTGCATGCTAACGTTGCATTCATAGCCGGTGGAGTATGCTAAATGCTATTGTTGTATTCTTATCCAGTGAAGTAGGCTACATGCTAATATTAGCACTGCATCGCGCGCATGTCACTGAAATGTTTGTCAATACCGACAACACGTGTGGCGAAGAAGACGGACGTGCGAATCGACCAATCAAAAGGCACCGTCTGAGCGACTCAACCTAGCCTGCTACCAAATCCACCAATCACGCAGGGAGGGCGTGTACCAAGATGGCGGCGCGCATACATCGCGAAGCCCGCTGTCTCGCTGAATTAGTGGTTATTTGCTTGTTTATTTCAAGTATTCTCGCTAAAAACAGTTTAGCGTCCATATCGTACAGCCGACGACAACTTTTTGACATCGGCTCCGGCATTCCAGACATCTTTATCGACGCAATACCCTGAGATTAGAGCAGAACAGCGGGACCAGCTGACTCCGCTACACCGACCGGGATGGAAAACCCAGCCGAGGGAGCCGAGGTGGGCTGAGAGCTCGGCTCGAGATGACATCCACATCGACTCTCACTACCTCGTCTTTTCTCCTCACCGATGTTCCTTCCCTGGATGAGACAAGATGGATGAACTGCGGCTGCAGTTCTCACGGAAACCTGGCCCAACAGCGAGGGACCCGACAACGCTACCGAGCCAGCAGGGCGCTACGTCCTCCGAGCAGACAGAACAGCGGGGGGGGGGGGGGGGGGACTCCGGGTCAGACCAGAGGTGGAGGTTTGTGCATCGATGTGAACAAGACGTGGTCATAATGCACATATCCTTAGGTTTTTCTTTGAATACTACTGTTAATACACTGTACGTACTGTACATACCTGTTTATACTGTTCATACGGCGTTCCATATTGCACTAATACTGATCATATACTGCACTACCTGTAAATACTGTTCATTGCACTTTCTGCTATTTTGCACTTCTGGTTCGACGCTAACTGCATTTCGTTGTCTCTGTACTTGTACTCTGCACAATGACAATAAAGTTGAATCTAATCTAAACTAATATTTATTCTGCTATTTACTCTAATGTTACTGTTCATACATATATACTGCTTATACTGCATTGTCCATACAGCTCATATGCTGCTTACACTGTTCATACTGCATTTGATTGATTCTGCTAATAATGTTACTACTAATTCATATACTGTTAACACTGCACTACTTATACTATACTGCACTACTATATTGTGCATATACTGAACTACCTGTATATATTGTTCACACTGCACTTTTCTGCTTTTCTGGTTAGACGCTAACTGCATTTCGGCATGTCTCTGTACTTGTACTCTGCACAATGACAATAAAGTTGAATCTAATCTAATCTAACCAAAACAAAAGTGTTTGTGTTACTATGTAAGGTAAAATGCAAAGTGTTTTGTGTTTCTTTTGTATTTTACCCAATAAGGAAGTGCTTTCAGGGAAGTCCTTTTAAGGAAGTTTCTCTGTCCCTCAACTCTCAGTGTTACATAAAAGACATAATAATACATTCGAACCGTATAACAACAAAGCAATCAGGCTTCTAAATCCATCAAGACAAGAATCCAGTCAATCACTCTGGGATCACCTTGTTGTTCTGAACCATTCTTATCATGCTCATACTTGATTATGGACACAAGGGTACTTCTTGTTGGGGATTCCCACCACCTGACCTACTTCACCCCGTAGGCCTTACACAATAACCCCTTTTATGCAGTGGTAAAACTTTGTATCCTCTGTCTATCTATCTATCTATCTATCTATCTATCTATCTATCTATCTATCTGTCTGTCTGTCTGTCTGTCTGTCTGTCTGTCTGTCTGTCTGTCTCTGTCTGTCTGTCCACCTGTCCACCTGTCTGTCTGCGTGTCTGTCTGTCTGTCTCTCTCTCTCTCTCAGCCTGTCCTCTGATTTCTACCTCCACCAGCCTCTCCTGCTCAATAGTCTTAAATGGCTCTCACACACACACACACACACACACACACACACACACACACAGGAGCTGTCCGTGGTCCCGCACGGGGCTGCGTTCAGATAGAAATACATCACATGGAACAAGACACACGCCTCTCTGACGTGTAGAGTCATCATGAGGTCACGCGGTTGTTTGGTTCACAAATACCTTATTGATATGAACGCAGGTATCATCATCATCATCATCATCATCATCATCATATTAAAATGAAGGAACTTGACTGTGTGTTTTTTGTTTTTTTACTCATCTCCTTTGATGATTAGTCCACGCGCGTCACTCACTTTTGATTGATTACCTTTTGATTGAAAAGTTGTTGTTCATCATTGGGTTTGATATTTCATACGCAAATCAATTGAATTATATATCATATCAGGTTGTTGTAAAAACGTGGATTCTGACACGTCTGACCGGCCGGTGTAACGGTACCCGCGGGGACCCCGTGAGCGGAAGGCTGCCGGTTCGAACCCCGCCTCCGCCCCGGACATTTTTGAAGTCTTTCGGGGGGATTATTTATGTCACCTGTTATTGGTTTTGTACATTTAAGTCCACGCGTGTCGTGCTTTGCGTGTGGCACTCTGCGCTTGACTCCTTTTGTCATTTTGACATTTTGACATATCAATAAAATAGCTACAAGTAACAAGTTGTTTGTCTTCTCCTTCAATAAACGAACGAAACGCTCTGACCGGACTGTGTGTCGACCAGATTCAGATTGAAGTCAAAAGGCAAGCGATTGAATGTTTTCATGATAATGCTTAAAAACCTACCGCTAAGAGTCATAGTCTGATATTGAATTACTAGCTTTTTTGAATCATCTCATTCAGAATGAACATTTATCTTTGGTAATCATTCAACTTTTGATTCAGAAGTTGTTGTTGTTGTTGTTGTTGTTGCTGCTGTTGTTCATAATTGGATTTGATCTGAATTCCGACACGCCTGACCGGCCGGTGTAACGGTACCCGCGGGGACCCCGTGAGCGGAAGGCTGCCGGTTCGAACCCCGCCTCCGCCCCGGACATTTTTGAAGTCTTTTGGGGGGATTATTTATGTCACCTGTTATTGGTTTTGTACATTTAAATGTACAAATTGTGTCGTGTCGTGCTTTGCGTGTGGCACTCACTCTGCGCTTGACTCCTTTTTCTTTTGATTGAAAGGTTGTTCATAATTGTATTTGATCGGTTGTTTCCTTATTTTGATAGGAATTGATTTGTCATTCGATTGTGTTAAAGACATCTTTTCTTGAGAATTTTGACATATGTTTTGCTTTTTAGAGGTATTTTCCAAAATCTTCTTTTTCCATCGCTATTAGTCATTCAACCGGCCGGAATGTTGTTTCACATCCTTAGTCGGATGTGTTTTTAACCGAGCTGTGCCGACCGGCCGGTCTAGCGGTACCCACGGGGACCCCGTGAGCGGAAGGCTGCGGGTTCGAACCCCGCCTCCGCCCCCGAAGTTTTTGAAGTCCCTCTCTGTCCGGAGGAGGTAGAGCGCGCGCGCCTCTCATTTGGAGACCCCGATGAGTGCGCGTGCGGATTTGAATCTCGTTCTAGAAAAACCTCCGACGGGGCGACCGACTCCCCCGCTCGAGGGCGGCCACTTTGTTGATCTTTTTCAGCCGTGGGTCGTGAGCGGATCGGTGGTGCGAGGGGATGAGACGGACCCCCCGAGAGCGGAAGGGGGGCCGGTTCGAATCCGACAACGGGCGGACAGGGATTGAGCGGGGGGGCTCCGACGGGCGGCCGTCTTGACTCCCCCAGTTACGCCGTCTCATCATTAAACGATTCCACTACCGATCGCCATGGTGGGGGACGGAGGGGGGGGGGGGTGGGCACTATGCTACCCTTTAGGGTGACTCTTTTTTGCCCCCCCCCATGGCACTGGGAGGGAGGGAGGGAGGGAGGGAGGGAGGGAGGGAGGGAGGGATAGAGGGAGGGAAAACCTGTGACCCCTGCCCCGCCCCTCAGGGAGGAAGAGAGGGGAGGGAGGGAGGGAGGGAGGGAGAATGAGAATGACCTTTGACCCCTGAATGACAATGACCTTTGACCCCTGAATGACAATGACCTTTGACCCCTGAATGACGATGACCTTTGACCCCCTGAATGACGATGACCTTTGACCCCCTGAATGACGATGACCCCTGACCCCTTTCCCCCTCTCTCACACACACAGACACACACACACAGACACACACACACACACACACACACACACACACACACAGAGGAGCTGTCCGTGGTCCCGCACGGGGCTGCCTTCAGATAGAAATACATCACATGGAACAAGACACACGCCTCTCTGACGTGTAGAGTCATCATGAGGTCACGCGGTTGTTTGGTTCACAAATACCTTATTGATATGAACGCAGGTATCATCATCATCATCATCATCATCATCATCATCATCATCATCATCTTCATCATATTCAGCGGGGGGGCTCCGACGGGCGGCCGTCTTGACTCCCCCAGTTACGCCGTCTCATCATTAAACGATTCCACTACCGATCGCCATGGTGGGGGACGGAGGGGGGGGGGGGTGGGCACTATGCTACCCTTTAGGGTGACTCTTTTTTGCCCCCCCCCATGGCACTGGGAGGGAGGGAGGGAGGGAGGGAGGGAGGGAGGGATAGAGGGAGGGAAAACCTGTGACCCCTGCCCCGCCCCTCAGGGAGGAAGAGGGGGGAGGGAGGGAGGGAGGGAGGGAGAATGAGGGAGGGAGGGAGGGAGGATGACCTATGACCCCTGCCCCGCCCCTCAGGGAGGGAGGGAGGGAGGGAGGGAGGGAGAATGAGAATGACCTTTGACCCCTGAATGACAATGACCTTTGACCCCTGAATGACAATGACCTTTGACCCCTGAATGACGATGACCTTTGACCCCCTGAATGACGATGACCCCTGACCCCTTTCCCCCTCTCTCACACACACAGACACACACACACACAGACACACACACACACACACACACACACACACACACACAGAGGAGCTGTCCGTGGTCCCGCACGGGGCTGCCTTCAGATAGAAATACATCACATGGAACAAGACACACGCCTCTCTGACGTGTAGAGTCATCATGAGGTCACGCGGTTGTTTGGTTCACAAATACCTTATTGATATGAACGCAGGTATCATCATCATCATCATCATCATCATCATCATCATCATCATCATCTTCATCATATTCAAATGAAGGAACTTGACTGTGTGTTTTTTGTTTTTTTACTCATCTCCTTTGTTGTTGACATCAAACGTGATGTGTACGCTTTGAAAAAAAGCATTTTTGGTGGTTGATTATTGACCTGTCACCTGTTGTTTCTTTTGTACATTCAAGTCCACGCGCGTCACTCACTTTTGATTGATTCACTTTTGATTGAAAGGTTGTTGTTCATCATTGGGTTTGATATTTCATACGCAAATCAATTGAATTAACATGTGTCTTCATCATCTGATACGGGGAATGCAGTGGTATCACTGATACAGTGATACCACTGGATATCACTGTAATATTAGCATGTAGCCTACTTTATTGGATATGAATACAACATTAGCATTTAGCATACTCCACCGGCTATGAATGCAACGTTACCAAGATGGCGGCGTGCATGCATCGCGAAGCCCGCTGTCTCTCCAGAGTTTGCGAATTAGTGGCTATTTGCTTGTTTATTTCAAGTATTCTCGCTAAAAACAGTTTAGCGTCCATATCGTACAGCCGACGACAACTTCTGGACATCGGCTCCGGCATTCCAGACATCTTTTATCGACGCAATACCCTGAGATTAGAGCAGAACAGCGGGACCAGCTGACTCCGCTACACCGACCGGGATGGAAAACCCAGCCGAGGGAGCCGAGGTGGGCTGAGAGCTCGGCTCGAGATGACTCCACATCGACTCTCACTACCTCGTCTTTTCTCCTCACCGATGTTCCTTCCCTGGATGAGACAAGATGGATGAACTGCGGCTGCAGTTCTCACGGAAACCTGGCCCAACAGCGAGGGACCCGACAACGCTACCGAGCCAGCAGGGCGCTACGTCCTCCGAGCAGACAGAACAGCGGGGGGGGGGGGGACTCCGGGTCAGACCAGAGGTGGAGGTTTGTGCATCGATGTGAACAAGACGTGGTCATAATGCACATATCCTTAGGTTTTTCTTTTAATACTACTGTTAATACACTGTACGTACTGTACATACCTGTTTATACTGTTCATACGGCGTTCCATATTGCACTAATACTGATCATATACTGCACTACCTGTAAATACTGTTCATTGCACTTTCTGCTATTTTGCACTTCTGGTTCGACGCTAACTGCATTTCGTTGTCTCTGTACTTGTACTCTGCACAATGACAATAAAGTTGAATCTAATCTAAACTAATATTTATTCTGCTATTTACTCTAATGTTACTGTTCATACATATATACTGCTTATACTGCATTGTCCATACAGCTCATATGCTGCTTACACTGTTCATACTGCATTTGATTGATTCTGCTAATAATGTTACTACTAATTCATATACTGTTAACACTGCACTACTTATACTATACTGCACTACTATATTGTGCATATACTGAACTACCTGTATATATTGTTCACACTGCACTTTTCTGCTTTTCTGGTTAGACGCTAACTGCATTTCGGCATGTCTCTGTACTTGTACTCTGCACAATGACAATAAAGTTGAATCTAATCTAATCTAACCAAAACAAAAGTGTTTGTGTTACTATGTAAGGTAAAATGCAAAGTGTTTTGTGTTTCTTTTGTATTTTACCCAATAAGGAAGTGCTTTCAGGGAAGTCCTTTTAAGGAAGTTTCTCTGTCCCTCAACTCTCAGTGTTACATAAAAGACATAATAATACATTCGAACCGTATAACAACAAAGCAATCAGGCTTCTAAATCCATCAAGACAAGAATCCAGTCAATCACTCTGGGATCACCTTGTTGTTCTGAACCATTCTTATCATGCTCATACTTGATTATGGACACAAGGGTACTTCTTGTTGGGGATTCCCACCACCTGACCTACTTCACCCCGTAGGCCTTACACAATAACCCCTTTTATGCAGTGGTAAAACTTTGTATCCTCTGTCTATCTATCTATCTATCTATCTATCTATCTATCTGTCTGTCTGTCTGTCTGTCTGTCTGTCTGTCTGTCTGTCTGTCTCTGTCTGTCTGTCCACCTGTCCACCTGTCTGTCTGCGTGTCTGTCTGTCTGTCTCTCTCTCTCTCTCAGCCTGTCCTCTGATTTCTACCTCCACCAGCCTCTCCTGCTCAATAGTCTTAAATGGCTCTCACACACACACACACACACACACACACACACACACACACAGGAGCTGTCCGTGGTCCCGCACGGGGCTGCGTTCAGATAGAAATACATCACATGGAACAAGACACACGCCTCTCTGACGTGTAGAGTCATCATGAGGTCACGCGGTTGTTTGGTTCACAAATACCTTATTGATATGAACGCAGGTATCATCATCATCATCATCATCATCATCATCATATTAAAATGAAGGAACTTGACTGTGTGTTTTTTGTTTTTTTACTCATCTCCTTTGATGATTAGTCCACGCGCGTCACTCACTTTTGATTGATTACCTTTTGATTGAAAAGTTGTTGTTCATCATTGGGTTTGATATTTCATACGCAAATCAATTGAATTATATATCATATCAGGTTGTTGTAAAAACGTGGATTCTGACACGTCTGACCGGCCGGTGTAACGGTACCCGCGGGGACCCCGTGAGCGGAAGGCTGCCGGTTCGAACCCTGCCTCCGCCCCGGACATTTTTGAAGTCTTTCGGGGGGATTATTTATGTCACCTGTTATTGGTTTTGTACATTTAAGTCCACGCGTGTCGTGCTTTGCGTGTGGCACTCTGCGCTTGACTCCTTTTGTCATTTTGACATTTTGACATATCAATAAAATAGCTACAAGTAACAAGTTGTTTGTCTTCTCCTTCAATAAACGAACGAAACGCTCTGACCGGACTGTGTGTCGACCAGATTCAGATTGAAGTCAAAAGGCAAGCGATTGAATGTTTTCATGATAATGCTTAAAAACCTACCGCTAAGAGTCATAGTCTGATATTGAATTACTAGCTTTTTTGAATCATCTCATTCAGAATGAACATTTATCTTTGGTAATCATTCAACTTTTGATTCAGAAGTTGTTGTTGTTGTTGTTGTTGCTGCTGTTGTTCATAATTGGATTTGATCTGAATTCCGACACGCCTGACCGGCCGGTGTAACGGTACCCGCGGGGACCCCGTGAGCGGAAGGCTGCCGGTTCGAACCCCGTCTCCGCCCCGGACATTTTTGAAGTCTTTTGGGGGGATTATTTATGTCACCTGTTATTGGTTTTGTACATTTAAATGTACAAATTGTGTCGTGTCGTGCTTTGCGTGTGGCACTCACTCTGCGCTTGACTCCTTTTTCTTTTGATTGAAAGGTTGTTCATAATTGTATTTGATCGGTTGTTTCCTTATTTTGATAGGAATTGATTTGTCATTCGATTGTGTTAAAGACATCTTTTCTTGAGAATTTTGACATATGTTTTGCTTTTTAGAGGTATTTTCCAAAATCTTCTTTTTCCATCGCTATTAGTCATTCAACCGGCCGGAATGTTGTTTCACATCCTTAGTCGGATGTGTTTTTAACCGAGCTGTGCCGACCGGCCGGTCTAGCGGTACCCACGGGGACCCCGTGAGCGGAAGGCTGCGGGTTCGAACCCCGCCTCCGCCCCCGAAGTTTTTGAAGTCCCTCTCTGTCCGGAGGAGGTCGAGCGCGCGCGCCTCTCATTTGGAGACCCCGATGAGTGCGCGTGCGGATTTGAATCTCGTTCTAGAAAAACCTCCGACGGGGCGACCGACTCCCCCGCTCGAGGGCGGCCACTTTGTTGATCTTTTTCAGCCGTGGGTCGTGAGCGGATCGGTGGTGCGAGGGGATGAGACGGACCCCCCGAGAGCGGAAGGGGGGCCGGTTCGAATCCGACAACGGGCGGACAGGGATTGAGCGGGGGGGCTCCGACGGGCGGCCGTCTTGACTCCCCCAGTTACGCCGTCTCATCATTAAACGATTCCACTACCGATCGCCATGGTGGGGGACGGAGGGGGGGGGGGGGGTGGGCACTATGCTACCCTTTAGGGTGACTCTTTTTTGCCCCCCCCCATGGCACTGGGAGGGAGGGAGGGAGGGAGGGAGGGAGGGAGGGATAGAGGGAGGGAAAACCTGTGACCCCTGCCCCGCCCCTCAGGGAGGAAGAGGGGGGAGGGAGGGAGGGAGGGAGGGAGAATGAGGGAGGGAGGGAGGGAGGATGACCTATGACCCCTGCCCCGCCCCTCAGGGAGGGAGGGAGGGAGGGAGGGAGGGAGAATGAGAATGACCTTTGACCCCTGAATGACAATGACCTTTGACCCCTGAATGACAATGACCTTTGACCCCTGAATGACGATGACCTTTGACCCCCTGAATGACGATGACCCCTGACCCCTTTCCCCCTCTCTCACACACACAGACACACACACACAGACACACACACACACACACACACACACACACACACACAGAGGAGCTGTCCGTGGTCCCGCACGGGGCTGCCTTCAGATAGAAATACATCACATGGAACAAGACACACGCCTCTCTGACGTGTAGAGTCATCATGAGGTCACGCGGTTGTTTGGTTCACAAATACCTTATTGATATGAACGCAGGTATCATCATCATCATCATCATCATCATCATCATCATCATCATCATCATCTTCATCATATTCAAATGAAGGAACTTGACTGTGTGTTTTTTGTTTTTTTACTCATCTCCTTTGTTGTTGACATCAAACGTGATGTGTACGCTTTGAAAAAAAGCATTTTTGGTGGTTGATTATTGACCTGTCACCTGTTGTTTCTTTTGTACATTCAAGTCCACGCGCGTCACTCACTTTTGATTGATTCACTTTTGATTGAAAGGTTGTTGTTCATCATTGGGTTTGATATTTCATACGCAAATCAATTGAATTAACATGTGTCTTCATCATCTGATACGGGGAATGCAGTGGTGTCACTGATACAGTGATACCACTGGATATCACTGTAATATTAGCATGTAGCCTACTTTATTGGATATGAATACAACATTAGCATTTAGCATACTCCACCGGCTATGAATGCAACGTTACCAAGATGGCGGCGTGCATGCATCGCGAAGCCCGCTGTCTCTCCAGAGTTTGCGAATTAGTGGCTATTTCCGTGTTTATTTCAAGTATTCTCGCTAAAAACAGTTTAGCGTCCATATCGTACAGCCGACGACAACTTCTGGACATCGGCTCCGGCATTCCAGACATCTTTTATCGACGCAATACCCTGAGATTAGAGCAGAACAGCGGGACCAGCTGACTCCGCTACACCGACCGGGATGGAAAACCCAGCCGAGGGAGCCGAGGTGGGCTGAGAGCTCGGCTCAAGATAACATCCACATCGACTCTCACTACCTCGTCTTTTCTCCTCACCGATGTTCCTTCCCTGGATGAGACAAGATGGATGAACTGCGGCTGCAGTTCTCACGGAAACCTGGCCCAACAGCGAGGGACCCGACAACGCTACCGAGCCAGCAGGGCGCTACGTCCTCCGAGCAGACAGAACAGCGGGGGGGGGGGGGACTCCGGGTCAGACCAGAGGTGGAGGTTTGTGCATCGATGTGAACAAGACGTGGTCATAATGCACATATCCTTAGGTTTTTCTTTTAATACTACTGTTAATACACTGTACGTACTGTACATACCTGTTTATACTGTTCATACGGCGTTCCATATTGCACTAATACTGATCATATACTGCACTACCTGTAAATACTGTTCATTGCACTTTCTGCTATTTTGCACTTCTGGTTCGACGCTAACTGCATTTCGTTGTCTCTGTACTTGTACTCTGCACAATGACAATAAAGTTGAATCTAATCTAAACTAATATTTATTCTGCTATTTACTCTAATGTTACTGTTCATACATATATACTGCTTATACTGCATTGTCCATACAGCTCATATGCTGCTTACACTGTTCATACTGCATTTGATTGATTCTGCTAATAATGTTACTACTAATTCATATACTGTTAACACTGCACTACTTATACTATACTGCACTACTATATTGTGCATATACTGAACTACCTGTATATATTGTTCACACTGCACTTTTCTGCTTTTCTGGTTAGACGCTAACTGCATTTCGGCATGTCTCTGTACTTGTACTCTGCACAATGACAATAAAGTTGAATCTAATCTAATCTAACCAAAACAAAAGTGTTTGTGTTACTATGTAAGGTAAAATGCAAAGTGTTTTGTGTTTCTTTTGTATTTTACCCAATAAGGAAGTGCTTTCAGGGAAGTCCTTTTAAGGAAGTTTCTCTGTCCCTCAACTCTCAGTGTTACATAAAAGACATAATAATACATTCGAACCGTATAACAACAAAGCAATCAGGCTTCTAAATCCATCAAGACAAGAATCCAGTCAATCACTCTGGGATCACCTTGTTGTTCTGAACCATTCTTATCATGCTCATACTTGATTATGGACACAAGGGTACTTCTTGTTGGGGATTCCCACCACCTGACCTACTTCACCCCGTAGGCCTTACACAATAACCCCTTTTATGCAGTGGTAAAACTTTGTATCCTCTGTCTATCTATCTATCTATCTATCTATCTATCTATCTATCTATCTATCTATCTATCTGTCTGTCTGTCTGTCTGTCTGTCTGTCTGTCTGTCTGTCTGTCTGTCTGTCTGTCTCTCTCTGTCTGTCTGTCCACCTGTCCACCTGTCTTGTCTGTCTGCGTGTCTGTCTGTCTGTCTCTCTCTCTCTCTCAGCCTGTCCTCTGATTTCTACCTCCACCAGCCTCTCCTGCTCAATAGTCTTAAATGGCTCTCACACACACACACACACACACACACACACACACACACAGGAGCTGTCCGTGGTCCCGCACGGGGCTGCGTTCAGATAGAAATACATCACATGGAACAAGACACACGCCTCTCTGACGTGTAGAGTCATCATGAGGTCACGCGGTTGTTTGGTTCACAAATACCTTATTGATATGAACGCAGGTATCATCATCATCATCATCATCATCATCATCATATTAAAATGAAGGAACTTGACTGTGTGTTTTTTGTTTTTTTACTCATCTCCTTTGATGATTAGTCCACGCGCGTCACTCACTTTTGATTGATTACCTTTTGATTGAAAAGTTGTTGTTCATCATTGGGTTTGATATTTCATACGCAAATCAATTGAATTATATATCATATCAGGTTGTTGTAAAAACGTGGATTCTGACACGTCTGACCGGCCGGTGTAACGGTACCCGCGGGGACCCCGTGAGCGGAAGGCTGCCGGTTCGAACCCCGCCTCCGCCCCGGACATTTTTGAAGTCTTTCGGGGGGATTATTTATGTCACCTGTTATTGGTTTTGTACATTTAAGTCCACGCGTGTCGTGCTTTGCGTGTGGCACTCTGCGCTTGACTCCTTTTGTCATTTTGACATTTTGACATATCAATAAAATAGCTACAAGTAACAAGTTGTTTGTCTTCTCCTTCAATAAACGAACGAAACGCTCTGACCGGACTGTGTGTCGACCAGATTCAGATTGAAGTCAAAAGGCAAGCGATTGAATGTTTTCATGATAATGCTTAAAAACCTACCGCTAAGAGTCATAGTCTGATATTGAATTACTAGCTTTTTTGAATCATCTCATTCAGAATGAACATTTATCTTTGGTAATCATTCAACTTTTGATTCAGAAGTTGTTGTTGATTTGATCTGAATTCCGACACGCCTGACCGGCCGGTGTAACGGTACCCGCGGGGACCCCGTGAGCGGAAGGCTGCCGGTTCGAACCCCGCCTCCGCCCCGGACATTTTTGAAGTCTTTTGGGGGGATTATTTATGTCACCTGTTATTGGTTTTGTACATTTAAATGTACAAATTGTGTCGTGTCGTGCTTTGCGTGTGGCACTCACTCTGCGCTTGACTCCTTTTTCTTTTGATTGAAAGGTTGTTCATAATTGTATTTGATCGGTTGTTTCCTTATTTTGATAGGAATTGATTTGTCATTCGATTGTGTTAAAGACATCTTTTCTTGAGAATTTTGACATATGTTTTGCTTTTTAGAGGTATTTTCCAAAATCTTCTTTTTCCATCGCTATTAGTCATTCAACCGGCCGGAATGTTGTTTCACATCCTTAGTCGGATGTGTTTTTAACCGAGCTGTGCCGACCGGCCGGTCTAGCGGTACCCACGGGGACCCCGTGAGCGGAAGGCTGCGGGTTCGAACCCCGCCTCCGCCCCCGAAGTTTTTGAAGTCCCTCTCTGTCCGGAGGAGGTCGAGCGCGCGCGCCTCTCATTTGGAGACCCCGATGAGTGCGCGTGCGGATTTGAATCTCGTTCTAGAAAAACCTCCGACGGGGCGACCGACTCCCCCGCTCGAGGGCGGCCACTTTGTTGATCTTTTTCAGCCGTGGGTCGTGAGCGGATCGGTGGTGCGAGGGGATGAGACGGACCCCCCGAGAGCGGAAGGGGGGCCGGTTCGAATCCGACAACGGGCGGACAGGGATTGAGCGGGGGGGCTCCGACGGGCGGCCGTCTTGACTCCCCCAGTTACGCCGTCTCATCATTAAACGATTCCACTACCGATCGCCATGGTGGGGGACGGAGGGGGGGGGGGGGTGGGCACTATGCTACCCTTTAGGGTGACTCTTTTTTGCCCCCCCCCATGGCACTGGGAGGGAGGGAGGGAGGGAGGGAGGGAGGGAGGGATAGAGGGAGGGAAAACCTGTGACCCCTGCCCCGCCCCTCAGGGAGGAAGAGGGGGGAGGGAGGGAGGGAGGGAGGGAGGGAGGGAGGGAGGGAGAATGAGGGAGGGAGGGAGGGAGGATGACCTATGACCCCTGCCCCGCCCCTCAGGGAGGGAGGGAGGGAGGGAGGGAGGGAGAATGAGAATGACCTTTGACCCCTGAATGACAATGACCTTTGACCCCTGAATGACAATGACCTTTGACCCCTGAATGACGATGACCTTTGACCCCCTGAATGACGATGACCCCTGACCCCTTTCCCCCTCTCTCACACACACAGACACACACACACAGACACACACACACACACACACACACACACACACACACACACACAGAGGAGCTGTCCGTGGTCCCGCACGGGGCTGCCTTCAGATAGAAATACATCACATGGAACAAGACACACGCCTCTCTGACGTGTAGAGTCATCATGAGGTCACGCGGTTGTTTGGTTCACAAATACCTTATTGATATGAACGCAGGTATCATCATCATCATCATCATCATCATCATCATCATCATCTTCATCATATTCAAATGAAGGAACTTGACTGTGTGTTTTTTGTTTTTTTACTCATCTCCTTTGTTGTTGACATCAAACGTGATGTGTACGCTTTGAAAAAAAGCATTTTTGGTGGTTGATTATTGACCTGTCACCTGTTGTTTCTTTTGTACATTCAAGTCCACGCGCGTCACTCACTTTTGATTGATTCACTTTTGATTGAAAGGTTGTTGTTCATCATTGGGTTTGATATTTCATACGCAAATCAATTGAATTAACATGTGTCTTCATCATCTGATACGGGGAATGCAGTGGTATCACTGATACAGTGATACCACTGGATATCACTGTAATATTAGCATGTAGCCTACTTTATTGGATATGAATACAACATTAGCATTTAGCATACTCCACCGGCTATGAATGCAACGTTACCAAGATGGCGGCGTGCATGCATCGCGAAGCCCGCTGTCTCTCCAGAGTTTGCGAATTAGTGGCTATTTGCTTGTTTATTTCAAGTATTCTCGCTAAAAACAGTTTAGCGTCCATATCGTACAGCCGACGACAACTTCTGGACATCGGCTCCGGCATTCCAGACATCTTTTATCGACGCAATACCCTGAGATTAGAGCAGAACAGCGGGACCAGCTGACTCCGCTACACCGACCGGGATGGAAAACCCAGCCGAGGGAGCCGAGGTGGGCTGAGAGCTCGGCTCAAGATAACATCCACATCGACTCTCACTACCTCGTCTTTTCTCCTCACCGATGTTCCTTCCCTGGATGAGACAAGATGGATGAACTGCGGCTGCGGATCCCCCCCCCCCCCCCCCCCCCACACACACACACACACACACACACACACACATGGATGACGGACTGCAACATGATGGTTCTCACGGAAACCTGGCCCAACAGCGAGGTGTGGTGGGAGGGGGGGCTGCTCTGTCTTCACTCTCTGAATATGTTGCCCTCCTCAAATCCTGACCCACCTGGCCTTAGATCAGCTCATGGGACTCCACAATACTGCACTAACCCAATAGCAAGCAAATACATTATACCAGACGTAGAAATTCAGTCACGACAAATGCATCCATGGTTGCTTGCTCCCCTGTTGAGAGCAACTATAACTCTCACTTATGCATTCTTATCATAATGCACCACAGTGATCTTTTGGCTGCATGTAGCTGCTCTCTGCTGGACTGGGGAGTCCACCCTGTCAACTACAGACACTGAGGTGAGGTCTGAGACTATTCTTGTTGTCAGACACGTCATTACTAAGTGTCTGTTACATTATCAATGATACTCTTGTTGCTCTGCAAGGCTCAATGATTGAGACAGACAATGTCCATTATCTTCCAATCAATTCCTATATCATGGTTGTGTGTGTGTGTGTGTGTGTGTGTGTGTGTGTGTGTCTGTGTCTGTGTCTGTGTCTGTGTCTTAGTGTGTGTGTGTGTGTGTGTGTAGTGTGGTGGGGTGGGCACTCTCTCAATAACCTTTCTTTCCTCAATTCCTCACCAATCTGGCCTGAGATCAGCTGATGGGGCTACACAACCCAATAGCAATCAAATATACCAGACTGAGAAATACATTGACTACAAACATGCCTGTGATTGGCTTGAATAATGAATTCTTATCATAATGCACCTCAGTGATCGTTTGGCAACATGTATTTATTCCTCATTCAGGCTGAATGGATGTGACCTCATTGGGAGATGCTGTGAAGCGTTGGCCTCAGCTCTCAGCTCAGACTCCTGCCACCTGAGAGAGCTGGACCTCAGTCATAATGATCTAGGTGACGGGGGGGTGAAGCTGCTCTCTGCTGGACTGGGGAGTCCACACTGTCAACTACAGACACTAAGGTGAGGTCTGAGACTATTCTTGTTGTCAGACACATCATTCCTAAGTTACATTATCATTCTATGGAATCAATGATACTTGCACTGAAAGGCTCAATAATTGAGACAGACAAAGGACATTATCTTCCAATCAATTCCTATAGTGTGTGTACGTGTGCGTGTGTGTGTGTGTGTGTGTGTGTGTGTGTGTGTGTGTGTGTGTGTGTGTGGTGGGAGGGGGTCTGCTCTGTCTTCACTTTCTGAATATGTTGCCCTACTCAAATCCTGACCCACCTGGCCTTAGATCAGCTCATGGGACTACACAATACTGCACTAACCCAATAGCTAGCAAATACATTATACCAGACGTAGAAATCCAGTCACTACAAATGTATCCATGGTTGCTTGCTCCCCTGTTGAGAGCAACTATAAGTCTCACTCATGAATTCTTGCACCACAGTGATCGTTTGGCTGCATGTATTTATTTGTATTCCTCATTCATATGTGGCCTTTCAACTGCCAAACGAAGAGGATTTAAAGCTGCACATGTACATTAGAGAGGAATAATCAGATTCTTGATATCAGATGGAGTGACACTATTTCCCCTGGTTGTCAGGCTGTAGAGTCCCAGAGGAAGGCTGTGTTTCTCTGGCTTCAGCTCTGAGGTCTAAGCCCTCCAACCTGAGAGAGCTCTCACCTGCAGTACCGCTCCCTGCCATGGGAGGCATGGCTCTCATGAGAAGACTTCACCTGTCCCCTGCAGTACCGCTCCCTGCCATGGGAGGCATGGCTCTAATGAGAAGACTTCACCTGTCACCTGCAGTACCTCTGACCCCCAGACCCCCAGACCTCCAGACCCCCAGACCCCCAGACCCCCAGAACCCTATCCCCCAGATCTCTAGCCCTCAGATGGGGGCACCACCTGGTGGTCATTTACTAGTATTACAACAACAGAGAGATTAGAATCCAGCCAGTTAGCAATAAGCACTGAACCCAGAATTTGAACCTGAAATATTCTTTATAACATCACAGATCTTTTATAATGGAACAGTGTAATAGAACATCAGTGTAATAGAACAGTGTAATAGAACATCAGTGTAATAGAACAGTGTAATAGAACAGTGTAATAGAACATTAGTGTAATAGAACAGTGTAATAGAACATCAGTGTAATAGAACAGTGTAATAGAACAGTGTAATAGAACAGTGTAATAGAACAGTGTAATAGAACAGTGTAATAGAACATCAGTGTAATAGAACATTAGTGTAATAGAACATCAGTGTAATAGAACATTAGTGTAATAGAACATCAGTGTAATAGAACAGTGTAATAGAACATTAGTGTAATAGAACAGTGTAATAGAACAATGTAATGGAACGTTAGTGTAATAGAACATCAGTGTAATAGAACATTAGTGTAATAGAACATCAGCGTAATAGAACATCAGTGTAATAGAACAGTGTAATAGAACATCAGTGTAATAGAACATCAGTGTAATAGAACAGTGTAATAGAACATCAGTGTAATAGAACATCAGTGTAATAGAACAGTGTAATAGAACATCAGTGTAATAGAACATTAGTGTAATAGAACATTAGTATAATAGAACATTAGTGTAATAGAACATCAGTGTAATAGAATATTAGTGTAATAGAACAGTGTAATAGAACAGTGTAATAGAACAGTGTAATAGAACATTAGTGTAATAGAACATCAGTGTAATAGAATATTAGTGTAATAGAACAGTGTAATAGAACAGTGTAATAGAACAGTGTAATAGAACATTAGTGTAATAGAACATCAGTGTAATAGAACATTAGTGTAATAGAACAGTGTAATAGAACAGTGTAATAGAACATCAGTGTAATAGAACATTAGTGTAATAGAACATCAGTGTAATAGAACATCAGTGTAATAGAACATTAGTGTAATAGAACATTAGTGTAATAGAACATTAGTGTAATTGAACATCAGTGTAATAGAACATCAGTGTAATAGAACATCAGTGTAATAGAACATTAGTGTAATAGAACATCAGTGTAATAGAACATTAGTGTAATAGAACATCAGTGTAATATAACATTAGTGTAATAGAACATCAGTGTAATAGAACGTTAGTTTAATAGAACATTAGTGTAATAGAACATCAGTGTAATTGAACATCAGTGTAATTGAACATTAGTGTAATAGAACATCAGTGTAATAGAACGTTAGTTTAATAGAACATTAGTGTAATAGAACATTAGTATAATAAAACATTAGTGTAATAGAACATCAGTGTAATAGAACAGTGTAATAGAACATTAGTATAATAAAACATTAGTGTAATAGAACATCAGTGTAATAGAACATTAGTATAATAAAACGTTAGTGTAATAGAACATTTATGTAATAGAACATTAGTGTAATAGAACATTTATGTAATAGAACATTAGTGTAATAGAACATCAGTGTAATATAATCTTAGTATAATAGAAAAGTAGTATAATAGAACATCAGTGGAAACCAAAGGGGACGTTTTCTTTCCAGTGTTAACACTTCACTTAGCAACGTCATGACAACCCAAATGTGCAGACAGGCCTAGGAGACGAGTTAACCTTGACCCTAACCCTGACTCTAACCCTGACCCTGACTCTGACCCTAACCCTAACCCTAACTCTGACCCTGAACCTGACTCTGACCCTGACCCTAACCCTAACTCTAACCCTGACCCTGACCCTAACCCTAAACCCTGATCCTAGGGGATGAGTTAACTTTAACCCTTAACCCTGACCCTAACCCTAGGGCTAGTAGAACCATGTAGTTAGGCTCTTCAAACCCACCTCCTCGTTGCTAGGCAACCCCCCCCCTTTTCCCTCCACCGTTCGTATTTTACGACATTTTTTAGAAAAAAATGTTTTATGAAACTCCTTCAAACCACACACTCTCCCCACCCCCTCGTTGCTAGGTAACCCACCATATCCCGTCCCTTTCCGACATTTTCTTTTCCTTTACGACATTCCCTCAAACACACCAACCTCCCTTATTTTACGACATTTACTATTATTATTATTATTATTATTATTATTATTATTATTATTATATCTTTACGACATTTACTTCTTCTTTACGAGAGAAGGGGAGACAGACACCATGGAAACCACCACCACCACCGACACCGGCGGCTCCTCTGGTACTCGTAGCGGGTCCTCTGGGACCGTCTCCCCCGGTGGTACCGTCTCCTCTACCGGCTCTGAGGCTAATGATAACGGGGCTAACTAACGAAGCTAACGAATTTACCTACCGAGTGCAGTGTTGATGGGGTGCTAAAGGCTAATGCTAACTGGCTCTAACGAACTGACCGTGTGTGTGTGTGTGTGTGGAAACGCGTCGTGTCATCATTACTCGACATTCCCTCAAACCCACCCCCTCGTTGCTAGGCAACCCCCCCCCCTTTCCCTCCACCGTTCGTATTTGTTTTGAAAAAATATTTTTACGACAGTCCTTCAAACCACACACACACTCTCCCCACCCCCTCGTTGCTAGGTAACCCACCATATCCCGTCCCTTTCCGACATTTTCTTTTCCTTTACGACATTCCCTCAAACCCACCAACTGTTCCTCGTTGCTAGACAACCCCACCCCTCCCTCATTTTACGATATCTTTTTATTATTATTATTATTATTATTATTATTATTATTATATCTTTACGACATTTACTTCTTCTTTACGAGAGAAGGGGAGACAGACACCATGGAAACCACCACCACCACCGACACCGGCGGCTCCTCTGGTACTCGTAGCGGGTCCTCTGGGACCGTCTCCCCCGGTGGTACCTCGTTTCTGACCCGGGCCACGACGCTCAACCTCCACACCGGGAACCTCGTCAACCGGAGCCGGCTGAAGAAGAAGTGTCCGTCGTCCCCGAGTGAGGAGGTAAGAAGGGCGGGGGGGGGGGTCGGGAGGCTAGAGGCTAATGCTAACGGGGCTAACGAAGCTAACGAATTTACCTACCGAGTGCAGTGTTGACGGGGTGCTAAAGGCTAATGCTAACTGGAGCTAACGAATTTACCTACCGAGTGCAGTGTTGACGGGGTGCTAAAGGCGAATGCTAACTGGAGCTAACGAAGCTAACGAATTTACCTACAGAGTGCAGTGTTGACGGGGTGCTAAAGGCTAATGCTAACTGGAGCTAACGAAGCTAACGAATTTACCTACCGAGTGCAGTGTTGACGGGGTGCTAAAGGCGAATGCTAACTGGCTCTAACGAACTGACCGTGTGTGTGTATTATGAATGTGATTAAATAAATACTAAATATGTCGTTTTATTGTCATTTTCTGTCTGTCTGTCTGACCTGTTGTTGCCCTCCAGCTCCAGGATTGTATCCGCGCCATGCTGTCTCTGACCTGTCTGTCTCTCTATCTGACCTGTCTGTCTGTTGTTGCCGTAGCTCCAGGACTGTATCCGCGCCACGCTGAGTGACTGGTCCTCTGAGACGCCGTCGGCCGGGGAGAAGGTGAGACTCATCCCTCTCTTCTCTCTCTCCTTTCCTGTCTCTCTCTTCCTTCCCTCCTTTCTTGTCTTCCTTACCTCCCTCCCTCCTGTCTCTCTCTCTCTCTCCTTCTCTCCCTCCCTCCCTTCCCTCCTTTCTTGTTTCCTGTCTTCTTTCCTTACTGTCGGCGGAGGAGAAGGTGAGACTCATCCCTCTCTTCCCTCCCTCCTTTCCTTCGTCTCTCTCTGGATGCTCCACACGCACAGACACGCACACCCACATACAGGCACACTCACGCGCCCAGAGGCGTCAATGTTTAGTGAGTCAAGTGGCAACGTGTGTGTGTGTGTGTGGGTGCTCCTGAGAGAGGGAGACACACACACTCACACAGACACACCCGTGTTTAGTGAGTCAAGTGACAACTTCATATTTATATTTATTCTGCTATCTACCTCATGTTACTGAGATAGATAGATAGAAACTTTATTTATCCCAGGGGGAAATTCAGGTTCCAAGTAGCGTACAGACATAGGGGTATCACACATAACATACACATACAACATTAGCAGTATTTTATACAGGCGAGGTGCAGTTGTAAATGTCTTTGCAGTTAGGTGAGGTGCTAAAAGGTAAGGTGCAATTATAGCATTAAATACTAAAAACTAAATACGGGCTACATAAATATGGACTATTTTTAAAGTGCATTTAGTCCCGGCTGGTGGAGGGAGGTAGGGGCTCTGTATGAGACCTAGCATAGCTAGTAAACATTGTAGATAATGAGGTGAAACAGTGACATGATACATGATGGTGATGTGATACAGAGGGTGGAGGTTATGCAGAGAAGTCCATCTCTTTGCCCTTGATTGACATGTTGTAGAGTTGTATGGCTCTGGGGACAAATGATTTAGTCAGTCTGTCAGTTTTGCTTGTCAGTGCTCGTAGCCTCCAGCTGATCAAGCTCTTCTGCTGGATGATGGTGTGGTACAGTGGGTGACCTTCATTGTCCATGATGGTGAGCAGTTTGCTCAGAGTTCTTTTTTCCATTACTGAAGTCATGCTCTCCTGTTAATACACATATATACTGCTAGACTGCATTACCCATACAGCTCATATGCTGCTACACTGTTCATACTGGAACTATTTATTCTGCTATAATGCTATAATGCTACTGCTAATTCATATACTGCACTACTTACTGCTCATATATTGCACTACCTGTAAATACTGTTCATTGCACTTTCTGCTATTTTGCACTTCTGGTTAGACGCTAACTGCATTTCGTTGTCTCTGTACTTGTACTCTGCACAATGACAATAAAGTTGAATCTAATCTAAAACGTGTGTGTGGGTGGGTGCTCCTGAGACAGGGAGAGAGAGAGGGAGACACACACACAGGCAGGGAGACGGGGGGGAGGCAGAGAGGGGGGGGGGTTAAACAGGGAGGGAGGTTCTGCTGAGGTCAGCTAATCTCTCTCTCTGGTTCGACTAGTCTGGTCTGTCTCTAACCTGTCTCTCTCTCTCTAACCTGTCTGTCTGTCCAGGAGTCAGACGTCCTGGACTGCTCCCCCCCCCCAGGCACGCCTGTCTGTCTTTCTGTAATCTGTCTGTCCTGAACCTGTTTGTCTCTCAGACCTGTCTGTCTCTCCAGGAGTCTGACGTCCTGGACTGTTCCGGCCATCACGCCTGTCTGTCTCTCTCTATAACCTTTCTGTCTGTTTACCTGTCTCTCTCTCTCTCTAACCTGTCTGTCTCTCCAGGAGTCTGACGTCCTGGACTGCTCCACCCCCCAGGCGGCCGAGACCACCATCACACCGGAGGAGAGGGAGGAGCTGAAGGTGTCTGGTACGCTACGACAAGCTAACGCAGGCTAACGCTACGCTAATGCAGGCTAAGGCAGGCTCACGCAGGCTAACACATGATACCGCCACCACATGCTGCCGCACGCTAACACACACCACGATAACACATGCTAATAAATGCTAGTGCATGCTAACACCGGCTCACACGCACCACGATAACACACGCTAACCCAGGGCTAACAAACGATACCAGCCCATGATTACACACGACGCGACCACACGTTAACCCAGGCTAACGTTGTCGTTGCAGTCAAGCTGTTCCTGTGCGAGTCGGACCAGTCGTGCATCAGACAGGCTGTCGACCTGGGTGAGTCCTGCCTGCCTGCCTGTCTGTTTGTCTCTCCCCTCCACAGCCTGTCTCACCCTCACCCTGGCGACCAGGAGGACAACATCCCCCCCCCCACACCCAGACCCTCTCGGACCTCTAACCTGTCTCCCTCCCCCCCAACAGCCTGTCTTACTCTCGCCCTCTCCCAACTCGACTCGGTCATCCTGGCGCCCCCTCCCGGCCCCCCGGGGGACGACCACGCCCCCCAGACCCTCTCGGACCTGCGGCCGGCGTGGGTTGTCTTGGAAACGCTGGTAGCGTCCGGGAAGGTGGTCGCCATCGGGACGTCGGACCTGGACAAGGGCCTCCTGGAGGAGCTGCACGACTGGGCCCAGGTGGGTGTCTGTCTGTCTGTCTGTTCCTGACCTGTCTGTCTGTCTGTCTTTCCTGGACAAGGGCCTCCTGGAGGAGTTGTACGACTGGGACCAGGTGGGTGTCTGTCTCTGACCTGTCTGTCTGTCCTGGACAAGGGCCTCCTGGAGGAGCACTACGACTGGGCCCAGGTGGGTGTCTGTCTGTCTGTCCTGGGCTGGGGGTATCTGTCTCTCTCTCCATGTCCAAGGTGAAACCCCACCAGTAACCAGGTCAACCTGAGGGCGTACGTCAACTGTCTGTCTCTCTCTGTCCCAACCAAGCAGTTAACAGTGTCTCTCTCTCTCTCTCTCTTCCGTATTCAAGGTGAAGCCCACCAGTAACCAGGTCAACCTGGCATCCTGTTGTGTGATGCCCCCCGATCTGACAGCGTACGCCAAGCAGGCGGGGGTCCAGCTACTGACCCACAACGACCCCAAAGGTGGGTGTCTGTCTGTGTGTCTCTCTCTGACTTGTCTATCCCCCCTCTAACCTAACCTCCCTCTCCATCTGAGCTGTCTGTCTCTCTCCCTCTAACCTGTCTGTCTCTCTGTCGTCTTCCAGAGCTCATCACGTCGGCGGGCTTCCAGGAGGCGCTCCGTGAGAGCGCGGCATTAGCGACGGCGTCCCACGGCGACACCGACCGTGATGACCGTGGTGACGCGGCGTCGGCGTGGCGCCTCCGCTGGGTCCTGCGCTACGCCATCATCGTCAAGAGCCGCGGCATCATCAAGGCCAAGGGCTACCTGGTCCACGCCACCCGGGTAGCATAGCATAGTCTGGTGTAGTCGAGGATAGCCTAGTGTAGTGTAGCCTTAGCGTAGCATCGTGTAGCCTTGGTTAGCCTGGTTAGCGTATGCCGGACGACACCTAGGTTCAGTTGAAAGGCTTAGCTACGGGTTTAGCCACGCTAGGGTTAGCTCATAGCGGCTAACGTGAACCAGACGTTGGTTGGGGCCTGCTGTTAGCGCTGATGTTGAAGTGCCTGTCTGCCTGTCTGTCAGAGTACACTAGCTAGCGGCTAGGTGGCTAAAACATGCTAGGTAGCAGCTAGGTGGCTACTCACACCCACACACATTTGATTGAATTGATGACTAATAAAATAATTCATGGATTAAAAAAAAACAGATGATGTCGTTTTGGTTATTTCATTAAAAAGGGAGGGAGGGGGAGGCGTCTGGTTGATACCCTGACCCTATCCCTGTAGGGCGTCTGTGACCCCCCCACTACCCCCCTGTACCAACCCTAACCCTAGAGACCTCTTCACCCCCACTAAACCTAACCCTAACTCCCTATCAGCTCGTGAGGACAGTTAGGGGTTAGGTTTAGGGTTAACCGTTGCCGAGAAAAAGTCAAGCGGGAAAAGATTTTGATTTTTTAAATGATGGGTATGTCACACACATGTTTTCTGTTTTGGGTTAGGGTTAACCCTAGTACAGGGGGGTGGTGGGGGTGAAGAGGTCTCTAGGGTTAGGGTTAGTACAGGGGGGTGGTGGGGGTGAAGAGGTCTCTAGGGTTAGGGTTAGTACAGGGGGGTGGTGGGGGTGAAGAGGTCTCTAGGGTTAGGGTTAGTACAGGGGGGTGGTGGTGGTGAAGAGGTCTCTAGGGTTAGGGTTAGTACAGGGGGGTGGTGGGGGTGAAGAGGTCTCTAGGGTTAGGGTTAGTGCAGGGGGGTCATCAATTCAATCAAATGTGTGTGTGTGGGTGTGTGTAGCCACCTAGCTGCTACCTAGCGTACTCTGACTGACAGACAGACAGACACAGACAGACATACAGACAGGCACTTCAACATCAGCGCTAACAGCAGGCCCCAACCAACCAACCAATGTCTGGTTCACGTTAGCCGCTATGAGCTAACCCTAGCGTACCTAACCTAACCCTAAGCGTGGCTAAACCCAAGCGCCGTCCGGCAAACGCTAACCAGGCTAACCAAGGCTACACGATGCTACGCTAAGGCTACACTACACTAGGCTAGCCTCGACTACACCAGACTATGCTACGCTACGCTACCCGGGTGGCGTGGACCAGGTAGCCCTTGGCCTTGATGATGCCGCGGCTCTTGACGATGATGGTGTAGCGCAGGACCCAGCGGAGGCGCCAGGCCGACGCCGCGTCACCGCGGTTACGGTCGCCGCGGTCATCACGGAGCGCCTCCTGGAAGCCCGCCGACGTGATGAGCTCTGGAAGACGACAGAGAGACAGGTCAAAGACAGACAGACAGCTCAGAGGGAGAGGGGGGGAGGGAGAGAGAGAGACAGGTTAGAGGGGAGACAGACAGGTCAGAGAGAGAGAGACAGCGCCTCCTGGAAGCCCGCCGCCGAGATGAGCTCTGGAAGGAGAGAGAGAGAGAGACAGGTTAGAGGGAGAGACAGACATGGAAAGAGAGGGAGGGAGAGAGAGAGTCAGGTCAGAGAGAGACAGACAGCTCAGATGAAGAGGGAGGTTAGGTTAGAGGGGGGACAGACAGGTCAGAGAGAGACAGACAGGTCAGGGACAGAGAGAGAGACACACAGACAGACACCCCCAGACAGACACCCACCTTTGAGGTCGTTGTGGGTCAGTAGCTGGACCCCCGCCTGCTTGGCGTACACCGTCAGATCGGGGGGCATCACACAACAGGATGCCAGGTTGACCTGGTTGTAGTGACTAAAACATTTCCTATTGTATATCGCTCAGGGTCTGGCTAGGTAGGCTGTAGTAGACGCTAGTAGAACAAACGGAGACGAGAGTTACGTTGAAATAAAATGATCTTCGGTTTATTGTTCCATTTTCCACAAAAATGATATTCAAAATGCAGGCTATCAAAATTATAAAGCAATCTAGTAAGCTAAAATATGCTACCATTTGCGAACAAACAAACAGGCTGTCAAGGTCAAGATCAAGGTCTAAAGACTGTGTGCTTTCCTAGCCAAAAACCCCTACTGGTAGCCTTGGCACTTCCTATATAATAACGGACCTCTCCACCTGCAGGGGGAGCCACTAAACAGAAATCACCGTCACACATATTACAACATAGAAAATGAGCACTTTATGTCCCAAAAGAAAAATATAGAAATTGGCTCCTACATAACCGGCCCCTAATTGTATCACAAAAACAATTACTTATATCAATTTAAAGGAGCCTATGTTACTTCAATCATTAACAAACTTAGAAATATCGATGATTTCAATAATAATAAACATTGTGTGAGGTGTGACGATCTACTTGACCTTTAGGTAGACCTCAATGGGTTCCTGAAGCCGGATGGCTGCTACTATTCTGTGTCTTCTAGCAGCAGACAGAGCTTTGTTATGGGTCTCTCCAGAACGCTGGTTTGTGTCTTGACTTTGACAGCTCTCACCAGGCCTTTGGAGTCCGACTTCACCTCCAACACTCTTCCTAAGACCCATGAGCCGCGTGGTGCAGAGGAATCGACCACCATCACCACGTCTCCAGGAGTGAAGCTTCTCCTCTTCGTGCACCATTTTTGTCTCTCCTGCATGAGAGGTAAGTACTCCTGGCTCCAACGCTTCCAAAATAAATCGGCCATGTATTGCACCTGTCTCCAGCGATGCCTTACGTACAGGTCATTCTGCTCAAAGATTCCAGGTGGTAGAATGGGCTTGGTTTTTAGGAGCAAGATGTGGTTTGGGGTAAGAGGCTCAAAGTCCTGTTGCTGCTGACTGTGGTGATTGGACGGCTGTTTAAGATGGCTTCCACTTCACACAGGATGGTCTGCAGCCCCTCATCGTCCAGAGTCTGTTGTCTCAAAACAGAATGGAGGACCCTTCTCACTGACCTTATGAGCCGCTCCCACACTCCTCCATGGTGGGATGCTCCAGGGGGATTGAAACTCCACTGTACACCCCTGTGAAGAAGAGCTCCTTCTACTTTCTTCTGGTTGAGGGCTGAGAGGGCTTCCCTGAGCTCCCTCTCGGCCCCGACAAAATTGGTGCCGTTGTCAGACCGGATATGTTTCACTTGTCCCCTCCTGCAGGTGAACCGTCTCAAGGCGTTGATACAGGAGTCTGTATCAAGAGAGTTGGCGACTTCAATATGCACGGCCCTACTAGTCATGCATGTGAATAATACCCCGTACCTCTTCAATGTGGTGCGTCCTCTTTTGACGTCGATAGGGCCAAAATAATCAACACCTACATTGGTGAATGCAGGCAAGTTTGGCTGGAGCCTTTCCTGTGGCAAGTCAGCCATCTTCTGCTCTCCGATTTTGGCTCTGTGCTGCCTGCACACGACACAATCTCCTATTATTTTCCTTGAGGCAGAGTTGGCCTTGATTATCCAGTATTTTTTCCTCAGCTCTGAGAGAATGTGGTTTCTCCCTCCATGTCCAGTTTTTTTATGAATGTCACGTAGAATGAGTGTGGAAGTGTGACTGCTTTTAGGGAGAATGACAGGGAACTTCATCTCCTCTGGCATAGCTGCCCGGCTCAAACGTCCTCCCACTCTGAGCATTCCCTCCTTCAACACTGGGTCAAGTCTGTAGAGGCCGCTCGTCCTCTTGGATGTAACAGATAATGGAGTTCTCTGCTTTCTCCAGATCTTCCAGAGAGACTGTTTGTCTGCCCTGTGTGGCTTTGACATCCGCTATCTTCTGGTCAATGGCCTTCTGAGCGTTTCGAGTAACTGTGTTTTGGTTGATAGTGGACTGAAGCACTTTCCTTCTCTGAGCCAGCAACTTCAAAGCTTCCTTTAGCTTCTGAAACCATGCCACTGCAACCTTCAGTCTTCTCCAGCTGGAGAAATATGTGATCAGCATGTCTGTGGGCTTGTCACCTCCTTTGCCGATAGTTGCAACGGTTGGGTTTCTCTTGACCTCTGAGTCATCAACAGAGAGTGTGATAGAGACCAGGGGGAACTGTGGCCTCTTCTGACTTCCAGATCATTTCTGGGCCATGAATCCAGCCTGTGTTCTTCAAAAAGGCGTCAGCTTTCTGCCCCCTAGAGGCAGCATCGGCAGGATTCATCTTTGTATTTACGTATCTCCATTGTGCCACCTTTGTGGCCTCTCTAATAGCAGAGATCCTGTTGGAGACAAATGTGTGGAACCTTGTGTGTTCATTAGCGATGTACTTGAGTACTGACTGGCTATCAGTCCAAAGTTTTGCAGCTGTAGCTGTAACTCTGAGTGGAGCATTTTATCCACTTTAGTGGCGAGCACTGCGGCAGCGAGCTCCATCCTGGGGATCGTCGTTTTCTTCAAGGGAGCCACTCTGGCCTTTCCTGTCATGAAGGCAACATGAACAGTGTTCTCCTCGTTCACGAGTCTCAAGTAGCTCACTGAACCATATCCTAGCTCGCTCGCATCTGAGAAGTGGTGCAGCTGCGCTTGCTTGTATGAGCCAAGGTTGCTTGGTTTGATGCATCGTGGGACTTTGAAATCCTTGATCTGCTGGAGATCTGCAGTCCACTTGATCCACCGGTTCAAGAACCCTTGAGGTACTTCCTCATCCCAGCCACACTGGATGCTGCAGAGCTCCTGTAGTAGCAGCTTGGCTGTAAGGGTGAAGGGAGCGAGGAACCCTAAGGGGTCATAAATGGAGCTGACCATTGACAGTATCCCTCTTCGAGTGGGTGGTTGTGGCTTGATGGTGACATTGAATGTGAAATTGTCCTCTTCCACCACCCATCGCACTCCAAGTGCACCTTCAGTTGGGAGTCTGTCTTTGTCCAGGTTGAGCTCCTTTACCTCTTTCGCTCTTCCTGCTTTAGGAATGGTGGCAAGCACCTGACGGTTGTTGGTTATCCATTTGGAGAGTTGGAAACCTCTCTGACAAGCAGACGTGAGCTCTGTGATGAGTAGACTGGCATCGTTCTCTGTAGACACAGACTTTAAGCAGTCGTCAACATAAAAATTGTTCAGGATTGTGTCAACCACTTCAGGTCTCAGATGTTTCCTGTTGTCTTCAGCTGTTCTTCTTAGCGCATAGTTTGCACAGCTGGGTGAAGATACAGCGCCAAACAGGTGCACCGTCATGCGATACTCCACAGGGGTCAGACTTACATCTCCACCAGGCCACCATAGGAATCTCAGAAAATCCTTGTCCTCTTCAGAAACCTTTACCTGGTGGAACATGGCTTGTATGTCAGCCATCATTGCGATTGGCTCCTGGCGGAACCTGAGGAGCACTCCTATGAGGCGATTGGTTAGGTCTGGACCTTGAAGCAATTCAGAGTTAAGTGATGTGCCGTTGAAGGATGCTCCACAGTCAAAAACAACTCTGAGTTTTCCTTTTCTGGGGTGGTACACCCCATGGTGGGGTATGTACCAGACCTTTCCATCCTTGCGCCTCAGCTGCTCCTGCGGAACTGCCTCGGCGTAGCCTTTGTCTATGACATCAGAGAGAAATGTTGTGTATTCCTCATGGTATGTCACGTTCCTTTTGAACTTCCTTTTCAGGCTTGACAGACGCTGTTCAGCCACATGGTGATTATCAGGCAGTGACACATCATCTCTCCTGAATGGCAATCTGAGACTGTAGTGTCCATCCACAATCTTGACTGAGTCCTCAGCAATCTTCATGAACCTTTTGTCCTCCATGGACATCTCCTTTGTCTCTTCATATGACTTTTCACTGAAGTCAGTGTTGTACTGTGAGACCAGCTGCTCCTGAATGTTGACCAGTGAAATCCTGTTGGCAGAGACTGAGTGACCTTTTCCTCTTCCTCCTCTCAGTGGTCCATTGACCACCCAGCCCAGCCTTGTCCTTACTGCATATGGACCCTCCCCTTGGCTGTTGATGACCTGCAATGGTTCCATTACCACTGGTGCATCAGTGCCAATCAATAGGTCAACATCAGCATCGATGCTGTGGAGTCTGACGTCCTTGAGGTATGGCCACTTGACTATATCACTTGGGTTAGGGATGTTCTGTTTTGTGACGGGCATGGTCTTGTGGGTGTATGCCACTGGGAGGGGTATGAATGTGTTGCCATGTAGCTCACTCACCTCCAGACCTGGGACAATATGACTGTTTACTGTCTTCTCTTGACCCATGGTGCGGAGCAGAATGTTGGTCTCTTTTCCTCTGATGTTCAACTGGTGCATGAGTCTGTCTGTGCAAAATGTGGCCGTACTGCCAGGGTCGAGGAATGCATATGTATGGATGATCTTGTTCCCTTTGTTGGATTTCACCTTAACAGGCACGATAGCCAGTGCACACTCCTCTTCACCGGCCCCAATATGGCCACCGGCCCCAATATGGCCACATGCAGAGAGCTTCACCCCATGGCTAGTTGAGTCCTCTGCTGTTCCTTGCACCGTTCCTTTTTCCTTGTCCAATGTTCCTATGTGAAGCACAGTTGGGTGGGTCTTATTGCACACTTTGCATGAGAGGCGCCTGTTGCAGTCTTTGCTCATGTGCCCTGGTTTGAGACACCCGAAACAGATTCCCTTTTCCTTTAGGAAACCAATCTTTTCTTTGTGCATTTTCCTTTTGAGTTGTGGACATGTCTCCATCATGTGTTCATTTGAACAGAACAAACAGACTTGCTCCTTCGTGAGCTGAGGTGTGGCTTGTGAGTTGCCATCTTGAGGTTGGGGTACGCACGCCACGCCGGTGGCGAAGTTGCTGCCAGTCACCTTCGGCTTTTGTGACTTGAAGGCTGTGGGCTTCTTTGCTGTAGTGCTGCGTGGATTGACTGTAGCATCCTGAATGTTGCCGAACACAGGGTCTGTTACAATCTTCACTTGTGTTTCAATGAACTTGACCAAGTCACTGAATTTTGCCCTGCTGTGCCGCCTTTCCTGTAGATTGTATGCTTCTGTTCTCCATCTTTCCCTGAGTTTAAAGGGCAACTTTGCAACAAGTGATTGTAGATTGGATGATAAATCAAGCTCCTCTAGGTATGCAATTTCAGCTATTGCATTACAGCAGCCCCTGAGGTACAAAGCAAATGCCTCTAATGCTTTGGAGTCTTCAGGCTTGATGGGGGACCAGGACAGGGCCTTTTCCATATATGCATTGGCAATTTTGAATTCATTACCGTAATGCTCTTGAAGCAGCTCTTTAGCTTTCACGTAGCCATTGTTTGGATCCATGTACATGCAGGTCCTAACTAGTTCTCTAACCTGCCCCCTGGTGTACTGTTCAAGGTAGCACAACCTGTCTTTTGCACTGTCAGTCTTGGTCTCTATGATGTGCTCAAAGGATCTGATAAATGATCTATATTCAACCAGATCACCTTCAAAGACCTTAATGTCCTTTGGCGGCAGAGATGACAGTTGCTGTTGCTTGATGAGAGCGGCAGTGATGTCATTTTGGCTCTGTAAGATGTTATACAGAGCTGCACCTCTTGGGTTTGTTTGTGGTGCTTGTTGTGCTGGGGCTTGCACAGAGAATGAAGGGTTAGGAAGGTTAAATGGTGGTTGGGTGTGCATAGGGGTTCCACTTTGTGTTACATTTCCACTTGCTGGCTGTGGCTGTGCACCTGTGGGCTGTGCGGCTGGCTGTGAGTGTGAACCTGACTGTGCACTTTGTTGTTGCCCATAAGCTGAATGTCCATGAGGTGGTGCTCTAGGCGTTACAGCGGGATACAGGAAAGTGGGTGAGGCAGGTGATGTTAGAAGGCTTTGATGGCTGAAATGAGGTCCTTTTGGGGGCACAACTGATGTGTCCACAGTGCTCCTTTGCACTGGTTCAGTTTGTTTTGAACTTGTTCCGGTTTCCATTCCAGAAGCTTGTGTTCCTGACTCCTCAAAATATTCAGTCATCCCATCATCTCCTTATGTTCTCGTCTGAGTCTCCATGCGTTTGCTGAAAACAGAGATTTTAGCTGAAGCAGCTTCCAACTCAGCTCTCAGTTCCAATGCTTCCTTTCTTTTCCTGATTTGTTCCTTTTGCCTATTGAGCATTTCCTCCTCATCCTCCAAGGCATGTTTTTCTATGAGCGCACTCAATTTTGCTTCCAAGGCAGCCTTCTCCGCTTCAGCCTGGGTGCATGAAGATGCTGTAGAAGAGACTTTGGAACTGACTTGAGATGCACTTTCATGGGGAGCAACATCAACAACAGCTTTAGCATCCTTACCATTAGTGACATCTCCATCATCATCATCATCATCATCAGTCATTTTGGGTGGATTTGACAGCCAGTTATTCACATGAGCGTTAAATTCATCAACAGAGGCTATTTTGGGCTTAAACCAATTGTCATTGTCTCTGTCGTCATCATTCAACAGCTTTTGATAGGTGGAATGTGCATCTTTAAATTCTCCGACCAAGGCATCATATCTGAACATATTCTCCTTCACCTCATCAATATTTGCCACATCCTTCATCAATTCAAGGACTATGTTCTTTCTGCGCGTTAACTGCCCAAGCTTGGCTTTTCTGGATGAACGCATTTCCTTTTCCTCCAAAACATTTGCGATGTCCTCCGAGCGGACTTTTGCCTCGCCATCAGTCATGTTGACACAAGCTGACTTTACTTCTTATCAAAACGGGATTGTTGTATCATGCCAAGTTCGCGTTCGTTAATTTCTTCGTTCAGCCCAGTCCTAGCACCAGGCGCTCCGTATTACAATAATGCGGTCCAAATTCAAACAAGCGTGGCACACCAAACAATTTATAACTCCTGGCTTTGTCACAAATCCACTCCTTTAGTGATCCTTAATCCATATTACATCCATCTTGAAGGAACTCTCATCCAATCTTGCAATTTTACATACCGCTCCGCGCTTAGCATTAGCATTAGCCGTCGTACGTTGATTCCTCCTGGTCCTTTGTTTGGTGCCACGCTGTTCCTCCAAACTCCACGTTTCCTTGGAAAACCCAGTAATCCACGGATCCACAAGCAAGTCTTTAGACTAATGTAGTGACTAAAACATTTCCTATTGTATGTCACTCAGGGTTTGGCTAGGTAGGCTGTAGTAGACGCTTGAACAAACGGAGACGAGAGTTACGTTGAAATAAAATGATCTTCGGTTTATTGTTCCATTTTCCACAAAAATGATATTCAAAATGCAGGCTATCAAAATTATAAAGCAATCTAGTAAGCTAAAATATGCTACCATTTGCGAACAAACAAACAGGCTGTCAAGGTCAAGATCAAGGTCTAAAGACTGTGTGCTTTCCTAGCCAAAAACCCCTACTGGTAGCCTTGGCACTTCCTATATAATAACGGACCTCTCCACCTGCAGGGGGAGCCACTAAACAGAAATCACCGTCACACATATTACAACATAGAAAATAAGCACTTTATGTCCCAAAAGAAAAATATAGAAATTGGCTCCTACACTGGTTACTGGTGGGCTTCACCTTGGATACGGGAGAGAGAGAGACAGGTCAGGGAGAGACAGACAGACAGGCCATCAGATCGGGGGGCATCACACAACAGGACGCCAGGTTGACCTGGTTACTGTTGGGGTTTCACCTTGGACATGGAGAGAGAGACAGACAGGTCAGGGAGAGACAGAGACAGACACCCACCTGGGCCCAGTCGTAGCGCTCCTCCAGGAGGCCCTTGTCCAGGACAGACAGACAGATCAGACAGACAGACAGTTCAGAGACAGAGACAGACACCCACCTGGGCCCAGTCGTAGCGCTCCTCCAGGAGGCCCTTGTCCAGGACAGACAGACAGATCAGACAGACAGACAGTTCAGAGACAGACACCCACCTCGGCCCAGTCGTAGCGCTCCTCCAGGAGGCCCTTGTCCAGGACAGACAGACAGGTCAGAGACAGAGACAGACACCCACCTCGTCCCAGTTGTACAACTCCTCCAGGAGGCCCTTGTCCAGGACAGACAGACAGGTCAGGGATAGAGAGAGAGAGAGAGAGATGTCGCAGAGGGCGAGACTAGTATGGCCTTTACCCGGCCTGAACATCACACTCAGAGTTACGTAGTTAGTAAGATAAGTCAGAGACCGGGGAAGGGTCCTGTAGCGACGGGTAAAGCTGCTTGTATACTAGGGGAGTGTACTCCGGAGGAAATGCCAAAGGATGGGGAGGCCAGGGACACCGTCAGTGTTGAAGAAGGGCCACCTGAGATGGAAGCCGGGGCACCGGTTGGGCTTAGTGAGCAGAGGGCATCCACTGAGGCAGAGAAATTACCCTTAAACACCCAGGAGATGGAGCCAGACTCAGCTGAAAGCAAGGCTATAGATACTGCACCGGTACACAGTGGACGAGAGTTGTGTGTGTGTGTGTGTGTCTGTGTGTATGTGAGTGTGTCTGTGTGAGTGTGCGTATGTGTGAGTGTGTGTGTGTGTGTGTGAGTGTGTGTGTGTCTTCCTCTCTCTCTCCCTGTCTCAGGGGCACACACACATACACACACACACACACACACAGCCTAGTGAACTGGCCTCTACCACCGATACTGACACCGAGTCGACTGACTCTGGATCCGCTTCTGATGCTTCTGAATATAGGCCAAGGGCTAGGCCCAGCAGGCACACCTATTATAGGCCAAGGGCTAGGCCCAGCAGGCACACCTATTATAGGCCAAGGGCTAGGCCCAGCAGGCACACCTATTATAGGCCAAGGGCTGTAATAGATAAACGTATGGGTCGTAAAACTCCCGGGAAGCCACCTAAAAGCCAGGGGGTGCAGGAAAAGAAGGTGGATACACCACCACCCCCGCCAGGATCTCCAACCTCCTTAGGCACGCCAACTCGACGGGGTTGGAACTGGAGCTTCTCTAAATCTTCACTGACCAATAGTAAGACAGACGGATAGGTTTTGTTATTTTCTCATTTTTATCGTTTTAAATGTTATCATGTTAACATTTTAATCACGCTGTCTGTAACCCCATTTTATGATATTTTAGCTATGCTGTAATGCTTTGAACATTAATTAAACATCATATCCTGCATTCAAAGCAACAGTGTCATGAAATGTAATGGTTTATAATTTTTACTTTAAATTGTAGAACTCAGTATAAGTCACATATCTCCTCCTGGTAATGAAAAAGGTTATAGGCTACTGTGCATGTGTTATCATAGGATCTGAAGGGTTATATCTGGCCCATTATTATTACCTCCATTGGGTATATTTTCCATACCGATAAATCTTGTATCCGCAACCACACCAACTGGCACTCATTGAGGTTAGAGAACCGCTTCTGTGCACGGTTTTATAGGGGTGACTTTTCAGTGCATTTGAAGTGAGTGAAGGAAGCTTTTATGGAGGAACTATGGGATTTTTAGGCTGTTAACAGCGGAGTGAATCTAACCACCACCGACCTACACCGGACCCCGAGGTCCAAACCTGTTACTAGAGGGTTGGTCCCGGAGCCCTGTAAAGGGCTTTGAGTTCTGGTTGTGAATTTTATATTTTTAAACTGAAACTCAACTTTTGCCGGGAAACAGAGACAGAGAGAGACAGACAGACAGACAGACAGACACACACACCGTCCAGGACAAACAGACAGGTCAGGAACAGACAGACAGACACCCACCTGGGCCCAGTCGTGCAGCTCCTCCAGGAGGCCCTTGTCCAGGTCCGACAGACAGACGTCCACCGGGGGGCCGAGGGGGGGGCGCCAGGATGACCGAGTCGAGTTGGGAGAGGGCGAGAGTGAGAGTGGTGTCATTTGTTAGCCTGTGTTAACGTGTGGTCGCGTCGTGTGTAATCATGGGCTGGTATCGTTTGTTAGCCCTGGGTTAGCGTGTGTTATCGTGGTGCGTGTGAGCCGGTGTTAGCATGCACTAGCATTTATTAGCATGTGTTATCGTGGTGTGTGTTAGCGTGCGGTAGCATGTGGTGGCGGTATCATGTGTTAGCCTGCGTTAGCCTGCGTTAACCTGTCTTACCCTGCATTAGCGTAGCGTTAGCCTGCGTTAGCTTGGCGTAGCGTACCAGACACCTTCAGCTCCTCCCTCTCCTCCGGTGTGATGGTGGCCTCGGCCGCATGGGGGGTGGAGCAGTCCAGGACGTCAGACTCCTGGAGAGACAGACAGGTTAGAGACAGACAGGTTAGAGTGAGAGAGAGACAGGTAAACAGACAGACAGGTTAGAGAGAGAGACAGACAGGTCAGAGAGAGAGAGACAGACAGGCGTGATGGTGGCCTCGGCCGCCTGGAGGGTGGAGCAGTCCAGGACGTCAGACTCCTGGAGAGACAGACAGGTCAGAGAGAGAGACACAGGTAAACAGACAGACAGGTTAGAGAGAGAGAGACAAGTTAGAGACAGACAGACAGACAGAGAGACAGACAGGCGTGATGGCCTCGGCCGCGTGGGGGGTGGAACAGTCTAGGACGTCAGACTCCTGGAGAGACAGACAGGTCTGAGAGACAGACAGGTTCAGGACAGACAGATTACAGAAAGACAGACAGGCGTGCCTGGGAGGGGGGAGCAGTCCAGGTTAGAGACAGACCAGACTAGTCGAACTAGAGAGAGGGAGAGAAAGAGAGAGAGATTAGCTGACCTCAGCAGAACCTCCCTCCCTCCCTGTTCAACCCTCCCCCCCAAACCTGCCTCCCCCCCGTCTCCCTGCCTGTGTGTGTGTCTGTGTGAGTGTGTCTGTGTATGTCTGTGTGAGTGTGTGTATGTCTGTGTGAGTGTGTGTGTGTGTGTCTGTGTGTATGTGAGTGTGTGTGTGTCTTCCTCTCTCTCTCCCTGTCTCAGGAGCACCCACCCACACACACACACACACACACACACACACACGTTGTCACTTGACTCACTAAACATTGACGCCTCTGGGCATGTGTGTGTATGTGTGAGTGTCTGTGTGAGTGTGTGTCTGTCTGTGTGAGTGTGCGTATGTGTGAGTGTGTGTGTGTGTGTCTCCCTCTCTCTCTCCCTGTCTCAGGGGCACACACACACACACACACACACACGTTGTCACTTGACTCACTAAACATTGACGCCTCTGGGCATGTGTGTGTGTGTGTCTGTGTGTGTCTGTGTGAGTGAGTGTGTGTGTGAGTGTGTGTGTGTGTGTGTCTGTGTGTTGTGATGGCCCAGCCGGTGAGCAGTGCCCCACAGAGACACCTGGTGGCCACAAGGGGGAGGCAAAGGCAGCCATGGGGTGTCGTGCTGGATGGGAGGTACTATCCCAGTTCTATGTCTTGGAGACTCCGCCACCAATCAGATGACTCAGCTCACCGCTCACAGGTGCGCTGAGTCAGCTCGGCGATCCTGAGGCCTTTTAAACTCCCCAGGACAAGCTGAAGACAGACTGGCTGGAGGAACGAGTCGAGACCAGACACCCGCTAAGCCAGTCTCATAAGCCAAACGGGAGAGAAAGCCTGGAAGACGGAGAGGAACCCCCCAACCGACCGGAGGAAGAGGTCAGTGAAAGGGACCCGATATCCCACTAACTTTGGCCTGTCTCTCTCTCTCTCTCTGACAACAAGAAGAACCAGGCGGAGCGCCGTAGCGCCAACCGCCAACCCGGTGAAGATTTGAGTTGCCTTTCGCCTCTCCCTTTTCCCCGCACCTTAGAAATAAAACCCTACGTTGATTTCACCGCAACCCCTGTTTCCGCCTGTTTCTATTCTCATTGGTTGACCCACTGTTGCGCCTGTCGACCAGGCTCCCACAGTGTGTGTGTGTGAGTGAGTGTGTGTGTCTGTGTGAGTGTGTCTGTCTGTCTATCTGTGTGTGTGTGTGTGTGTGTGTCTCCCTCTCTCTCTCTCACACACACACGTTGTCACTTGACTCACTAAACATTGACGCCTCTGGGCGCGCGTGTGTGTGGGTGTGCGTGTGTGTGTGGAGCATCCAGAGAGAGACGAAGTAAAGGAGGGAGGGAAGGAAGGAAGGTAGGAAGGAAGGGAGGGAGGGAAGGAAGGAAGGAAGGAAGAGAGGGATGAGTCTCACCTTCTCCTCCGCCGACAGTAAGGAAAGAAGAGAGGAAACAGGAAAGGAGGGAAGGGAAGGAGGGAGAGAAGGAGAGAGAGAGAGAGACAGGAGGGAGGGAGGGAGGGAGGGGAGAAGGAGGGAGAGAGAGAGACAGGAGGGAGGGAGGGAGAGAGAGAGACAGGAGGGAGGGAAGGAGGGAGAGAGGGAGAGAGACAGGAGGGAGGGAGGGAGGGAGAGACAGGAGGGAAGGAAGGAAGGAAGACAGGAAAGGAGGGAGAGAAGGAGGGAGGGAAGGAGGGAGAGACAGGAGGGAGAGAAGGAGAGAGAGACAGGAGGGAGGGAGGGAGAGAAGGGGGGAGGGAAGGAGAGAGAGAGAGAGACAGGAGGGAGGGAGAGAAGGAAAGAAGGAGGGAGGGAGGGAGGGAGAGAGACAGGAGGGAGGGAAGGAGGGAGGGAGAGAGACAGGAGGGAGGGAGAGACAGGAGGGAAGGAAGTAAGGAAGACAAGAAAGGAGGGAAGGAAGAGAGAGACAGGAAAGGAGGGAGGGAGGGAGGGAGAGAAGAGAGGGATGAGTCTTACCTTCTCCCCGGCCGACGGCGTCTCAGAGGACCAGTCACTCAGCATGGCGCGGATACAGTCCTGGAGCTACGGCAACAACAGACAGACAGGTCAGATGGAGAGACAGACAGGTCAGAGACAAACAGACAGACAGACAGACAGGTCAGAGACTGACAGACAGACAGACAGAGGGACAGACAGGTCAGAGACAGACAGACAGACAGTGTGAGTGCGTGTGTGTATGTCTGTGTGAGTGTGTGTGTATGTCTGTGTGAGTGTGTGTGTGTCTGTGTGTGTGTGTGTGTGTGTGTGTGTGTATGTGAGTGTGTATGTGTCTCCCTCTCTCTCTCCCTGTCTCAGGAGCACCCACACACACACACACACACACACGTTGTCACTTGACTCACTAAACATTGACGTGCGTGTGTGTGTGTGTGTGTGTCTGTGTGTGTGTGTCTGTGTGTGTGTGTGTGTGTGTGTGTGTGTGTGTGTCTCCCTCTCTCTCACACACACACACATTGTCACTTGACTCACTAAACATTGACGCCTCTGGGCGCGCGTGTGTGTGGGTGTGCGTGTGTGTGTGTGTGGAGCATCCAGAGAGAGACGAAGGAAAGGAGGGAGGGAAGGAAGAGAGGGATGAGTCTCACCTTCTCCTCCGCCGACAGTAAGGAAAGAAGACAGGAAACAGGAAAGGAGGGAAGGGAATGAGGGAGAGAAGGAGAGAGAGAGAGAGACAGGAGGGAGGGAGGGAGGGAGGGAGGGGAGAAGGAGGGGAGAAGGAGGGAGAGAGAGAGACAGGAGGGAGGGAGGGAGGGAGGGAGGGAGGGGAGAAGGAGGGGAGAAGGAGGGAGAGAGACAGGAGGGAGGGAAGGAGGGAGAGAGGGAGAGAGACAGGAGGGAGGGAAGGAGGGAGAGAGGGAGAGAGACAGGAGGGAGGGAGGGAGAGACAGGAGGGAAGGAAGGAAGGAAGACAGGAAAGGAGGGAAAGAAGAGAGAGACAGGAGGAAAGGAGGGAGGGAAGGAGGGAGAGAGAGAGAGACAGGAAAGGAGGGAGGGAGAGAAGAGAGGGATGAGTCTCACCTTCTCCCCGGCCGACGGCGTCTCGGAGGACCAGTCACTCAGCGTGGCGCGGATACAGTCCTGGAGCTACGGCAACAACAGACAGACAGGTCAGATGGAGAGACAGACAGGTCAGAGAGAAACAGACAGACAGACAGATAGACAGACAGATAAGACAGAGGGACAGACAGGTCAGAGACAGCATGGCGCGGATACAATCCTGGAGCTGGAGGGCAACAAAAGACATACAGGTCAGACAGACAGACAGAGAGAGACAGGTCAGATAGAGAGACAGACAGGTCAGAGACAGCGTGGCGCGGATATAATCCTGGAGCTGAACGGCAACAACAGGTCAGACAGACAGACAGAAAATGACAATAAAACGACATATTTAGTATTTATTTAATCACATTCATAATACACACACACACACGGTCAGTTCGTTAGAGCCAGTTAGCATTCGCCTTTAGCACCCCGTCAACACTGCACTCTGTAGGTAAATTCGTTAGCCCCGTTAGCATTAGCCTTTAGCACCCCGTCAACACTGCACTCGGTAGGTAAATTCGTTAGCTTCGTTAGCCCCGTTAGCATTAGCCTCTAGCCTCCCGACCCCCCCCCCCCCCCCCGCCCTTCTTACCTCCTCACTCGGGGACGACGGACACTTCTTCTTCAGCCGGCTCCGGTTGACGAGGTTCCCGGTGTGGAGGTTGAGCGTCGTGGCCCGGGTCAGAAACGAGGTCCGGGTACCGGTACCAGAGGAGCCGCCGGAGGAGACGGTCCCAGAGCCGCCGGAGGAGCCGGTCACAGAGCCGCCGGAGGAGCCGGTCCCAGAGCCGCCGGAGGAGACGGTCCCAGAGCCGCCGGAGGAGCCGGTCCCAGAGCCGCCGGAGAAGTCGGTCCCAGAGCTGCTGGAGGAGCCGGTATAGGAGACGGTACCACCGGGGGAGACGGTCCCAGAGGACCCGCTACGAGTACCAGAGGAGCCGCCGGTGTCGGTGGTTTCCATGGTGTCTGTCTCCCCTTCTCTCGTAAAGAAGAAGTAAATGTCGTAAAGATATAATAATAATAATAATAATAATAATAAAAAGATATCGTAAAATGAGGGAGGGGTGGGGTTGTCTAGCAACGAGGAACAGTTGGTGGGTTTGAGGGAATGTCGTAAAGGAAAAGAAAATGTCGGAAAGGGACGGGATATGGTGGGTTACCTAGCAACGAGGGGGTGGGGAGAGTGTGTGTGTGGTTTGAAGGAGTGTCGTAAAAATATTTTTTCAAAACAAATACGAACGGTGGAGGGAAAGGGGGGGGGTTGCCTAGCAACGAGGGGGTGGGTTTGAAGGAATGTCGAGTAATGATGACACGACGCGTTTCCACACACACACACACACGGTCAGTTCGTTAGAGCCAGTTAGCATTAGCCTTTAGCACCCCGTCAACACTGCACTCGGTAGGTAAATTCGTTAGCTTCGTTAGTTAGCCCCATTATCATTAGCCTCAGAGCCGGTAGAGGAGACGGTACCACCGGGGGAGACGGTCCCAGAGGACCCGCTACGAGTACCAGAGGAGCCGCCGGTGTCGGTGGTGGTGGTGGTTTCCATGGTGTCTGTCTCCCCTTCTCTCGTAAAGAAGAAGTAAATGTCGTAAAGATATAATAATAATAATAATAATAATAATAATAATAGTAAATGTCGTAAAATAAGGGAGGTTGGTGTGTTTGAGGGAATGTCGTAAAGGAAAAGAAAATGTCGGAAAGGGACGGGATATGGTGGGTTACCTAGCAACGAGGGGGTGGGGAGATTGTGTGGTTTGAAGGAGTTTCATAAAACATTTTTTTCTAAAAAATGTCGTAAAATACGAACGGTGGAGGGAAAAGGGGGGGGGTTGCCTAGCAACGAGGAGGTGGGTTTGAAGAGCCAAACTACATGGTTCTACTAGCCCTAGGGTTAGGGTCAGGGTTAAGGGTTAGGGTTAAAGTTAACTCATCCCCTAGGGTTAGGGTTAGGGTCAGGGTTTAGGGTTAAAGTTAACTCATCCCCTAGGGTTAGGGTCAGGGTTTAGGGTTAGGGTCAGGGTCAGGGTTAGAGTTAGGGTTAGGGTCAGGTTCAGGGTCAGAGTTAGGGTCAGGGTCAGAGTCAGGGTCAGGGTCAGAGTTAGGGTTAGGGTCAGAGTCAGGGTCAGGGTTAGAGTCAGGGTTAGGGTCAAGGTTAACTCGTCTCCTAGGCCTGTCTGCACATTTGGGTTGTCATGACGTTGCTAAGTGAAGTGTTAACACTGGAAAGAAAACGTCCCCTTTGGTTTCCACTGATGTTCTATTATACTAATGTTCTATTATACTAATATTCTATTATACTAATATTCTATTACATAAATGTTCTATTACACTGTTCTATTATACTAATGTTCTATTACACTAATATTCTATTACATAAATGTTCTATTACACTGTTCTATTACACTAATGTTCTATTACACTAATGTTCTATTATACTAATGTTCTATTACATAAATGTTCTATTACACTAACGTTTTATTATACTAATGTTCTATTATACTAATGTTCTATTACACTAATATTCTATTACATAAATGTTCTATTACACTGTTCTATTACACTAATGTTCTATTACACTAATGTTCTATTACACTGATGTTCTATTACACTAATGTTCTATTACACTAATGTTCTATTACACTGATGTTCTATTACACTGATGTTCTATTACACTGATGTTCAATTACACTGATGTTCTATTACACTAATGTTCTATTACACTAATGTTCTATTATACTAATGTTCTATTACACTAATGTTCTATTACACTAATGTTCTATTACACTAATGTTCTATTACACTAATGTTCTATTACACTGTTCTATTACACTAATGTTCTATTACACTGATGTTCAATTACACTGATGTTCTATTACACTAATGTTCTATTACACTAATGTTCTATTACACTGATGTTCTATTACACTAATGTTCTATTACACTAATGTTCTATTACACTGATGTTCTATTACACTGATGTTCTATTACACTAATGTTCTATTACACTGTTCTATTACACTGTTCTATTACACTAATGTTCTATTACACTGTTCTATTACACTAATGTTATATTACACTGATGTTCTATTACACTGTTCTATTACACTGATGTTCTATTACACTGTTCTATTACACTGATGTTCTATTACACTAATGTTCTATTACACTGATGTTCTATTACACTGTTCTATTACACTGATGTTCTATTACACTGATGTTCTATTACACTGTTCCATTATAAAAGATCTGTGATGTTATAAAGAATATTTCAGGTTCAAATTCTGGGTTTTTAGGATCCAGTGCTTATTGCTAACTGGCTGGATTCTAATCTCTCTGTTGTTGTAATACTAGTAAATGACCACCAGGTGGTGCCCCCATCTTTGGGCTAGAGGTCTGGGGGATAGGGTTCTGGGGGTCTGGGGGTCTGGAGGTCTGGGGTCTGGGGGTCAGAGGTACTGCAGGGGACAGGTGAAGTCTTCTCATGAGAGCCATGCCTCCCATGGCAGGGAGCGGTACTGCAGGGGACAGGTGAAGTCTTCTCATGAGAGCCACGCCTCCCATGGCAGGGAGCGGTACTGCAGCGGACAGGTGAAGTCTTCTCATGAGAGCCACGCCTGCCATGGCAGGGAGCGGTACTGCAGGGGACAGATGAAGTCTTCTCATGAGAGCCATGCCTCCCATGGCAGGGAGCGGTACTGCAGGGGACAGGTGAAGTCTTCTCATGAGAGCCATGCCTCCCATGGCAGGGAGAGGTACTGCAGGGGACAGGTGAAGTCTTCTCATGAGAGCCATGCCTCCCATGGCAGGGAGCGGTACTGCAGGGGACAGGTGAAGTCTTCTCATGAGAGCCATGCCACCCATGGCAGGGAGCGGTACTGCAGGGGACAGGTGAAGTCTTCTCATGAGAGCCATGCCTCCCATGGCCGGGAGCAGTACTGCAGAGGACAGGTGAAGTCTTCTCATGAGAGCCATGCCTCCCATGGCAGGGGGCGGTACTACAGGGGACAGGTGAAGTCTTCTCATGAGAGCCATGCCTCCCACAGCCCACAGACAGAGAGGAGAAAAGCAGCCTGCACCTTGGCTGCCCCTCACAATGTCACATGATGCATAGATATTACTGTACTAGATGATTACTATATAAAAATGAAGGAATACATGGAAAGTGAAGTTCAGAACATGTACAGCGCCTTCTGAAGGTATTCAGACCCCTTCACTTTTTACACATTTTCTTGTGTTATAGAGTAAATTTGAAATGGATTCAATTTAAAGAATTTGCCATCAATCCACACACAATACCCCAGAATGACAAAGCGAAAACACGATTTTTGACATTTCAGTACATTTATTAAAAGTGAAATACAAAAATACCTCATGGACAGAAATATTCAGACTTTTTGCTTTGACAGTCTTAAAATTAGTTAAAATGCAAAAATGTCATCAACAAATCACTCAATAAGTTGAATTGAGTACATCTTAATGCAAGGATAATAGTTCATGTCATTTCGGAATGAATATCTTTGTTTTTATAGGGTCTCTGATTTGCATAGGAATCAATTACACACTGTGTAGATTAGGATGTTCTGAAGACACTGTCCATGTTGTACTGACAGAGAAGGAGAGCTGTCTTCACATCCACTCCCTGCTATCTTACACACAGCAACGTGATCCAGCATCACAACTCAAACACCCAATCTAACCAACTCTTATATACATACAGACACTCTCTCCTGTGTTATTCTCAGAGTATATCATCAGTCTGACTTGATCATCTAATCATTCATCTGGATTGTTTCACTATCAGTTGCATTTCCTACTTCTGCTTTGTCAGTCTATTGCACTTTTTCACACATTTCACAATGAGCAAATAACCATCTGGTTCTCATCAACGGCTGTAGCCCTAAACACTACATACAGTGTGATCTCCCTGAGACTAGTTTCCACAGGGTCACTGAACAGCCATCGCTCCAAAGCCTAAACCCTGGGTAGAGGGGCTCAGTGAATGTGGAGTGGAATGTGTGCAGGAGGGTCCGTGTGTCAGAGGAGACGCTGTAGAAGGACAGAGTGCCGGCCGGCCAGTCCAGATACACTCCTACTCTGTGGGAGCCAGAGGAGGGGACAGGTATGTCAGTGTCCTTATTATTGTGCCAGGCGGAGTAACTTTTACCAGAGCACCTCAGACTCCAGGACTTGTCATTGTTTCCCAACCCACAGTCCTGACCCTCTCCTCTCCTTCTGATTCCTTTATATGTCACTCCTATATGAGCCCATCCCCCACTCTTCTCTACCTCCCAGTAACGGCGCCCAGTCAGACCCTCTCTACACAGCACCTGGTACCAGCGCTCAAATCTCTCTGGGTGATCAGGATACGGCTGCTTCTCTCTCCCCAGTGTCACCTTTCTGTTCTCCTCAGACAGAGAGAGGATTCTGTGTGCTGTGTTTGGGTCCAGAGTGAGCTCACAGGCATCTGATTGAGAAGGCAAAAATAATCATCAAATCAATACAATTTAATAAATTACAATATTCACAATGTCATCTTGTTATGATAACATTTTTACTTCACAAAATATTACTTATTAATTGAAAATGTTTTACAAGGGATACAACTAATTCACATTTACTAATATTTTAGATTTACATATGAATACAATACTGGTGCTCTGTTTGAACTCTACTGTACCCTGGTTCTTGAGTAATATCACAGTCCTGTTGTCTACAGCATTGGTGACTTACATTTGATCAGCCCAGGTTTGAGCCTGCACTCTCCACCATGGTCCACACTATATCAACCACAGAAGAACCCACAATGGTTGAATGACACACTCACAATCACGTGGAAAATAGATACTGTGCATTCATCTCATTGATACGTCCAGCCACATATTCAGCCTTTACCTGAGTGTCTGTAGTTTACAGAGTGGATCTTTCTGTACAGCAGAGAGCAGCGCCAGTCCTGAGTCTCCTGGGTGATTGTAGCTGAGGTCCAGCTCTCTCAGGTGGGAGGGATTAGACCTCAGAGCTGAAGCCAGAGAAACACAGCCTTCCTCTGGGACTCCACAGCCTGACAACCTGGGGAAATAGTGTCACTCCATCAGATATCAAGAATCTGATTATTCCTCTCTAATGTACATGTGCAGCTTTAAATCCTCTTCATTTGCCAGTTGAAAGACCACATATGAATGAAGAATACAAATAAATACATGCAGCCAAACGATCACTGTGGTGCAAGAATTCATGAGTGAGAGTTATAGTTGCTCTCAACAGGGGAGCAAGCAACCATGGATACATTTGTAGTGACTGGACTTCTACGTCTGGTATAATGTATTTGCTAGCTATTGGGTTAGTGCAGTATTGTGTAATCCCATGAGCTGATCTAAGGCCAGGTGGGTCAGGATTTGAGGAGAGTAAAGTTATTCAGACAGTGCAGACAGAGCAGCCCCCCCCTGCCACCACACACACGCACACACACACACACACAGGCACACGCGCACGCGCACACACACACACACACACACACACAAACACATATTATACAGTGTGGTATATTTGCTAGCCATTGGGTTAGTGCAGTATTGTGTAGCCCCATCAGATGATCTAAGGCCAGGTGGGTCAGGAATTGAGGAGAGTAACGGTATTCAGAGAGTGCCCCTCCCCCCCCCCCCCACACACACACACACATACACTCTTTGAAATTCTGCCTTTAACGATAAATAGAGCTGAATATGATGTAATTATAAGCTGTACAATAAATGATTGTTGCATTGTGTGTCTTATTCCCATGATCCCTCCTTGAGAGTGTGAGGGGAGACAGATTTCTCATCTGTCATTTATGATATTCTTATAATCAATATAGCAAAACAACAATCTATTTTAATCAGTATGACCATGTCATGAGGATTATAGTTTTTCAGTCATACACTGTTCATTGATTCCTTCATGATCAGTATTGGACTCGTTTATGATTCTATGTAGTAACGGTACGAATCAAGACAGCCAGTCAGGTTGACAGCGGTTATATCTGTCCCCTGGGTTATATCTGTTGGTGGGGATGTGCTGAGTCAGCTGCAAGGCCATCCTGACCTAAAGGTCGGCCTCTTGTTATTGAACTGTGAATGTGTTGCTGTCCCTCTGAAATGGTTTCTCAAAAACATATTATCTAAGAAAGGTAAGACAGTATCCTTCATCGATTTTTTTTAAATTATGAAGACCGCTCATCATGGTAAAATAAATGCACGCACGGGATGATGGTCTGGGAGCTGACAAATGAAAAACGTGGAATACAAATAAAGTGGTAGGACTAGTGTTGTCACAGTGAAGAGTTTAGGAAATGATTGGAAGATCATGTAAATGTTCTGTCTCCATCATTGATATCTGCAGTGCAAGTATCATTGACAATGTAATACACTTAGGACTGATGTGTCTGACAACAAATAAATACATGAAGCCAAACGATCACTGTGGCACAAGAATTTATGAGTGAGAGTTATAGTTCCTCTCAACAGGGGAGCAATTAACCATGGATACATTTGTAGTCACTAGATTTCTACGTCTGGTATCATGTATTTGATAGCTATTGGGTTAGTGCAGTATTATGCAGTCTCATAAGCTGATCTAAGGCCAGGTGGATCAGGATTTGAGGAAGACAAACATATTCAGATATTGAAGACAGAGCAGCCCCCCTCCCACCACACACATACACACACACACACACACACACACACACACACACACACACACACACACACACACACACACACACACACATTACATAGTAATTGATTGGAAGATAATATCCTTTGTCTGTCTCAATTATTGAGCCTTTCTGTGCAAGTATCATTGATTCCATAGAATGATAATGTAACAGACACTTAGGAATGATGTGTCTGACAACAACAATAGTCTCAGACCTCACCTCAGTGTCTGTAGTTGACAGTGTGGACTCCCCAGTCCAGCAGAGAGCACCTTCACCCCCCCGTCACCAAGATCATTATTACTGAGGTCCAGCTCTCTCAGGTGGCAGGAGTCTGAGCTGAGAGCTGAGGCCAACGCTTCACAGCATCTCTCTGTGAGGTGACACCCATTCAGCCTGAATGAGGAATACAAATAAATACATGAAGCCAAACGATCATTGTGGTGCAAGAATTTATGAGTGAGAGTTATAGTTGCTCTCAACAGGGGAGCAAGCAACCATGGATACATTTGTAGTCACTGGATTTCTACGTCTGGTATCATGTATTTGCTAGCTATTGGGTTAGTGCAGTATTATGTGAGCTGATCTAAGGCCAGGTGGGTCAGGAATTGAGGATGGAAACATATTCACTGGGTGCAGACAGAGCAGCCCGCCCTGCCACCGCACGCACACACGCACACACACACACACACACACACACACACACACACACACACACACACACACACACACACACACATTATATCAGAATTGATTGGAAGATAATGTACATTGTCTGTCTCAATCATTGAGCCTTTCTGTGCAAGTATCATTGATTCCATAGAATGATAATGTAACAGACACTTAGGAATGACGTGTCTGACAACAAGAACAGTCTGAGACCTCACCTCAGTGTCTGTAGTTGACAGTGTGGACTCCCCAGTCCAGCAGATCTCACGGTATTGCGTCGATAAAGATGTCTGGAACGCCGGAACCGATGTCCAGAAGTTGTCGTCGGCTGTACGATATGGACGCTAAACTGTTTTTAGCGAGAATACTTGAAATAAACACGCAAATAACCACTAATTCAGCGAGACAGCGGGCTTCGCGATGTATGCGCGCCGCCATCTTGGTACACGCCCTCCCTGCGTGATTGGTGGATTTGGTAGCAGGCTAGGTTGAGTCGCTCAGACGCTGCCTTTTGATTGGTCGATTCGCACGTCCGTCTTCTTCGCTACACGTGTTGTCGGTATTGACAAACATTTCAGTGACATGCGCGCGATGCAGTGCTAATATTAGCATGTAGCCTACTTCACTGGATAAGAATACAACAATAGCATTTAGCATACTCCACCGGCTATGAATGCAACGTTAGCATGCAGCCTACTCCATTGGATAACCCTACTACGTTAACATGGAACATACTCCACTGGATATCAAAACCAAGATGGCGGCGCGCATGCGTCGCGCGCATGTCACTGTCACTGAAATGATTGCAACCTGATGTGGTGTGTGTGGGAGGGAGCTGAGAGGGATGTAGGGTGGAGCATTACTCTCACACACACACACACACACACACACACACACACACACACACACACACACACACACACACACACCACTCCCCCGACAGTTACAGAGACACAGAACAAGGAAGTGTTCCGCCCACAAGCACTTCTAGGAAAACAAAACTTACAGTATCTCTGACACTCGACGCTGCTCAGTCACACACACACACACACACACACACACACACACACACACACACACACACACACACACCACTCCCCTGACAGTTACAGAGACACAGAACAAGGAAGTGTTCCCGCCCACAAGCACTTCTAGGAAAACAAAACTTACAGTGTCTCTGACACTCTGCTGCTCAGTCTGGTCGTGTGTGCAGCAAAATGGCAGAGAGCAT